>NW_028317799.1:2612954-2917045 GCF_062004578.1 Staurois parvus | reverse complement strand
GTGAATGCTGGCTGCTGGGAGGTCTATTGTGGCTAGGGTGGATCTTTTCTTGCTGATGGTGTATTTTGTTTCATGGGAGGTCTGTTGTTGCTGGGGGGTGTCACTGTTGCTGGGAATGTATTGTCGCAAGAGTGGGAGATCTATTGTTGCTGGGTAGGGAGAGGGTCTATTTTGCTGGGGTGGGAGAAGGTCTATTGCTGCTGGGGGATATATTGTTGCTGGGGGGTCTATTGTTTCTGGGTGCAGGGGATCTATTTTACTGCTTATCTTGTTATCATTAACACATTTCATATAAGTTATTTAGAACCACAAAATTATACTTAGTTTTAGATTCTCTAAAAAGGTGCTGGGAGGTGAATAGGGGGCAGAGACAAGGGGTGACTCAGAAGGGGGGGGGAAGTACATGCACCTATTCTCTGAGAAAGAAAGCCCTGCTCCTGAGGGCCAAATGTTCTTTATTGAGGTATTAAATCCAAAAGCAAACATTTAGGCTGCATTCACACTTCGCAATTTGAAATCGCAAAAGTTCTGTCTGTGATTCCAAATCACATGGCAATCCCAACACAATACACAGCATGATTGTCATGTGCCAGGATTGCGCAGATATTGCAGCAAACCAAGCCTTTAAAGATGGCCTAAAACTTGTCACCCGAAAAAGGAGCTTCTTTTTGGGCGTCAAACACATATAGGGCTACCCAGTCAAAACGAGCATTCCTGCTATGTAAGACTGATGAGCTCATCTCTGTGTAATGCCCTCTAGGTAGCTAGGCTTTGTCGTGTTGTAGTTAGAGATGGGGGGCAGCCTGGGATGAGTCAGCCTGGGAGGGAGGCAGGAGTTCACCTCATGACAGGCTGAGAGGTTCTAGAGGGCAGGGCTTCTGGAGCCTTCCCACCTTTCCAGAAACTGAGCAAACTTTCTGGAACAGGGGTGAAGGAGGGGAGGAGGCCCAGATCTGCATGTTTGGGGGACCTTGGCCAATTCCTTACCAGATGGCTGGATATGGTGACCAGTGACAACCCTTAAGTACCACAGCACCTGGGGAGCAGGTGAGTTGGGTGGAAGATGGACTAAGAGGAAGGCTGGAGTGTAGAGCCTGGGAGGGGGCCCCATGGTGGGGAGCCTACCTGCAGGCTGGTTGCTGGATGGGAGTATCTACAATGTACCACGGTCTCCTAAGGAGGACATCCTGAGAAGCGGGGAAGGAGCCAGCCCAGTGAATGGCCTGAAAGCAGCTACCAACCCACCACGCCGGCAGGACAGGACATTGTGAGTACTTCTACATCCCCTTGGGCCAATTAAGGGGAGAGGGTGGTCAGGTGCAAGACCCAACTAGTTCTCTTTTGGGACTACTTCATTATTAATTTGGGACCCCTTGCCCAGGGAAACCCTTAGTGCAGATGGGTGAAGAGGAAGGATTCATTCAGGGGTCTGAGGAAGTACATCAAGGGGACTTCAGTGCTCCTTAAAGAGGCAGTGTTATTTTTCATCCACATTTTTGTACAGTTTTTGTTGCTAAGAAGTTTTTCCTCAGGTTTTGCAGTTCGTTGGGCATCCCATACACCCCTAGACCCAAGTGCAAGTTGTTAACCCCTGTCTTACTGACTCTGGATGTGCTAGTGTGGAAAATGCATGTTGCCTGACCGTGCAGTGCTTAGGGGGACCTAAAACAAATCCATCAAGAGGGCAGAGGGCAGTATCTGTGTCACTCTACCCTCACCTCCTCTCAGCATGTTCCTCATTAGTGCATGGACACAAGTCTTAGCTTTGTTGTAGAAAGGACTGAAATACTGAAAAAAATGTAATTCAGGTACATGCACTGCATGCTTTATTTTTTTTTTTAAATTAGGTATTAATAAATACAGAGCTGTTCTAATTGAGCTTTTAATATCCCCCAGGAACTCAGTTTTAATTAGCTAAGAGGCATTGGGGGAGATTTAGTAAAACTGGAGCACCCAGAATCTGGCGCAGCTGCGCATGGTAGCCAATCGACTTGTAACCTCAGCTTGTTCAATTAAGTTTTGGCAAGAGGACCTGGAAGCTGAATGGGTGGTTCTCTGCAGTGCTGTACCAGAGTCTGCATTCTCCAGGCTTAGTAAATGACCCCCATTGAGTATACTGGAGTCAGTCCAATGTTTTTCTCTTTCTAAATGAATAATAATAATTATTATTATTGTTATTATTATTAATATTATTATCATCACCATTATTATTACTTCAAAATAGGGATGCATTTATTTGAAATATAGGCACGTTCTTGCTTTCCCCCCCCCCCCCATTTTCTTCAGAAATTATTTAACCACATCAAATTTTTAATAACATATTACTACCACAGCCTATTAAATCATACCTGTCAAATTATGGAATATTTACATTTTCTGCCTCATTAAATATTCATATATCATTAATAACATTGTGACTATGCAGGTGAAAGGTGCTAGAACTACCATCAATGTGAATCTAATCTAATCTAGAATGTATTACAATTTTCTAACTAAGGTAGGCTAAGATAATACAGGTCATAGTGCACCTGCTTGTTGTGTGCCTGGTTCTAACAATATTCTGGATAGGGGAAATAAAGAAAGTAGATTTTAGTGTGATTTGGAAAGGTATATTATATAGACCAGCCAGCCATAACTTCATGACCACCAAAAGGGTAAGTGAATAACACTGATTGTCTCATTACAATGGCATCTGAAACCAGCTGGGATATATTAAGCAGCAAGTTAACACATTGTCCCTGAACTTGATGTGTTGAAAAACAAAACAAATGGGCATTGCAGTTTGTTGTGTATAGAGTTGCATAGTCACAGACCGGTCAGGGTGCCCATGCTGACTGGTGTCCACAGCCAAAAGCAGCTACAATGGGCCTGTGAGCATCAGAACTAGACCATGGAGCAATGGAAAAGGTGGCCTGGTCTGATCAATCACATTTTATTTTACAAGTGGTTCAGCGGGGTCGTGTGTGTTGCTTACCTGGTGAAGAGATGGCTCTAGGATGCAGTATGCGAAGAACGCAAGTCGTCAGAGGCAGTGTGATGCTTTGGGCAATGTTCTGCTGAGAAACATCTTAGTCCTGCCATTCATGTGGATGCTACTTGAAATGTACGACCTATCCAGGGGCGGACTGACCATTTGGAAACTCAGACACTGCCCGAGGGCCCGGGGTTAGTAGGGGGCCCCATGAGATGCCCCTGGTACCTTTTTCATAGGTTTTTTGAGTTTGGGCAAGGACACAGGGGCCCCATGATCCCCTATTGCCCAGGGGCCCCATGAGTTGTCAGTCCGCCCCTGGACCTATCTAAACATTGTTCGTGACCAAATAAAACCCTTCTTAGAAATGGTATTCCCTGATAGCAGTTGCCCCTTTCAGCATGATAACGTGCCCTGCCACATTACCAAAATGGTTCAATAATGGTTTGAGGAACCCAACTATGAGTTTGAGGTTTTAACCTAACCTCCAAATTTTCCAGATCTCAATCTAATCAAACATCTGTGGGATGTGCTGGAAAAACAAGTCCTATCCAAGGAGGCTCCAACTCACAACTTACAGAACTGAAAGGATCGGGTACTGACAGCTTGGTGCCCGGATAACACAGCATACCGCCAAGGGTCTAGCGGCATCCAAGTTGACAGGTCAGGGCTGTTTTAGTGGCAAAAGGAGCAGTTTTGGTGCAAAAAGGAGACCAATTCAATATTAGGGGGGTGGTCATCAGCAGGGGTTTTTAGGTGCAGGAACTTCCCCCTTCTGAGTCAATCCTTGTTTTTGCCCCCTACCCATTTGAACACCATCCCTTGGGTCCACCCCTTATCCACCTTCCAGTACTGCTTCTTTTAGAGATTACAGAGCCAAGTATTATTCTGTATGGAATTTGTTAATGATAACAAGAAAGCAGTAAAATAGAGCCCCTGCAGCCAGATACAAGAGACCCCCCACCAGCAACAATGTACCTCCACAACAAAATACCATCCCAGCAACAATAGACCCCCCAATCGCAACAACAGATCTCCAAATCAGCAAGCAACAATATATCCCTTCCAGCAACAAATGATCTCCCAGCAACAATCGATCCATCTCCAGCAACAATAAACCTCCCCAGCAACAACAGACTACCATGCAAAAATGGATCCCCTCCAGTGGCAACAGATCCCCCAGCAGACAGAATCAATAGACTCTCCAGCACACCCCAGCACCTCTTGTCATTACATTAATTCAGTTGTGGAGGTGCTGCAACTGCGTTCCTCTGCATTCCCGCTGAAAAAAAAAGCCCTGCTGATTGCTGTAAATTGTGGGGACCAGGGGCGGACTGACCATATGGAAACCCAGGCACTGCCCGAGGGTTCGGGGTCAGTAGGGAGCCCCATGAGATGCCCATGGTACCTTTTTCATAGGCTTTTTTTAGTTTGGGCAAGGACACAGGGCCTCATGATCCCCTATTACCCAGGGGCCCCATGAGTTGTCAGTCTGCCCCTGGTGGGGACTCAGCTCAAGTGTAGCATCTATTGTGACCTTGAGTTCAGCCAAGGAAGTACATTTATTATTATTATACAGGAGTTATATGGCGCCAACAGTTTGCTCAGCGCTTTATAATATAAAGGGAGACAATACAGCAACAATACAGTTCAATACAAGAGGGTTAGGAGGGCCCTGCTCCTTGGAGCTTACAATCTAAGATTTCAGGGCTCTTGGCCGACATTTCAAAAGTAAAGTTTAAAAGCTCACAGAAACGGTTACCCTCATAGGGGTTTTCAGCCTCACAATGACTAATAGAACATTTCCAGCCTCTTTGCTGTCCCAGCTACGTAGTCCCTGAGGCTGTCTCCACAGAGACTCACCATGTTATCTCATTAGACCTTGTGACAAACAATCTATCAAACTTGGGCTGCACAGGCTTCTGTCTAATTACATACAGACTCTTAATACCTCTCCCATGCGATGGCCTGGTCAGATCACCTCTCCTTGAGGCCAGGACATGTATTCTTCCAGTGCCTGTTTACACAGACTACGCATGCAGCAGCATGTGTCCAGCTGAAATAGGCTTGAGCCATAGGCAGCCCCTGTACTAAAGGAATTGTACATTACCTTCCAGTACAATGTGAACTCAGGGTTAGAGGTGAGTCTCTACAAAGCCTCTTGCCTCCAAAACTCAATCCAGAAATTACCAATCCAGGAAAAGCTTCAAAACCAATTTTCTCCTCTTGGAACAGACATCCCTGAGCCCCTCAACCTGTATAAGTAAGATCGCTGGGTGAAATGTGACACTGTGACAAGGTGCATCACTGTCACAATGTATATTGTATGAGTTTAATGTGATACTAAAGTTTCAGATTTAAAGAAGAAATAACAAACATGTCATACGTACCTGCTCTGTGTAATGGTTTTGTACAGAGCAGCCCCAAAACTCTTCTTCTGGGCAGGGGCGGACTGACAACTCATAGGGCAATAGGGGATCCTGTGTCCTTGCCCAAACTCAAAAAAAGCTTATGAAAAAGGTACCAGGGGCATCTCATGGGGCCCCCTACTGACCACGGGCCCTCGGGCAGTGCCCGAGTTTCCATATGGTCAGTCTGCCCCTGCTTCTGGGGTCCCCCACCTATGCTCCTGGCTATTTTCCCCACTAAGTGCCCCCAGAGCAAGCTGTTTGCTCTGGGTGGACTTGTGCATTCTCTAGTGATGATGGATCCACTGGGAAGATGTGTATCTATTTTGAAGAAAACGCAGCATAAAAGGTGGGGAAATGGAGAGGGGAGAAGAAGGGGGAGAGCTTTATCATTTAAAGCAGTGGTTCTCAACCTTCCTAATGCCGCGACCCCTTAATACAGTTGTGGTGACCCCCAACCATAAAATTATTTACCCAGTAATTATAATTCATGAAGTGTCGTTTTACCTCCAATACTGCTGCTTTCTACACAGTAGCTGCTCTTTACACATTGGAAATGTGTTGTCCGATGGTCTTAGGCGGCCCCTGTGAAAGGGTTGTTGAGAACCACTGATTTAAAGTGATAGTAAACTCTACCACTTTTTTTAAAAAAGGGCCCCCTGCTGTGTTATGCACTGCATACTAGCACATTATGGCAGACTTGCCTTTAAAATGTAGTCATCCAGCACTGCTCTTTCAATGGCTGCTGGGGCTCCCATCTTCACCTGGTCTCCTTCCTGGGTTGGGACTCTCCAACTGCGATGACATCTCTCCAGCAGATGCGAATGGGAGTCATCATCGTGGCACGATGCTCTGCATTCACAGCACACTCGGTGTGCTGTAAATGTAGAGCGTCACTGCTCATGCTAGATGCAGATGCTAGAACCAATAAATTTAAATGGCGCAAATTTAGCAGATATTCACAGTGCCTACAGGTAAGCTTTATTATCAGCTCAACTGAAGGCACAAGTTTTAGGTGGTAGTTTACTATCACTTTAAGGGTGATAGGTTGTGCGATAATTGAGTGTCTGCACTGATACTTCATGAACTGAAGAAAAAAGAGGAGCAAATCCTTAGGAAGTAAAACAGCACTGCCGTATGTATTTCATCTAACTATTTAGGTATTTGCTTGGAGTTCAGGGTCATTACACTCCCAGTTGTACTTGCAAACCTAGAAAAGTCAATGTTAACTCAATGTATTTAATATAGCCTACTAACCAACTAAACACTGCCATTTGTCTAGGGCTATTGAAGCTTTATTTTCAGAGTGTTTAGACATGCCTCCAATTATTTTTTGTCTTCTCTTATCTGCTTCGAAAGCTTCAGGCCACATCACAGAATGGAATCGACATTGATCTACCATCTGGTTAGTGTCCTCTTGAGGTGCCTGGTAACTGTTCATTCTGGCAATTTAAGATCCTTTTGCATCCATTCTCCCAGATGATCCTTCAACTTTTACTGAACCCTCAGGGCTCTGTAGTGGCTTGGCTGCTTTTGGTTGCTCATTGAATGGAAAGAAAGTGCATTAGAGCCTTAATAAGCTTTGCCTACGATTGATGCTAAAATTGTCATAGCTGGAATGGGCAAAGGGGAAAAAAGCATAAAAGGAAAGAAGAATCATCTTTTTAGAAGTATAAATGAAACTGGCTTTATTTTGCCCTCTGGTGTGCTGGTCTGGCATTTTAATATATTTTCCACCAGCTCAGCTGCAGAATTTGACTCAAAGGATCGTGTTTTACCAGCTACACTGTGTTATCGTCAAGAAAAAAAAGACAGCTTTGTAGAAAGGGTTTAATATCTGAAAGTAATACAATAAATAAAGTTAATTAATTATGTATACTGACGGTCTTGGTGGAAGTTGCATGAGCACTTCTCTTCACCGATCAGCCTGGATAGTTGTTGGAGTTGACTATCTTTCTACCACTGCCAAAACAGCCTTGCACAGATATTAAAGTGACACTAAAATTCTATTCAAGTCTGTATTCCTAACTCAAATAAGTCCCTTCTATTGCTCTCAACCGACTCCAAATTTCAAATTTCCTTTTTTTTTTTGGCTGCTGAGATTCAACTTTCTATTAGAGGGTGGCTACGGTTGTTCTCCTTGGTCCAAAAAAAATCATTGCTCCCTCATCCCCTTCCAACCTGTCATTTGCAGGACAGGCTGAACTTCAAGTGGTTGTAAAGGCTCAAGGTTTTTTACCTTCATGCATTCTATGCATGAAGGTAAAAAAAACCTGTGTGCAGAATCCCCCCCAGCCCCCTCAACATGATCCAGCGATGTGAACAACAGCCTCGGCTGTGCCTCCTCATTGGTTGAGACAGCAAGCAGGAGCCATTGGCTCCCACTGCTGTCAATCACAGCCAGTCAACCAATGAGGAGAGAGAAGGGGTGGCTCTGTGTGTAAATGGACACACAGAGCAGCGGGTGCCCCCATAGCAAGCTGCTTGCTGTGGGGGCACTTAACAGGAGGGAGAAGCCAGGAGAGCCTGCAGGGGACCTGAGAAGAGCAGGATCCAGGCTGCTCCATGCAAAACCACTGCAACCAGCAGGTAAGTATAGCATGTTTGTTAGTTTCCAAAAAAAGATTTACCTTTAGAATCGCTTTCATTTTAGCTAAGCTCAACTAGAGGAGGAGACTGAACACTGTGCTGCACTTTCCTATGCAAAAGGCACAGTGGAAGGAGGGTGCCAACAAGCCCACCCAGTACAGACTGCCTTTAGAAAACTTCAGGAGGTGACTTCACAAGTCACCCTGCACAAGGAAGGAGGTACTAAATGCAATTTCCCCTGCGCTCCGGGACCCAGGCCGGTGGTGAGTAGATCAAATCCCAACAAAGCAACCACCGGGGCATACAAGGTCGTGCAGCTCCAAACCAAGGCTGGGGAAGCCCGAACAGAACTGTGAAGTAAAACAAAAAGAAGCGCACCAACCTTGCGCATTACCTCAGTAACCAAAATTTATTTAGTAAAAGAATGGTACTCACAAACAGCGAATAAAAACAGGCATGTAAGTCCTCCCAGGGACTTCAAAGGCAAGAGGCCAGAGCGAATCCCATCAGCTGTACTGAGTGGCTACCTCCATGATGGGATTCGCGCTGGCCTCTTCCTTTGAAGTCCCTGGGAGGACTTACATGCCTGTTTTTATTCGCTGTTTGTGAGTACCATTCTTTGGTTACTGAGGTAATGCGCAAGGTTGGTGCGCTTCTTCTTGTTTTACTTCAAGGAAGGAGGTACACCAGAGACCGGTCATTATTACAAGAAGCTCCTAAAGAAAGGGCAAAGTTTCCCACTGGATTACTGCACAGATCTGGAAGAAATAAACGAAGCATGCCAAGACGGAAGGAAGAATGCACATGACTCTTGGTTTTGGACAATATTTGCTTATTCTGGAGTTCAGCCTTAAGCTAGCCAATAAAAGGTATTGCTTAAACTCCAAACTTTCTTCAAACTCCGGTAACACTGAGGGTAAAGTTAAAAGTAAACCATTAGCAGGTGCCTTATATAGCTCAAGATTCTTCAAAAATTGTTCCCGTCTCCTGGGAAGGACGGACGCCAGGTTCTTTACAGACAAACTAATTTTGTGTGCAGGCAGCTGGCGGTGTCAACACTATCGTGAACCTAACATTTGTCTGTGGGGAAAATATTATATTTTTTGGTCAATTTCACTTTAGTCTTTTGTAAAGTTCATACATTTATGTTTAATGTTTGTTTTTAAACAGATATATATATATATTATTTTATTATTATTATTATACAGTATTTATATAGCGCCAAAGGGTATGCTCAGCGCTGTACAGTAGCAAGGGGGACAGAACATGAGACAAGACAGTAACAATACAATACACGAGGGGTTTGAGGGCCCTGCTCTTTCGAGCTTACAATCTAGGAGGGAGGGGAAGGTGGTACAGGAGGAGATGGCGATGGGTGATGGAGTGGTGAGAGGAGTGGAGGAGGTTAGTTGTTAGGTGAGGTTGGGTGTTAGGTGAGGTTGGGGTAGGCTTCCCTGAAGAGGAGGGTTTTCAGGGTGTGCCTGAAGGTGAGGAGGGTAGGTGACTGTCGGGGATCGCCGCGCCGCTGGGCTCGGCGCAGGCGCAGTACACCGCCCTGTGCAGGGACGCGGGTTCCGGGACCTGGCCGACCGCGGCAACCAGGTTTGCGCATGCGCAGTAGAGACCACGGGCGCGCGCCTGGCACCAATGACAGCACAGGGCGGGATATTTAAACAGCCCTGAGCTGTCATTCAGTGCCTTTTGGTCTTTCTGAATCCTGTGTACCTGTGAAAGTAAGTTGCTGACCCGGATTGTGCCCTGACCTTGCTGTTTCTCCTGTTCTTGACCCTTGCTTGCCTGACCTCTCTCCTGAATGCCCCCTATTGGATCTGACCTGCTGTTGCTGACCTGGCGTGTGACCCGACTATTCTTTGCCCGCTGCTCTGTACCGCACCGTCCCCATAGTTACCGGCCCGGCTTGTATGACCTTGCACTTGCTCAGCCATCCATCCATCCCTCTCAACGGGGTCTCCAGACCTCCTCATACCTGGCTCTCTGCCGTGGGAGCCCCTGGCGAATACCCCTACCACTGACGGGTGTCCTCAGTAGTCACGACCTGGTCCCAGGTTACTCCAAGTCCATCCCCACCATCAGGGGCCCTGGTGAACAAGTACTCTGGGGCTTAGACTCCGTGCGCTGGGAATATCCGATCAGTGGAGTGCTAGTGGTACCGCGGGGCGGTCCCTTACAGTGACAGTCTGATGGATTGGGGTAGGGCGTTCCAGAGGATGGGGGAAGTCCTAGAGACGTCCTGCAAACGGGCGTGGGAGGAGGAGACCAGGGAGCTAGAGAGTAGGAGGTCCTATGAAGAGTGGAGGGCACGGGTAGGGTAGTATCTGGGTATCAGGTCAGTTATGTAGTTTGGGGCGGCATTGTGAATGGCTTTGTAGGTCAGAGTTAGCAGTTTGAATTTGATGCGCTGGGCAATCGGGAGCCAATGAAGGGATTGGCAGAGGGGGGTGGCAGATGTGGAGCGCTTGGTGAGGTGGATGAGTCTGGCCGCTGAGTTTAGGATCGACTGGAGTGGGGATATATATCGACTGGAGTGGGGATACACACAGAGCTTTTTTTCAGCGGGAACGTGGGGGAACTCAGTTCCGGCACCTCCAGCACTGAATGTACGTAATGGCAAGGGGTGTTGGAGTGTGCTGGGGGGGGGGGGGGTCTATTGATGCTGGTTGCTTTAAGGGATTTATTATAGCTCTTAGTTTGTAAGCTCCAAGGATCAGGCCCTCCTATCCCTCTTGTATTGAACTGTATTGTTGCTGTATTGTCTCCCATTATATTGTAAAGCGCAAACTGTTGGCGCTATAGAAATCTGGTATGATAATAATAGCGTGAGGGATCTATTGTTGCTGGGTGTTCTATTTTTTCTGCTGGTGGGGTCTATTGTTGGAAGGAATCTATTTTTGCATGGAGTTCTATTGTTGCTGGTGGGGAATCTATTGTTGCTAAGAAGAGTATTATGTTTTTGGGTGCCAGTAATCTGTTGTTACTGGGGTGGATCTATTGTTGCTGTTGGGATCTATTGTTACCGGCTGCAGAAGATCTATTTTAGTACTTTTCTTCTTATCAATAACAAATTGTATCCAAATGAATTAAAATTACCATTGGTTCTGTATTCTCTAAAAGGGGTGGTACTGTTAGGTGAGTAGGGGGTGGAACCAAGGGATAGTGTTTGGCGGTGGGTAGGGGGATGGAACCAGGGGATGGTTTTCAGAGGTGGGTAGGGGATGTAACCAGGGGATGGTGTTCAAAGGCGAGTTGGGGGTAGAGAAAAAGGAGTGACTCTTAAAGGGGGGAGTTCTTGTACCTATTCTCTGAGAAAAAAAAGCCTTGTGTATGTATATATATATATATATATATATATTTATTTATTTATTTATTTTTTTAAAGCCCCATGCACACAGGACATTAGCTAACCTTTCCTAACTGCCTTCCTTCTTGTCAGCCTCATTTTTGCAAAAAAAAAAAAAAAAAAAACACTTGACGTGTGTAAACACATTTAGACACGTTTAGGCAGCTCAAGCACTTGAGCGTTCATTTCATTGGCAAGAATTCTGGTCAAGGAAATTAATTAATGCTCAAGCGCTTGATGAGGCTAGCGTTAATGCAGGTATTTGACACTTTTACATGCATCAAGTGCTTTTTCTGCCAGAACGTAGCTGCTCCAAGATGTGCCGACAGTGGATTTTTCTTCTTCCTATAAACCTCCCTGCCTCCTAACTACTCTAAATGCTCTATTTTGGTATGAACACATAGCCTAACATGGAGGTGTGCTTAAAGGCAGCTCTAAAAACATTGTGTGTGCATCAGCCTTAAAGCATTACTAACCCCAGGACCGTGCATTTACTATATCCGGTCTCCCCGGACCCTGCATTCACTATATCCGGTCTCCCCGGACCCTGCATTCACTATATCCGGTCTCCCCGGACCCTGCATTTACTATATCCGGTCTCCCAGGACCCTGCATTCACTATATCCGGTCTCCCCGGACCCTGCATTCACTATATCCGGTCTCCTCGGACCCTGCATTCACTATATCCGGTCTCCCCGGACCCTGCTTTCACTATATCCGGTCTCCCCGGACCCTGCTTTCACTATATCCGGTCTCCCCGGACCCTGCTTTCACTATATCCGGTCTCCCCGGACCCTGCATTCAATATATCCGGTCTCCCCGGACCCTGCATTCAATATATCCGGTCTCCCCGGACCCTGCATTCAATATATCTGGTCTCCCCGGACCCTGCATTCACTACATCTGATCTCCCCGGACCCTGCATTCACTATATCTGGTCTCCCCGGACCCCTCATTCACTATATCTGGTCTCCCAGGACCCTGCATTCACTATATCTGGTCTCCCAGGACCCTGCATTCACTATATCTGGTCTCCCAGGATCCTGCACTCACTATATCTAGTCTCCCCGGACCCTGCACTCACTATATCTAGTCTCCCCGGACCCTGCATTCACTATATCTAGTCTCCCCGGACCCTGCATTCACGATATCTAGTCTCCCCGGACCCTGCATTCACTATATCCGGTCTCCCCCAGAACTCTGCATTTACAATATCTGGTCTCCCACAGTACACAGATCATGGAAATGCAATTACCTTGCTTATGCTAAATACCTTTTCTCATCAGCAGTATATAGCAGTCAGTGTCCAGTAGAGCACTGATTAAAGCTTGTAGGAGTAGTTTTTATTTTTCTCTGACTGTCCTATGAGTCTGCATAAGCCCTGACCCTCTGTTTGCAAAGCAATGATTGGCCCTGTGCTAATCACATGCCCCCTCCCAAAGAAAAAAAAAAAACTCTCTAGCCATAGTCGTCAAACTGAGCATGTGCAGTGTGACTTAGAGCTATATACTATCAGCAGTGGATTGGGGACAGTAGAAGAAGGGGGGAATCAAAGGAAACAGGATCAAACAGCCTTTTTACACAATGTGGAGGATTAGCCTCTTAGGTTCCACAATGAGTATAACAAGCATGCTTTACTGCATATACAGACTGATTTTACTGTTTGGGTTTAGTAACGATTTAAAGCTGAACTCCAATTATCAATTGTATTGAGCCTTCCCCCACACTCAAAAGGTTAAATGCATGTTTTGTCAGGGGGGCAATGTTGTATACAATGTTCCCTTTGCAACCAGCAATCTCTGATGTGCCCAGGATGGGGGCTGGTCCTTGATGTCCAATGCAAGACTGCTGCTTTCTGTCATCCACGGAAGGTTAGCAGATTGAGGGGATCAGGTAAAGAGAGAGGAGGAAGTCTGAAAAAGCAAGGAAAAAGTGTAAACATTTTACCGTATTCACCAATCCCTTAACCAGGGTTCCTCCAGAGATTGCTAGGGGTTCCTTGAGCAATGAGCACTTTCTGCCTCTCAAATAAGTAACCAGTAACAACAATGATCTTTTTAGCTTTCTGTTCAGAGAGCATTCTTTCCAATGACCACCAATGTAAGGGACAATCTTCCCACTGGCCACCAATGTAAGGGGCATTCTTTCCATGGATCGCCAATGTAAGGGACATTCTTCTCACTAACCACCAATGTAAGGGGCATTCTTCCCACTGACCACCAATGTAAGGGGCATTCTTCCCGCTGACCACCAATATAAGGGGCAATCTTCCCGCTGATCACCAATGTAAGGGACATTCTTCTCACTGATCATCAATGTAAGGGGCATTCTTCCTACTGACCACCAATGTAAGGGGCATTCTTCCCACTGACCACCAATGTAAGGGGCATTCTTCCCACTGACCACCAATGTAAGGGGCATTCTTCCCACTGATCGCCAATGTAAGATAAAGTCTTCCCAATGACCACCAATGTAAGGGGCGTTCTTCCTGCTGACCACCAATGTAAGAGGCAATCTTCCCATTGATCGCCAATGTAAGGGACATTCTTCTCACTGACCACCAATGTAAGGGACATTCTTCTCACTGATCACCAATGTAAGATAAAGTCTTCCCAATGACCACCAATGTAAGGGGCATTCTTTCTACTGGCACCAAAGTAAGAGAAAGTCTTCCCACTGATCACCAATGTAAGGGGCATTCTTCCCAATTACTACCAATGTAAGGGACATTCTTTCCACTGATCACCAATGTATGGAGTATTCTTCCCACCGAACACCAACATAAGGGGCATTCTTTCGACTGACCCCAATGTAAGGAGCATTCTTCCCACTGACCACCAATGTAAGAGACAGTTTTCCCACTGACCACCAATGTAAGAGACAGTTTTCCCACTGATCACCGATGTATGGAGTATTCATCCCACTAACCACCAACGTAAGAGACACAGTTTTGCCAATGATCACCGATGTATGGAGTATTCTTCCCACTAACCACCAAACGTAAGAGACAGTTTTCCCAATGATCACCGATGTATGGAGTATTCTTCCCACTGACCACCAACGTAAGAGACAGTTTTCCCACTGATCACCAATGTAGGGACATTCTTTCCACTGATCACCGATGTAAGGGAATATTGTCCGCAATGACCACCAGCATAAGGTGTATTCTTCCCACTGACCGTAAATATGAAGAACATTCCCCCCAACTGACCAACATTCTGATGCACACTGAGCTGTAGATATAGTAATTAATTACACAGGGGCTTTAATTCCCTAAGACCAGAAAGTTGTTTCAGAGGTTCTTCTATGTTAAAAAAGGTTGATAAGGGCTGTCCCAGACTCAACAATTAACCCTTGTAGTGTGCAGGTGGTGTGTCCATAAGATGGATTTATGTAGAGCCGGAGTTCAGCTTAAAGTATTGTTATATAACTTAAAGGAAGACAACTGAGTTCTAACTATTTAGGAAGTATGAAATGTGATTTCAAATTTAGATTTTTACATTTCCGTCTTCTATTGTTGAAATATACTTTAGTGAGGATATGAGCACTTCTTGTCGAAATCCTGTTTAGAATGTTAATGTTACTCAATTCTTCTTCCAGAACTGATGGTGATAAATGATTCAGTACATATAGAATACAGTGGTGGATCCAGCTACCTGATGTAACTCTGAGCCAGACACCGTTACTTTGCTTGCTGCCTCGAAGATTCGCCATCTCTGATTGATCTGCAGACTGTGTTGCTATAGAAGCATTCAGATGACCTTTTGTGTTGATGGAGATGGAGTGATGGAGGGAGCCCGTCGCCTTTGATTGCTCTGATGTTTACTGGAATTCTTTCAACAGGTAGTGCATCTCTTAAATTAAAAATGGAATGTATGCTAATCCTGAGGATACTGCTCAACAGACGCTGCACTAAAAATAAGACAGTGGAGGTTAAAAGGATCAAGGGAACTTGCAAATTAAAAGATCTCCAGGCAGATATTGTAGAAACACAGCAAAGCTGAAATATAAAAAAAAACAAAAAAACAAAAATTGGCACAAGGGATATTTTGGGGGATAATTATTAAAACTGGTGCACACAGAATCCGGTGCAGCTCTGCATTCTTTCCATTTTTTTTTTTGCATAACCACTTGCTCTCCAGAGGATTTACCCCCCTTCCTGACCAGGCCGTTTTTTGTGATATGACGTTGTGTTACTTTAACTGACAATTGCATGGTCATGCAATACTGTACATAAATGAAGTTTATGTCTTTTTTTTCTCCACAAATAGAGCTTTCTTTTGGTGGTATTTGATCACCTTTTTTATTTTTTGCTCTATAAACAAAAAAAATAACTTACAATTTTGAAAAAAAAATGTTTGACTTTTTGCTATAAAACATGTCCAATAAAAAAAATCTAAAAATTCATATTTAGGCCAAAATGTATTCTGCTACATGTCTTTGCTAAAAAAAAAATTCCCAATATGTGTAAATTAATTAGTTTATGTGAAACTTATAGCAGTTAGAAATGGCGGAATATATACTGGGATATTTTTATTTTCTTTATACTAGTAATGGTGGCAATCAGCGACTTATAGCGGGACTGCGGCGGGCATTCTGACACTGGGGGGGAACTGACTAACTGTCATTGACATCTCCAGTGACACCAATACAGTGATCAGTGCTAATAAAAAGCACTGACACTGTGCTAATGACACTGAACAGGAAGTGGTTAACATCTGGGGCGATGAAAGAGTTAATTGTATGCTGTGTGTGTTTTACTAGTGAGATATGCTGTACAGAGAGATACAAAGCAGCATGTCCATGCTGACAGAAGAGACCTGCGTTGTTTACACGCAGGTCCCTCCCCTGTCAGCTTTCCCCGATTGCAGGCCGGGAATCACCGGCTGAAACCCGGTGATTGACATCTCTAGCTGCCAATAGCGACGCGGACACACGTGCGTGCCCCCTACCCGGGAATGCAAATCACATGTGTCCATTCACACAGGAAGTGGTGGATTGGCCCAGCCCCTCTCTCTTCTCATTGGCTCACTATGAGCTGTGATTGACAGCAGTGGGAGCCAATTGCTCCCGCTTCTGTCTCAGCCAATGAGGAGAAGGAGTCCCGGGCTAGCTAAGACTCCAGTGCACATTGTTGGATTGAGAGGGGGCTCAGGTGAGTATTAATGGGGGCTGTGGGGGCCGCTGCACAAAGAAGGTTTTTTACCTTCATGCATAAAATGCATGAAGGTAAAAAATCTTCAGGCTTTAGAACTACTTTAACCAGGGGCGGACTGACAACTCATGGGGCCCCCGGGCAATAGGGGATCATGGGGCCCCTGTGTCCTTGCCCAAACTCTAAAAAGCTTATGAAAAAGGTACCAGGGGCATCTCATGGGGTCCCCTACTGACCCCGGGCCCTCGGGCACTGCCCGAGTTTCCAAATGGTCAGTCCACCCCTGACTTTAACTGAACAAGCTGAAGTTAGAAACGTATTGGCTACTTTGTATAGCGGCACCAGATTCTGAGTGCTCCAGTTTTAGTAAATCTCCCCCATAGAATTGAAGCTATTATAGCTGCAAAGGGCGGGGCCAACTCAATATTGAACACTACGGGCTAAGACTGGAATGCCATTAAAGTTCATGTGTATGTAAAGGCAGGCCGACCTATACTGTTGGCAATATAGTTACACAGTATACAGTTATGTATAAACCTGTATACAGTATGTGTATATATATATATATATATATATATATATATATATATATATATATATATATATACACACACATACATACATACACACACACACATCCTTTTAAAACTATTTACTAACAATAATAACAGTATAACAATTATATACGAACAGTATAAAAAAAAACACATTGAATCCATTGATTGTTATAATAATCCATATATACAATGCAGGGTGCCAAATTAAGTCAGTTGTAAGTGTTCAGTAAAGCTCACATCTACTAATGTTATTTGATTATATTTGATTATAACTAAACCGTGTGTAATACCCTAAATCTATATACTAAATCTCAGGTCCTTTGGGAGAGGTTCTAGTTATGTAATTAACATTTAATAAGTCCATTGCATAAAAACACACGGTGGTAGATTTCTGTATCCAGAGGTTGCCTTCATTGTCATAATGCTCAGTACATTTTATTGTAATACAATTATGTCGCTTTAAGAATGGAATTAAAAGCCCATGGTCGAACATAGGACATATTAAATGATTTGTGAAAAATCTATTAAATTCAAAAAATAAAAATAAAGCATTCCTATTTTATAAGAGAAGATATGATATTTTTAAAAGAGAATTTTGGATTTGTTCTGTAGATGTGGGGAGGTACAGTATACATTACATCTGGCACAATGGCATTCTGTATTAGATCTTCTTTTATAAATTCGTCCAGAAAAATATTAACATAATTGTTAGAAAAATAAAACACACCTTTTTCTGTATGCTACTAATCATACAGAGGTTAAAAATATGGAAACACTACATGATTTGCAAGTGTGACACACTCTGGACACGGGGCGCTCCTCTCGCCTCATCTAAATATTTTTAGGTACATAAGTATATTTCAGCCTATACTTCAGCACTACTTTCCTTTGCACTATCCTCTGAAAGTCTGGGCGGCTTTTTCTTATCTCCTTTCCATCAGGAACCTTCCTAATCAAATCTTTGTGGTCTCAGCTTGCACCACCATTTTTGTAAAGTGCAAAGAGGGGGAAGAATCAGCCTGCGCTCACTGTAGTTCACATCAAGGTGCAGTCTCTTAGCGCTGGCTAGGCTCTGCATAGCATGCTCTCGATGGTCCAGCTCCTCTGGACTTCCTCCAGGAGACCACCTAGCTCTCCGGTCCTCCTGGACCAATTTGAGTGAGACGACTCACCCTCACTCCATTGGTACTGCTTAACCTTTTCATTCTCACTGCCAGCTCCAAACTTGGGTGACCTTGAGTCGGTATCACCATCGCTTACCTCTCCTTCAGGCTCCCTTTCCACCAGGTGCAGCCTCAGTTCCTTCATTTCAGTCATCACAGGTTCAGTATCAGACACCGGCTCCTCCAATTCTTGACCCCTCCTGTTGATTGCTGCTGACAATAGTCACATGCACTGTAGAGAATCCTGGAACTAAGAGCCCCCAAATGTAGCGCTACTCCCACAGGAGCTGCTGTAGATGTACACAGGTCCTTTCTCTAACCAGTACAGGGCAGCCAAGCACACAGCTGTCATCCATCCATTCTGGCTCATTAAGGTATTTTTTGTAAAGTTATTACTGGTACAACTGGGATCTGAGAGTGAAATAGGGTATTCCAAAACAGAACATATTGCTAGTGGAGGGCACCTTTATCTTCACTGTAGCACAAGGAAATCACCAAAGTGATACTAATCAGCTAGCACAGTCTATATGGGCATAGCCAGTGGTCATGCACTAAAAATGCTCAGCAAGTCTTAGAAGACTAAGGTAGTCCACTTTTACTTCAGGTGGCCATGAGAAATTCAGCACAAGAGGGATAACTTTACTCCCAGGATCCTGAAACATACACAGTATGCGAGCACAGCCTCAAAAGAAAGATCCAGCGTCCAGCCCAGGAATGCCCCAGGGCAAGCAGTCCCTGGAGCTTACGGATCCATTCCCACACAGGGGGAAGACCCTTTCCTCTGGACTTCAGCCTATTTAACAGGAACCCATCCACCATCTGGGCACACCTCCTGTCACGAAATGCGGTCAGGTTCAGAGACCAGTTGCTACAGCAGTAAAAGGCTTACCTGAAACCAGCAGGATAGGTACACCAGCAGGTCCCCCTGGGAATGACGCAGGCTCATCTGAGGTGCAGGGTCTAAGTATTAACCGGTTTTCACCAGAGCTCCTAATGGTGGAGATGGATTGGGCTGCGTGTTAATACCAGGTCGCAGATCTCAAGATCACCCCACCAGGGAAGGAGCAAGCTGGAAGCCAATAGCGGATCAAACAGTGTAGGGATCAAACGGAAGCAGAGTCAGTCACAAGCCAAGGGTCGGTCACGGATGGTAGTAGATTAGGATGAGGCAAAATCCTAGTCAGTAGCAAGCCAAAGGTCGGTAACGAAGATGTAGACAGCAGCAGGAATGATGAGCGGGATATTGGCTGAGAAGGCACAGTAATCTGGCAAGGAGGAAGTGCATGGACATGGCTTTTATAAGGAAGTTCATGGGAGGAGCAAGGAGTTCAAGGTTCAAAAGAAATCAAGGCACAAGGCAGGATTATCCAAGAATTGTCAAGGGCACTGTCCAGCATTCCAGGTGGCTCAGTGAGAAGAAACATTGCCTCTCACTGCAGAAGGCCCAGGTTCAATCCCAAGCTCTGACACCTCCCCAGTGATCAAACAGGCCCTACTAGATATTCAGGCGGGTTATTTGAATCATTTTGCCTGCTCTGCAGCTAGCGAACAAACCATAGTGTTCAGACAGCTGGGAGGCTATCTGAGAACATGAAAACCTGACATCTTCAGGAGAAAGCCATCAAGTTCCCAGGTAGGCACATTGACAAGTTTCATGCAAGTGGCAGAAGTTTAAATGTTGTTTTGCCATATAAAGCAAAACTGAGGTTCTAGTTTTCTGAAACAAGTGCTTAACAGAGTTTAACTGCTTTCATAAGAAACTCCTCTTGTTGAAGTTCAGGAGCCTGATTAGCAACTTATGAAAGCTGGCACAGACTGATGCAGGAGTAAACTCTTGCACTTGACTCCTAGCTTGGAGTAAATACCAGACACATTTAATAAATAATTCCTCAATTTGACATTTGAACACATGGCATTTGGAATGGAAAAAAGTAATATAATTTAAGAATGTGATAAATAGAGATAGAAAAGAATGCCCAGTTTTAAATGTCATTGTACCAATTCATGTTTCAGAACATTCTCATTAAATTTTTGTTCTATTTAAAGTACTTAATTGTGCACAAAGCATGCATGCTGGTTAGCAATAATCAAGAAACTGGTTAGAAACATCTGTAAGTGGGATACATAGCTCTGCATACAGTTTTAAAAGACCATTTGAAAGCAACAAAATTAAACTCTATGAAACAAAAGTACCTCTTTGCTTTCAATAGAGTGGTGAAGGTTGGGTCCCATCTCATGAGTTTATGATTATTGGTATCTCTTCTGGGGAGTAACCTCACTTCCTGTTCTGGAGACACCCACCTAAACTCCTCGTTTAGTCCCTCTGAGTGGATTCTTTATATATTACTTTGCAATACCCACTAGGACAGGGGTAGGCAAATTTTGGCCTTCCAGACTCAACTCCAACTATAAGTCCCATCATGCCTCTGCTTCTGGGGGTCATGCTTCTGGCTGTCAGAGTCTTGCAATACCTCAAGGAACTTGCAGTTCCTCACTAACTGGAGGGCCTAAGTTTGCTTACCCCTCCACTAGAAGGTGACAATATTACACAGCATTTACCATTACTGAATCTGTTTCTTTAATTGAAACATAAAATGTTTTGTACATACAGTTGCAAGAAAAAGTATGTGAACCCCTTGGGATTACGTGGAGTTTTGCATGAATTGGGCATAAAATGTGATCTGAACGTCATCTAAGTCACAACAATAGAAGAACACAGTCTGCTGAATATAATACTACACAAACATTAGATGTTGCCTTTGTTTAATTGCACATAACATGTAAACATTCACAGTGCAGGGAGGAAAAAGTATGTGAACCTTTGGACTTAATAACTGGTTGACCCTCCTTTGGCAGCAATAACCTCAACCAAACGTTTCCTGTAGTTGCAGATCAGACCTGCACAACGATCTGGAGTAATTTTGGACCACTCTTCTTCACAAAACTATTTCAGTGTAGCAATATTCTTGGGATGTCTGGTGTGAATCGCTCTCTTAAGGTCATGCCACAGCATTTCAATCGGATTGAGGTCAGGACTCAGACTGGGCCACACCAGAAGGCATATTCTGTGCTGTTGCAGCCATTGTTTTGTTGAATTACTTGTATGCTTTGGGTCATTGTCCTGTTGCATCACCCATCCTCTGCAGAGCTTCAGTTGGCGGACAGATGGTCGAACTTTTTCCTGCAAAATGTCTTGATAAACTCTGGAATTCATTTTCCCATCAATGACAACAATCCGTCCAGGCCCTGAGGCAGCAAAGCAGCCCCAAACCATGATGCTCCCTCCGCCATGTTTTACAGTGGGGATGAGGTTTTGATGTTGGTGTGCTGTGCCTTTTTTTCTCCACACATAGTGTTGTGTGTTCTTCCCAAACAACTCAATCTTGGTTTCATCTGTCCACAGTATATTTTGCCAGTAGTGCTGTGGAACATCCAGGTGCTCTTTTGCAAACTTCAAACGTGCTGCAATATTCTTTTTGGACAGCAATGGCTTCCTCCGTGGTGTCCTCCCATGTACTCCATTCTTGTTTAATGTTTTCCTTATTGTAGATGTGTCAACAAAAATGTTAGCATGTGCCAGAGATTTCTGTAGGTCTTTAGCTGACACTCTGGGATTCTTCTTTACCTCATGCAGCATTCTGAGCTGTGCTCTTGCAGTCATTTTTACAGGACGACCTCGCCTAGGGAGAGTAGCAACAGTGCTACACTTTCTCCATTTGTAGACAGTCTGTCTTACCGTGGACACATGAACATCAAGGCTGTTGGAGATACTTTTGTAACCCTTTCCAGCTTCATGCAAATCAACAATTCTTGATCATAGGTCTTCTGAGAGCTCTTTTCTGCAAGGCATGGTTCACATCAGACAGTGCTTCTTGAAACCAATAAACCCAAAACAGGTGTGTGTTTTTTAAGGGCAGGACAGCCATCAGCAACACATCCAATATCATCACACTGATTGGAGTCAAGGTTGGCTCACTCCTGGCTCCAATTAGCTCTTGGAGAAGTCATTAAGCTAGGGCCTCACATGATTTTTCCTCCCTGCACTGTGAATGTTTCCATGTTATGTGCAATTAAACCATGGCAACATCTAATGTTTGTGTAGTATTATGTTCAGCAGACTGTGTTCTTCTGTTGTTGTGACTTAGATGACGTTCAGAGCACATTTTATGCCCAATTCATGCAAAACTCTACGTAATCCCAAGGAGCTCACATACTTTTTCTTGCAACTGTATTTTCTTTTTTCAGTATCTTCAGGGCTACCTTTTTTTTTTTTTTTCATTTTTTTTATTTAGTCGAGTATCTATAATAAAATATTTCACATGGATATTCGATATTTACTTTAAGTATGTATATTTAGATGGTAGGGGGAGTCTGCTGACTTCAAGTTTTCTGAACATCTATGGTGTAAGGAGTGTTATTCGATCGTTTGAACTTGAGATGTATTTAGAAGGTGCACAAAGCTGAATGATTTGGAGAAAAACGCCCTTCCCTACTTTTGTCTAGTTTATAGAGCTTTGTATGGAGTATCAATTAGAGAGAGATAGCCCATACAGTAATTATGAATGAGCGTCTGCGCCAACTGGATCTGATGTCCCTTGAATTGAAAGCTGCAGTTGCTAAAAAAGGCCAATAGTCTAAACGTAAAATGAATTAATATAATACAACTGCTTTCTACAGAGCTATAGGTTCAGTCATATAAGAGCTATCAAAAAATTGCCCGACAGTAAGGCTAAAACACACAGTCAAAAATGTTGCACCTCTGATGACGTCTTGATGCTGAAACGCGTACAGTGTGGTGAGGATTGGGACGTCACCCCGCACAGACTGCCAGATCATGCCTGGATTACATCACCGGAGTATGCAGCAAAATTTTTGCCTGTGTGTTTTCTCCTTAGAGTCAGGTGGACACTCATACTGTCAGGGCTCCAGGTATGACCAGAGGTGTGTGGACTGACACAGGGAAACACAGGCTTCAGGTATAGTATAAACAATACAATTTATTCAAGACTAAACAATACATAAATGCAGTGCAAGACTAAACATAAACACAGTGCAAACAAACCAAACCTCCAACAGATAACAATAAGAACAATACTAAACATAGTCGGGCAGGCCGGGTCGGGAGCAAACGGGCAGGCAAGGTACAAGGAGCAGGCGGAAGAGTAGTCAGGAATAGCCGAGGTCAGTACAGGCAGAGTTCATGCAGAGTCAGGATTCAAGCAGGCAGGATCAGGATACAGGGGCCAAGGGAAACTATACACCAAGGCACTGACTGCAGGCCTGGCCATTCCTTAAATACACCTCCTGCAATCAGCCTCAGGTGATGCCTTGATTGCAGGAGTGAGCTTATGGCTGCTGAGAGCACCCACTGGCCAGCCCTGGTACTGCAGCCCACACGGCAGGTGAGTCCCACCACCAGTGATGAGTCCATTCCTGACACATACATTGTAAGTGCAACTCTTTCACATCGCTAATAAATGTTTAACGGTTTCACGCTATGTACCTCTCTCTTCCTGATATATATGTGTGAGATGGAATCAGACAAGATAATTGATTGATGTATAGATGGAGAAAAAATTGGATGCTTAAACAGGAGAGTCTGATTGCCTCAGAGATCTACTTATATTTGAGACAACAGATACATAATATTTCTTGGACCATACATGTTCAAAGATATATGAATGTATATAGAGGGTGAGTACTATGTGTGCTCAAGGTGAATGGAGCTTGGGCATTTGACAGCTGGAGCACTTCTCACTTTATTGGATTAATTGATGGATTTTAGTTGAACATTCACTCACCATCTGCACAATTGGAACATTTACACTTGGGACTTTCATTCTAATTTATGTTTAATATTTTTGATGATTGATATTCGATAGAGATGAGCGAATCGAAGTATCCGAAGTGGAATTCGAGTCGAATATCGGAAAAATTTCGATTCGTGCCGAATCCGAAAAATAGCCTAATTCAGACGCGCGAATCGAAATTTTTCAGAAAATGGCGGCTGACATGTGCGGCGACGGAGCGGGGATGTCTGGGAAGGCGCGCAGACAAGGCGCGCTGACCCATAATGCATTCCTCAACTACATGTGATCGCATCAGCCTATCAGCAGCCAGCCAGCCAGCACTGTGTAATGGTCGAGCTATAAATAGCGGCCATTTTGGAATTCTTCATTTGCCTGCAGTTATTGAACAGAGGCAGACCGCTCTGTACTAGGGACAGGGACAGAGTTAGGGCCACAGAAACGATAATTGGGGACAGAGAAAAGTTACTTAGGGACAGAGAACCATTACTCAGGGACACAGACTTGTTAATGAGGGCCACAGAATCGTTATTTAGGGACAAAGAAACGCTAGTTAGGGCCACAGAATTCATAATCAGGGACAGACAGAATTGTTACTCAGTGCCAGAGAATTGTTACTTAGGGCCACAGAAACGTTATTAGGGCCACAGAATTGTTACTCAGGGACAGACAGAATTGTTACTGAGTGCCAGAGAATTGTTACTCAGGGACAGACAGAATTGTTACTGAGTGCCAGAGAATTGTTACTTAGGGCCACAGAAACTTTAATTAGGGCCACAGAATTTTTACTCAGGGACAGACAGAATTGTTACTCAGTGCCAGAGAATTGTTACTCAGGGACAGACAGAATTGTTACTGAGTGCCAGAGAATTGTTACTTAGGGCCACAGAAACTTTACTTAGGGCCACAGAATTTTTACTCGCACAGAAACAGAATTGTTACTCGCACAGACACAGAATTGTTACTGAAGGCCACAGAACTGTTACTTAGGGCCACAGAATTGTTACTCGCACAGACACAGAACTGTTACTGAGGGCCACAGAACTGTTACTTAGGGCCACAGAATTGTTACTCGCACAGACACAGAATTGTTACTCAGGGCCACAGAACTGTTACTTAGGGACAAAGAAACGCTAGTTAGGGCCACAGAATTCATACTCAGGGACAGACAGAATTGTTACGGAGTGCCAGAGAATTGTTACTCTGGGCCACAGAAACTTTACTTAGGGCCACAGAATTTTTACTCAGGGACAGACAGAATTGTTACTGAGTGCCAGAGAATTGTTACTCAGGGACAGACAGAATTGTTACGGAGTGCCAGAGAATTGTTACTCAGGGCCACAGAAACTTTACTTAGGGCCACAGAATTTTTACTCAGGGACAGACAGAATTGTTACTGAGTGCCAGAGAATTGTTACTCAGGGACAGACAGAATTGTTACGGAGTGCCAGAGAATTGTTACTTAGGGCCACAGAAACTTTACTTAGGGCCACAGAATTGTTACTCGCACAGACACAGAATTGTTACTCGCACAGACACAGAACTGTTACTGAGGGCCACAGAAACTTTACTTAGGGACAAAGAAACGCTAGTTAGGGCCACGGAATTCATACTCAGGGACAGACAGAATTGTTACTGAGTGCCAGAGAATTGTTACTCAGGGCCACAGAAACTTTACTTAGGGCCACAGAATTTTTACTCAGGGACAGACAGAATTGTTACTGAGTGCCAGAGAATTGTTACTCAGGGACAGACAGAATTGTTACTGAGTGCCAGAGAATTGTTACTTAGGGCCACAGAAACTTTAATTAGGGCCACAGAATTTTTACTCAGGGACAGACAGAATTGTTACTGAGTGCCAGAGAATTGTTACTCAGGGACAGACAGAATTGTTACTGAGTGCCAGAGAATTGTTACTCAGGGCCCCAGAAACTTTACTTAGGGCCACAGAATTTTTACTCAGGGACAGACAGAATTGTTACTGAGTGCCAGAGAATTGTTACTCAGGGACAGACAGAATTGTTACTGAGTGCCAGAGAATTGTTACTTAGGGCCACAGAAACTTTACTTAGGGCCACAGAATTGTTACTCGCACAGACACAGAATTGTTACTCGCACAGACACAGAATTGTTACTGAAGGCCACAGAACTGTTACTTAGGGCCACAGAATTGTTACTCGCACAGACACAGAATTGTTACTCGCACAGACACAGAACTGTTACTGAGGGCCACAGAACTGTTACTTAGGGCCACAGAATTGTTACTCGCACAGACACAGAATTGTTACTCAGGGCCACAGAACTGTTACTTAGGGACAAAGAAACGCTAGTTAGGGCCACAGAATTCATACTCAGGGACAGACAGAATTGTTACGGAGTGCCAGAGAATTGTTACTCTGGGCCACAGAAACTTTACTTAGGGTCACAGAATTTTTACTCAGGGACAGACAGAATTGTTACTGAGTGCCAGAGAATTGTTACTCAGGGACAGACAGAATTGTTACGGAGTGCCAGAGAATTGTTACTCAGGGCCACAGAAACTTTACTTAGGGCCACAGAATTTTTACTCAGGGACAGACAGAATTGTTACTGAGTGCCAGAGAATTGTTACTCAGGGACAGACAGAATTGTTACGGAGTGCCAGAGAATTGTTACTTAGGGCCACAGAAACTTTACTTAGGGCCACAGAATTGTTACTCGCACAGACACAGAATTGTTACTCGCACAGACACAGAACTGTTACTGAGGGCCACAGAAACTTTACTTAGGGACAAAGAAACGCTAGTTAGGGCCACGGAATTCATACTCAGGGACAGACAGAATTGTTACGGAGTGCCAGAGAATTGTTACTCAGGGCCACAGAAACTTTACTTAGGGCCACAGAATTTTTACTCAGGGACAGACAGAATTGTTACTGAGTGCCAGAGAATTGTTACTCAGGGACAGACAGAATTGTTACGGAGTGACAGAGAATTGTTACTCAGGGACAGACAGAATTGTTACTGAGTGCCAGAGAATTGTTACTTAGGGCCAAAGAAACTTTAATTAGGGCCACAGAATTTTTACTCAGGGACAGACAGAATTGTTACTGAGTGCCAGAGAATTGTTACTCAGGGACAGACAGAATTGTTACCGAGTGTCAGAGAATTGTTACTCAGGGACAGACAGAATTGTTACTGAGTGCCAGATAATTGTTACTCAGGGCCCCAGAAACTTTATTTAGGGCCACAGAATTTTTACTCAGGGACAGACAGAATTGTTACTGAGTGCCAGAGAATTGTTACTCAGGGACAGACAGAATTGTTACTGAGTGCCAGAGAATTGTTACTTAGGGCCACAGAAACTTTACTTAGGGCCACAGAATTGTTACTCGCACAGACACAGAATTGTTACTCGCACAGACACAGAATTGTTACTGAGGGCCACAGAACTGTTACTTGGGGCCACAGAAACGTTAATCAGGGACACAGAATTGTTACTGAGGGCCACAGAACTGTTACTTAGGGCCACAGAATTGTTACTCGCACAGACACAGAATTGTTACTCAGGGACACAGAATTGTTACTCAGGGACACATAATCGTTTAATTAAAGAGTATGTCAGACAACATGCAGAGGAGTGGCAGAGGAGGCAATGTTTTAGGAGCGAGCAGACGTGGCAGCAGAGGAAGGGGTCGAGGCAGCACTATTCGCAGCCAGAGGCCAGTGCTCCCGGTGTCATCCAGCGGTCGTGTCTCCACCGACAACCCTGCCGTCGTCGATTGGTTGGCTCGGTCGTCTTCCTCTTCCCAGGTCACCTCTGACACCTACAGCCAACGGTCGGTGGGTACGTCAGACACAACCGTTAGTTGGCATGGCCCGGGACCAAGCCCACTGAAATCACGTGTCCTCTACCTGCCCCTGTCCTTTGGTGTTCCCTCACCAAGCGAAGTATCGCATGCTGTGGGCTCAGCCCCACTGTACAGTGAGGAAGAGCTAACAGAGGGCGGTCAGGAACGGGGGGAGACATCCGCCTTTTCAGCAGCCAGGCGAAGAAGTAGTGGCGAGGAGAGTGGCTCGGTAGCCGGTCTAGAGACAGGTCTGTCTCCTGACCCAGACGCAGCCGAGGGGGCTAGTAGTGAGGCGGAGACCCTACTTGATGATGAGGAGGTTGATCGCACTTGGCAGCCTCGTCGTCATCAGGCAATTTCTTCCGCATCATCAGGAGAAGAGGGTGGCAGCTTGGCAGCGAGCAAAACAGTCGGTGGGTTGCCCAGGAGACAGCAGCAGGGTCGCAGCAGTGTCAGTGGAGCCAAACGTCCACGGAGTAGAGCACCAGCTCCACTGCAGCCTACCACCACGGCCAGTAGTGGTGCCGGTGTGCACGGAGGAAGCAGCAGTCAGCCAGTGAGGAGTATCGGGGGCAAAGTTTCCTACTCGGCGGTGTGGCAATTTTTCGTCAAGCCGCCCGAGGAAGTAAACGTAGCCGTATGTCGACTATGTGGCCAGAAAGTCAAGCGTGGCCAGGGGGCCCATGTTGGGACTACAGCGTTGCGGCAGCATATGCAGCGTCGCCATTTGGTGGCCTGGGAAAACCGTGATAAAGATACGGCGGTTCTGCCCGCCCCAGCCCCCGCTCCATCACCCGCTCCGTTACTTGCTCCGTCACCCGACGTCAATCGCCCTCCATCAGCCAGTCAAGGCTCCAACACCTCTGCTGAGGGGAGTTGTCGCTCGTTGGCATCTTCCGCTCGTTCAGATGCTCCTTCTCCTGCTACTCCTCTTCACGGATTCCGTCAGCAGTCTTTCTTGGAATCCGTTTCCAAGAGACAACAGTTTGCGAGCACGCACCCGACGGTGCAAAAGCTGAACGTCCTCCTGTCCAAGTTGCTGGTGCTGCAGTCCCTCCCTTTCCAAGTGGTGGACTCAGCACCTTTCAGAGAAATGATGGCTTGTGCCGCGCCGCGGTGGAGAGTGCCAAGCCGTCATTTCTTCGCCAAAAAGGCAGTGCCAGCCCTGCATTCACATGTAGAAGACATGGTGGGCCAGTCTTTGAGCATGTCGGTCTCTGCCAAAGTGCACGGCAGCGCCGACGTGTGGAGCTGTAACTATGGTCAGGGACAGTACATGTCATTTACGGCCCACTGGGTGAACGTGGTGCCGTCACAGCCGCACCAGCAACTTGGACAGGTCACGCCGCTTTTGCCTCCACGTTTGCACGTCCTTGGTCCGGCAAAGATGTCCGCCTCTACCACCTCTTCTTCCGCCGTGTCCTCAGCCGCCACCCCCGTGCCAAGTCCCATTACCCGACCGGCATATCACATGTGCAGGGCGCAACGGTGTCACGCTGTTCTGCACCTGGTATGCCTTGGCGAACGTAGTCACACAGGGGAGGAACTTCTGAGTGTAATGAACAGAGAAATCGACAGATGGCTGTCTCCGCGCAAACTGAAAATCGGAACCATGTTGACCGACAACGGAAAGAACATGGTGTCTGCTCTGCGTCAAGGAAGGTTGTGCCATGCGCCATGCATGGCTCACGTGTTCAATCTGGTTGTCAAGCGGTTCTTAAAATCCACCATCCCACTGCAAGACATCCTTAAAATGTCACGTAAACTTTGCATGCATTTCAGCCATTCCTACACCGCAAAGCACACCCTCCTTGAGCTGCAGCGGCAGAACGGAATTCCACAGCATCGCCTGATCTGCGACGTTGCAACAAGGTGGAATTCAACCCTACACATGTTAGACCGCCTTTACGAACAGCGAAAGGCCATCACCGATTTCCTGATGTTACAAGCGGATAAAGGTACTCCCCTGTGTAACTTCGATGTCAGCCATTGGCAGCTCATGCGTGACACCTGCCGCTTGCTCAGGCCCTTTGAGGAGGCCACGCTATTCGTGAGTCGGCAGGACTATGGGATGAACGACTTCATTCCTCTGTTGCACGTCCTTGAACAAATGCTGTTAACAATGGCTGGTCAGGGTGCGGTAGACGTGGCGCACAGATCTCAACGCCACATGACCCCTGTGGGGGCAGGACAGGAAGAAGAGGAGGAGGTAGAGGAGGACATTTGTGCTCAGGAATTATTGAGTGAAATGGGTGGTTTTTCCACTCAGCGGACAGGAGTGGAGGAGCAGGAGCATCTGGTAGAGGAGGAGGAGGAGGAGACAGAGGACCCAGACGCACCGTGGCAGTATGCTGTGGAGATGGAGGCAGGGAGTCCCTCGCATTCCTTGGCACAAATGGCCCATAGCATGCTCGGTTGCTTGCGTAGCGACAGCCGAATAATAACCATCAGACAGAGGGATGACTTTTGGCTGTCCACCTTGTTGGACCCTCGCTACCGTTCCAAAATGGTGGCCTTTTTCACACCTGCTGAGAGGGAGGCCAAAATAACGTACTATAAAAACCACCTATGTAGTCAGTTGGTCTCTGCCTTTGTGCGCCAACGTCCATCCTCAGACACTGTGGGCCCTGTGCGCTCGCGTTCCGCTGCCATGGCAGCAGGGGAGGGGTGGGGTGGTAGGAGCAGTGGCAGCTCCACCAGCAGCGGCTGCCTCAGTCTGCAGTCGATGATGAGTAGCTTTCTTCACCAGCGCAGTGAGGAAACTACTAACCAGCCGCAGCAGCAGCAGCAGCATCAGGTGGACCTGGAGCAGGACCTCAAACAACAGGCTTGGGCCTACTTGGACAGCACCCTGCCAACCGAGGTAGACAATCCCCTTGACTACTGGGCAACGAAACTTGACCTTTGGCCCCAACTAGCTGAATTTGCCCTTGAAAGGCTGTCATGCCCGGCCAGTAGCGTGGCATCGGAGCGCGTGTTTAGTGCGGCAGGAGGTATTGTAACTCCGCGGAGGACACGACTGTCCACCCAAAGTGTGGAGAGACTCACGTTTGTGAAAATGAATCAGGCGTGGATTAGTCTGGATTTCAAACCACCAGTTCCTGACACAACTGACTAAATCCGCCATGAATCATGCCTCAAACATGTGCCACTTTGAGGTCTCCTCACACACTGCTGGTGTGTTGAATTTTTTGACATAGGGTGCTGGCAGATTATGGGCCTCCTATAGCTGCTGCCAGGCCCCTAATCTGCCATAGGCCCCTATATACCGCTTCCTCATGCTGCTGCCAGGTCCAGAGTCTCTCATGGGTCCCTGTACGGCCTCCCATTGCTGCTGTCTCCATCGCCACACTCTGCCATGTGCCACTTTCAGGTCTCCTCACACACTGCTGGTGTGTAGAATTTTTTGACATAGGGTGCTGGCAGATTACGGGCCTCCCATAGCTGCTGCCAGGCCCCTAATCTGCCATAGGCCCCTATATACCGCCTCCTCATGCTGCTGCCAGGTCCAGAGTCTGTCATGGGTCCCTGTACGGCCTCCCATTGCTGCTGTCTCCATCGCCACACTCTGCCATGTGCCACTTTCAGGTCTCCTCACACACTGCTGGTGTGTAGAATTTTTTGACATAGGGTGCTGGCAGATTACGGGCCTCCCATAGCTGCTGCCAGGCCCCTAATCTGCCATAGGCCCCTATATACCGCTTCCTCATGCTGCTGCCAGGTCCAGAGTCTCTCATGGGTCCCTGTACGGCCTCCCATTGCTGCTGTCTCCATCGCCACACTCTGCCATGTGCCACTTTCAGGTCTCCTCACACACTGCTGGTGTGTAGAATTTTTTGACATAGGGTGCTGGCAGATTATGGGCCTCCCATAGCTGCTGCCAGGCCCCTAATCTGCCATGGGCCCCTATATACCGCCTCCTCATGCTGCTGCCAGGTCCACAGTGTCTCATGCCATGTGCCACTTTCAGGTCTCCTCACACTGCTGGTGTGTTGAATTTTTTGACATAGGGTGCTGGCAGATTATGGGCCTCCTATAGCTGCTGCCAGGCCCCTAATCTGCCATAGGCCCCTATATACCGCTTCCTCATGCTGCTGCCAGGTCCAGAGTCTCTCATGGGTCCCTGTACGGCCTCCCATTGCTGCTGTCTCCATCGCCACACTCTGCCATGTGCCACTTTCAGGTCTCCTCACACACTGCTGGTGTGTAGAATTTTTTGACATAGGGTGCTGGCAGATTACGGGCCTCCCATAGCTGCTGCCAGGCCCCTAATCTGCCATAGGCCCCTATATACCGCTTCCTCATGCTGCTGCCAGGTCCAGAGTCTCTCATGGGTCCCTGTACGGCCTCCCATTGCTGCTGTCTCCATCGCCACACTCTGCCATGTGCCACTTTCAGGTCTCCTCACACACTGCTGGTGTGTAGAATTTTTTGACATAGGGTGCTGGCAGATTACGGGCCTCCCATAGCTGCTGCCAGGCCCCTAATCTGCCATAGGCCCCTATATACCGCTTCCTCATGCTGCTGCCAGGTCCAGAGTCTCTCATGGGTCCCTGTACGGCCTCCCATTGCTGCTGTCTCCATCGCCACACTCTGCCATGTGCCACTTTCAGGTCTCCTCACACACTGCTGGTGTGTAGAATTTTTTGACATAGGGTGCTGGCAGATTACGGGCCTCCTATAGCTGCTGCCAGGCCCCTAATCTGCCATGGGCCCCTATATACCGCCTCCTCATGCTGCTGCCAGGTCCACAGTGTCTCATGCCATGTGCCACTTTCAGGTCTCCTCACACTGCTGGTGTGTTGAATTTTTTGACATAGGGTGCTGGCAGATTATGGGCCTCCTATAGCTGCTGCCAGGCCCCTAATCTGCCATAGGCCCCTATATACCGCTTCCTCATGCTGCTGCCAGGTCCAGAGTCTCTCATGGGTCCCTGTACGGCCTCCCATTGCTGCTGTCTCCATCGCCACACTCTGCCATGTGCCACTTTCAGGTCTCCTCACACACTGCTGGTGTGTAGAATTTTTTGACATAGGGTGCTGGCAGATTACGGGCCTCCCATAGCTGCTGCCAGGCCCCTAATCTGCCATAGGCCCCTATATACCGCTTCCTCATGCTGCTGCCAGGTCCAGAGTCTCTCATGGGTCCCTGTACGGCCTCCCATTGCTGCTGTCTCCATCGCCACACTCTGCCATGTGCCACTTTCAGGTCTCCTCACACACTGCTGGTGTGTAGAATTTTTTGACATAGGGTGCTGGCAGATTATGGGCCTCCCATAGCTGCTGCCAGGCCCCTAATCTGCCATGGGCCCCTATATACCGCCTCCTCATGCTGCTGCCAGGTCCACAGTGTCTCATGCCATGTGCCACTTTCAGGTCTCCTCACACTGCTGGTGTGTTGAATTTTTTGACATAGGGTGCTGGCAGATTATGGGCCTCCTATAGCTGCTGCCAGGCCCCTAATCTGCCATAGGCCCCTATATACCGCTTCCTCATGCTGCTGCCAGGTCCAGAGTCTCTCATGGGTCCCTGTACGGCCTCCCATTGCTGCTGTCTCCATCGCCACACTCTGCCATGTGCCACTTTCAGGTCTCCTCACACACTGCTGGTGTGTAGAATTTTTTGACATAGGGTGCTGGCAGATTATGGGCCTCCTATAGCTGCTGCCAGGCCCCTAATCTGCCATGGGCCCCTATATACCGCTTCCTCATGCTGCTGCCAGGTCCAGAGTCTCTCATGGGTCCCTGTACGGCCTCCCATTGCTGCTGTCTCCATCGCCACTCTCTGCCATGTGCCACTTTCAGGTCTCACACACTGCTGGTGTGTAGAATTTTTTGACATAGGGTGCTGGCAGATTACGGGCCTCCCATAGCTGCTGCCAGGCCCCTAATCTGCCATAGGCCCCTATATACCGCTTCCTCATGCTGCTGCCAGGTCCAGAGTCTCTCATGGGTCCCTGTACGGCCTCCCATTGCTGCTGTCTCCATCGCCACACTCTGCCATGTGCCACTTTCAGGTCTCCTCACACACTGCTGGTGTGTAGAATTTTTTGACATAGGGTGCTGGCAGATTATGGGCCTCCCATAGCTGCTGCCAGGCCCCTAATCTGCTATGGGCCCCTATATACCGCCTCCTCATGCTGCTGCCAGGTCCACAGTGTCTCATGCCATGTGCCACTTTCAGGTCTCCTCACACTGCTGGTGTGTTGAATTTTTTGACATAGGGTGCTGGCAGATTATGGGCCTCCTATAGCTGCTGCCAGGCCCCTAATCTGCCATAGGCCCCTATATACCGCTTCCTCATGCTGCTGCCAGGTCCAGAGTCTCTCATGGGTCCCTGTACGGCCTCCCATTGCTGCTGTCTCCATCGCCACACTCTGCCATGTGCCACTTTCAGGTCTCCTCACACACTGCTGGTGTGTAGAATTTTTTGACATAGGGTGCTGGCAGATTACGGGCCTCCCATAGCTGCTGCCAGGCCCCTAATCTGCCATAGGCCCCTATATACCGCTTCCTCATGCTGCTGCCAGGTCCAGAGTCTCTCATGGGTCCCTGTACGGCCTCCCATTGCTGCTGTCTCCATCGCCACACTCTGCCATGTGCCACTTTCAGGTCTCCTCACACACTGCTGGTGTGTAGAATTTTTTGACATAGGGTGCTGGCAGATTACGGGCCTCCCATAGCTGCTGCCAGGCCCCTAATCTGCCATAGGCCCCTATATACCGCTTCCTCATGCTGCTGCCAGGTCCAGAGTCTCTCATGGGTCCCTGTACGGCCTCCCATTGCTGCTGTCTCCATCGCCACACTCTGCCATGTGCCACTTTCAGGTCTCCTCACACACTGCTGGTGTGTAGAATTTTTTGACATAGGGTGCTGGCAGATTACGGGCCTCCTATAGCTGCTGCCAGGCCCCTAATCTGCCATGGGCCCCTATATACCGCTTCCTCATGCTGCTGCCAGGTCCAGAGTCTCTCATGGGTCCCTGTACGGCCTCCCATTGCTGCTGTCTCCATCGCCACACTCTGCCATGTGCCACTTTCAGGTCTCCTCACACACTGCTGGTGTGTAGAATTTTTTGACATAGGGTGCTGGCAGATTACGGGCCTCCTATAGCTGCTGCCAGGCCCCTAATCTGCCATAGGCCCCTATATACCGCTTCCTCATGCTGCTGCCAGGTCCAGAGTCTCTCATGGGTCCCTGTACGGCCTCCCATTGCTGCTGTCTCCATCGCCACACTCTGCCATGTGCCACTTTCAGGTCTCCTCACACACTGCTGGTGTGTAGAATTTTTTGACATAGGGTGCTGGCAGATTATGGGCCTCCCATAGCTGCTGCCAGGCCCCTAATCTGCCATGGGCCCCTATATACCGCCTCCTCATGCTGCTGCCAGGTCCACAGTGTCTCATGCCATGTGCCACTTTCAGGTCTCCTCACACTGCTGGTGTGTTGAATTTTTTGACATAGGGTGCTGGCAGATTATGGGCCTCCTATAGCTGCTGCCAGGCCCCTAATCTGCCATAGGCCCCTATATACCGCTTCCTCATGCTGCTGCCAGGTCCAGAGTCTCTCATGGGTCCCTGTACGGCCTCCCATTGCTGCTGTCTCCATCGCCACACTCTGCCATGTGCCACTTTCAGGTCTCCTCACACACTGCTGGTGTGTAGAATTTTTTGACATAGGGTGCTGGCAGATTACGGGCCTCCCATAGCTGCTGCCAGGCCCCTAATCTGCCATAGGCCCCTATATACCGCTTCCTCATGCTGCTGCCAGGTCCAGAGTCTCTCATGGGTCCCTGTACGGCCTCCCATTGCTGCTGTCTCCATCGCCACACTCTGCCATGTGCCACTTTCAGGTCTCCTCACACACTGCTGGTGTGTAGAATTTTTTGACATAGGGTGCTGGCAGATTACGGGCCTCCCATAGCTGCTGCCAGGCCCCTAATCTGCCATAGGCCCCTATATACCGCTTCCTCATGCTGCTGCCAGGTCCAGAGTCTCTCATGGGTCCCTGTACGGCCTCCCATTGCTGCTGTCTCCATCGCCACACTCTGCCATGTGCCACTTTCAGGTCTCCTCACACACTGCTGGTGTGTAGAATTTTTTGACATAGGGTGCTGGCAGATTATGGGCCTCCTATGGCTGCTGCCAGGCCCCTAATCTGCCATAGGCCCCTATATACCGCATCCTCATGCTGCTGCCAGGTCCAGAGTCTCTCATGGGTCCCTGTACGGCCTCCCATTGCTGCTGTCTCCATCGCCACACTCTGCCATGTGCCACTTTCAGGTCTCCTCACACACTGCTGGTGTGTAGAATTTTTTGACATAGGGTGCTGGCAGATTACGGGCCTCCCATAGCTGCTGCCAGGCCCCTAATCTGCCATAGGCCCCTATATACTGCTTCCTCATGCTGCTGCCAGGTCCAGAGTCTCTCATGGGTCCCTGTACGGCCTCCCATTGCTGCTGTCTCCATCGCCACACTCTGCCATGTGCCACTTTCAGGTCTCCTCACACACTGCTGGTGTGTAGAATTTTTTGACATAGGGTGCTGGCAGATTACGGGCCTCCCATAGCTGCTGCCAGGCCCCTAATCTGCCATAGGCCCCTATATACCGCTTCCTCATGCTGCTGCCAGGTCCAGAGTCTCTCATGGGTCCCTGTACGGCCTCCCATTGCTGCTGTCTCCATCGCCACACTCTGCCATGTGCCACTTTCAGGTCTCCTCACACACTGCTGGTGTGTAGAATTTTTTGACATAGGGTGCTGGCAGATTATGGGCCTCCTATAGCTGCTGCCAGGCCCCTAATCTGCCATAGGCCCCTATATACCGCTTCCTCATGCTGCTGCCAGGTCCAGAGTCTCTCATGGGTCCCTGTACGGCCTCCCATTGCTGCTGTCTCCATCGCCACACTCTGCCATGTGCCACTTTCAGGTCTCACACACTGCTGGTGTGTAGAATTTTTTGACATAGGGTGCTGGCAGATTACGGGCCTCCCATAGCTGCTGCCAGGCCCCTAATCTGCCATAGGCCCCTATATACCGCTTCCTCATGCTGCTGCCAGGTCCAGAGTCTCTCATGGGTCCCTGTACGGCCTCCCATTGCTGCTGTCTCCATCGCCACACTCTGCCATGTGCCACTTTCAGGTCTCCTCACACACTGCTGGTGTGTAGAATTTTTTGACATAGGGTGCTGGCAGATTATGGGCCTCCCATAGCTGCTGCCAGGCCCCTAATCTGCCATGGGCCCCTATATACCGCCTCCTCATGCTGCTGCCAGGTCCACAGTGTCTCATGCCATGTGCCACTTTCAGGTCTCCTCACACTGCTGGTGTGTTGAATTTTTTGACATAGGGTGCTGGCAGATTATGGGCCTCCTATAGCTGCTGCCAGGCCCCTAATCTGCCATAGGCCCCTATATACCGCTTCCTCATGCTGCTGCCAGGTCCAGAGTCTCTCATGGGTCCCTGTACGGCCTCCCATTGCTGCTGTCTCCATCGCCACACTCTGCCATGTGCCACTTTCAGGTCTCCTCACACACTGCTGGTGTGTAGAATTTTTTGACATAGGGTGCTGGCAGATTACGGGCCTCCCATAGCTGCTGCCAGGCCCCTAATCTGCCATAGGCCCCTATATACCGCTTCCTCATGCTGCTGCCAGGTCCAGAGTCTCTCATGGGTCCCTGTACGGCCTCCCATTGCTGCTGTCTCCATCGCCACACTCTGCCATGTGCCACTTTCAGGTCTCCTCACACACTGCTGGTGTGTAGAATTTTTTGACATAGGGTGCTGGCAGATTATGGGCCTCCTATAGCTGCTGCCAGGCCCCTAATCTGCCATAGGCCCCTATATACCGCTTCCTCATGCTGCTGCCAGGTCCAGAGTCTCTCATGGGTCCCTGTACGGCCTCCCATTGCTGCTGTCTCCATCGCCACACTCTGCCATGTGCCACTTTCAGGTCTCCTCACACACTGCTGGTGTGTAGAATTTTTTGACATAGGGTGCTGGCAGATTACGGGCCTCCCATAGCTGCTGCCAGGCCCCTAATCTGCCATAGGCCCCTATATACCGCTTCCTCATGCTGCTGCCAGGTCCAGAGTCTCTCATGGGTCCCTGTATGGCCTCCCATTGCTGCTGTCTCCATCGCCACACTCTGCCATGTGCCACTTTCAGGTCTCACACACTGCTGGTGTGTAGAATTTTTTGACATAGGGTGCTGGCAGATTACGGGCCTCCCATAGCTGCTGCCAGGCCCCTAATCTGCCATAGGCCCCTATATACCGCTTCCTCATGCTGCTGCCAGGTCCAGAGTCTCTCATGGGTCCCTGTACGGCCTCCCATTGCTGCTGTCTCCATCGCCACACTCTGCCATGTGCCACTTTCAGGTCTCCTCACACACTGCTGGTGTGTAAAATTTTTGACATAGGGTGCTGGCAGATTATGGGCCTCCCATAGCTGCTGCCAGGCCCCTAATCTGCCATGGGCCCCTATATACCGCCTCCTCATGCTGCTGCCAGGTCCACAGTGTCTCATGCCATGTGCCACTTTCAGGTCTCCTCACACTGCTGGTGTGTTGAATTTTTTGACATAGGGTGCTGGCAGATTATGGGCCTCCTATAGCTGCTGCCAGGCCCCTAATCTGCCATAGGCCCCTATATACCGCTTCCTCATGCTGCTGCCAGGTCCAGAGTCTGTCATGGGTCCCTGTACGGCCTCCCATTGCTGCTGTCTCCATCGCCACACTCTGCCATGTGCCACTTTCAGGTCTCCTCACACACTGCTGGTGTGTAGAATTTTTTGACATAGGGTGCTGGCAGATTACGGGCCTCCCATAGCTGCTGCCAGGCCCCTAATCTGCCATAGGCCCCTATATACCGCTTCCTCATGCTGCTGCCAGGTCCAGAGTCTCTCATGGGTCCCTGTACGGCCTCCCATTGCTGCTGTCTCCATCGCCACACTCTGCCATGTGCCACTTTCAGGTCTCCTCACACACTGCTGGTGTGTAGAATTTTTTGACATAGGGTGCTGGCAGATTATGGGCCTCCTATAGCTGCTGCCAGGCCCCTAATCTGCCATAGGCCCCTATATACCGCTTCCTCATGCTGCTGCCAGGTCCAGAGTCTCTCATGGGTCCCTGTACGGCCTCCCATTGCTGCTGTCTCCATCGCCACACTCTGCCATGTGCCACTTTCAGGTCTCCTCACACACTGCTGGTGTGTAGAATTTTTTGACATAGGGTGCTGGCAGATTACGGGCCTCCCATAGCTGCTGCCAGGCCCCTAATCTGCCATAGGCCCCTATATACCGCTTCCTCATGCTGCTGCCAGGTCCAGAGTCTCTCATGGGTCCCTGTATGGCCTCCCATTGCTGCTGTCTCCATCGCCACACTCTGCCATGTGCCACTTTCAGGTCTCACACACTGCTGGTGTGTAGAATTTTTTGACATAGGGTGCTGGCAGATTACGGGCCTCCCATAGCTGCTGCCAGGCCCCTAATCTGCCATAGGCCCCTATATACCGCTTCCTCATGCTGCTGCCAGGTCCAGAGTCTCTCATGGGTCCCTGTACGGCCTCCCATTGCTGCTGTCTCCATCGCCACACTCTGCCATGTGCCACTTTCAGGTCTCCTCACACACTGCTGGTGTGTAAAATTTTTGACATAGGGTGCTGGCAGATTATGGGCCTCCCATAGCTGCTGCCAGGCCCCTAATCTGCCATGGGCCCCTATATACCGCCTCCTCATGCTGCTGCCAGGTCCACAGTGTCTCATGCCATGTGCCACTTTCAGGTCTCCTCACACTGCTGGTGTGTTGAATTTTTTGACATAGGGTGCTGGCAGATTATGGGCCTCCTATAGCTGCTGCCAGGCCCCTAATCTGCCATAGGCCCCTATATACCGCTTCCTCATGCTGCTGCCAGGTCCAGAGTCTGTCATGGGTCCCTGTACGGCCTCCCATTGCTGCTGTCTCCATCGCCACACTCTGCCATGTGCCACTTTCAGGTCTCCTCACACACTGCTGGTGTGTAGAATTTTTTGACATAGGGTGCTGGCAGATTACGGGCCTCCCATAGCTGCTGCCAGGCCCCTAATCTGCCATAGGCCCCTATATACCGCTTCCTCATGTTGCTGCCAGGTCCAGAGTCTCTCATGGGTCCCTGTACGGCCTCCCATTGCTGCTGTCTCCATCGCCACACTCTGCCATGTGCCACTTTCAGGTCTCCTCACACACTGCTGGTGTGTAGAATTTTTTGACATAGGGTGCTGGCAGATTATGGGCCTCCTATAGCTGCTGCCAGGCCCCTAATCTGCCATAGGCCCCTATATACCGCTTCCTCATGCTGCTGCCAGGTCCAGAGTCTCTCATGGGTCCCTGTATGGCCTCCCATTGCTGCTGTCTCCATCGCCACACTCTGCCATGTGCCACTTTCAGGTCTCCTCACACTGCTGGTGTGTAGAATTTTTTGACATAGGGTGCTGGCAGATTACGGGCCTCCCATTGCTGCTGCCAGGCCCCTAATCTGCCATGGGCCCCTATACCGCCTCCTCATGCTGCTGCCAAGTCCAGAGTGTGTCATGGGTCCCTGTACGGCCTCCTATTGCTGCTGTCTCCATAGCCACACTCTGCCATGTGCCACTTTCAGGTCTCCTCACACTGCTGGTGTGTTGAATTTTTTGACATAGGGTGCTGGCAGATTACGGGCCTCCCATTGCTGCTGCCAGGCACGTAATCTGCCATGGGCCCCCGTACCGACTCCTTATGCTGTGACGTTGCAACAAGGTGGAATTCAACCCTACATATGTTAGACCGCCTTTACGAACAGCGAAAGGCCATCACCGATTTCCTGATGTTAAAAGCGGATAAAGGTACTCCCTGTGTAACTTAGATGTCAGCCATTGGCAGCTCATGCGTGACACCTGCGCTTGCTCAGGCCCTTTGAGGAGGCCACGCTATTCGTGAGTCGGCAGGACTATGGGATGAACGACGTCATTCCTCTGTTGCACGTCCTGGAACAAATGCTGTTAACAATGGCTGGTCAGGGTGCGGTAGACGTGGCGCACAGATCTCAACGCCACATGACCCCTGTGGGGGCAGGACAGGAAGAAGAGGAGGAGGTAGAGGAGGACATTGGTGCTCAGGAATTATTGAGTGAAATGGGTGGTTTTTCCACTCAGCGGACAGGAGTGGAGGAGCAGGAGCATCTGGTAGAGGAGGAGGAGGAGGAGACAGAGGACCCAGACGCACCGTGGCAGTATGCTGTGGAGATGGAGGCAGGGAGTCCCTCGCATTCCTTGGCACAAATGGCCCATAGCATGCTCGGTTGCTTGCGTAGCGACAGCCGAATAATAACCATCAGACAGAGGGATGACTTTTGGCTGTCCACCTTGTTGGACCCTCGCTACCGTTCAAAAATGGTGGCCTTTTTCACACCTGCTGAGAGGGAGGCCAAAATAACGTACTATAAAAACCACCTATGTAGTCAGCTGGTCTCTGCCTGTCTGCGCCAACGTCCATCCTCAGACACTGTGGGCCCTGTGCGCTCGCGTTCCGCTGCCATGGCAGCAGGGGAGGGGTGGGGTGGTAGGAGCAGTGGCAGCTCCACCAGCAGCGGCTGCCTCAGTCTGCAGTCGATGATGAGTAGCTTTCTTCACCAGCGCAGTGAGGAAACTACTAACCAGCCGCAGCAGCAGCAGCAGCAGCAGCATCAGGTGGACCTGGAGCAGGACCTCAAACAACAGGCTTAGGCCTACTTGGACAGCACCCTGCCAACCGAGGTAGACAATCCCCTTGACTACTGGGCAACGAAACTTGACCTTTGGCCCCAACTAGCTGAATTTGCCCTTGAAAGGCTGTCATGCCCGGCCAGTAGCGTGGCATCGGAGCGCGTGTTTAGTGCGGCAGGAGGTATTGCAACTCCGCGGAGGACACGACTGTCCACCCAAAGTGTGGAGAGACTGACGTTTGTGAAAATGAATCAGGCGTGGATTAGTCTGGATTTCAAACCACCAGTTCCTGACACAACTGACTAAATCCGCCATGAATCATGCCCCAAACATGTGCCACTTTCAGGTCTCCTCACACTGCTGGTGTGTTCCATTTTTTGTCATAGGGTGCTGGCAGATTACGGGCCTCCCATAGCTGCTGCCAGGCCCCTAATCTGCCATGGGCCCCTATACTGCCTGCTCATGCTGCTGCCAAGTCCAGAGTCTCTCATGGGTCCCTGTACGGCCTCCCATTGCTGCTGTCTCCATCGCCACACTCTGCCATGTGCCACTTTCAGGTCTCACACACTGCTGGTGTGTAGAATTTTTTGACATAGGGTGCTGGCAGATTACGGGCCTCCCATAGCTGCTTCCAGGCCCCTAATCTGCCATAGGCCCCTATATACCGCCTCCTCATGCTGCTGCCAGGTCCAGAGTCTGTCATGGGTCCCTGTACGGCCTCCCATTGCTGCTGTCTCCATCGCCACACTCTGCCATGTGCCACTTTCAGGTCTCCTCACACTGCTGGTGGGTTCCATTTTTTGTCATAGGGTGCTGGCAGATTACGGGCCTCCCATAGCTGCTGCCAGGCCCCTAATCTGCCATGGGCCCCTGTTGTCGCTTGTTGGCATATTCCGCTCGTTCAGATGCTCCTTCTCCTGCTACTCCTCTTCACGGATTCCGTCAGCAGTCTTTCTTGGAATCCGTTTCCAAGAGACAACAGTTTGCGAGCACGCACCAGACGGTGCAGAAACTGAACGTCCTCCTGTCCAAGTTGCTGCTGCCAGGCTCGTAATCTGTCATGCGCCCCTGTACCGCCTCCTCATGCTGCTGCCAGGTCCAGAGTGTGTCATGGGCCCCCGTACCGACTCCAAATGCTGCTGCCAGGCCCGTAATCTGTCATGGGCCCCTGTACCGCCTCCCCATGCTGCTGCCACGTCCAGATTGTGTCATGGGTCCCTGTACGGCCTCCCATTGCTGCTGCCAGGCCTGTAATCTGCCATGGGCCCCCGTACCGACTCCTCATGCTGCTGCCAGGCCCGTAATCTGCCATGGGCCCCTGTACCGCCTCCTCATGCTGCTGCCAGGTCCAGAGTGTGTCATGGGTCCCTGTACGGCCTCCCATTGCTGCTGTCTCTATCGCCACACTCTGCCATGTGCCACTTTCAGGTCTCCTCACACTGCTGGTGGTTTCCATTTTTGTCATAGGGTGCTGTATGGCCTCCCATTGCTGCTGCCTCCACCGCCACACTGTGGCTCCACACTCTGGTTTTGGCCCCGTGACTGGCCAAATGAGTGAAGTGTGCGGTGATTCTAAGATCGACGGCACTCATCTGCATGTCATACTGCCTGACAGTATTATTTCTCTTCCCCAGCAGACTCCAAGGGCATTTAAATTAAAGGTACAGTGTTCAGCACTAATATTAAGTCTCTCTGAAGCCTAGAAACACCCTTTTTTAAGTTAAATTCACAGCGAATATATTCGACTCGAATCGAAATTTTTCTACGAATTCGCCGAATCAGTCGAATCGAATTTTTGAATACTTCGCTCATCTCTAATATTCGATATATGCATTGGATGGTTTACACTTAGATTGCATGCGATTTTGTTATGAAATATGTTTTTTCGATTAATTGTTTTTGGCACAGATGAAATGACACTACATGCTTTATTAATTTATTTGCATTTTATAATAAGTTAGTACATGATTCAGATTTTGTGATAGTTTTTACATGATTGAACATATGGCTCTATAGAAAGCATAGTTGCATTATAGAGATAGCCCATAAACAAGCAGATTTTCAATAGCCATCTCTAATCACATGGTTAAACATTAAAGTACATTAAAGTTGGTGTCCAGCCAAAACTTTATTCCTCAGTTTTGAATACATTTTACAAGAGTTGAAGGGCTGAAGATAGTTCTTAATGACATTGGCTGTATGTTTGGGGTCATTGTGCTGCTGCAGAATAAATGTGAGGCCAATCACATACCTACCTGATAGTATGGCAGGATGGATAAGTATCTGCTTGTATTTCTTAGCATTGAGGACACCATTGATCCTGATCAAATCTCCAACTCCATTTGCAGAAATGCAGCCTCAAACTTGCAAAGAACCTCCACCATGCACTCTATATTGTACCACTCCCCACTTCTTATGTTTTCATGTATAGTTGAGTAGCTCAGTCTTCTTCCACATCAGAAGCATGGCTTTTTGGCTGCAATTATTCCATGAATATAATTTCTGGCCAGACCTTCCTTGTCTGGTTTCCTCCAGTTCTGTGATGATGACACTGCTTGACATCTTCCGATATCAAAGAGAAGTAAGCATGATCTGCTTTTCATCTGCTGCATTGAGTTACCTTGGTTGACCACTAAGTCTCTAGTTCTACATTTTGCCCATATCTTTGTGCATCTTCAAAAGAGCTTGAACAGCACATCTTGAAACCCCAGTCTGCTTTGAGATTTTTGCCTGGGGGAGACCTTGTTGATGCAGTATAACCAGGGGCGGACTAACTATTCGAGCACTTGGGCACTGCCCGAGGTCCCGGGGTCAGTAGGGGGCCCCATGAAATGCCCCTGGTACATTTTATAGGCTTTTTTGGGTGTGCTTTGAGTGTGGGCAAAGACACAGGGGCCCCATGATCCCCTATTGCCCGGGGGGCCCCATGAGTTGTCAGTCCGCCCCTGAGTATAACTACCTTGTGTCTTGTTGCTGTGCTGTCTTGCCATGGTGTATGACCTGTGATATAAAACTGTCTTCCACAAATTCACTAGACATGTGCAGAATGAAAAGTTAGTTTTGTTTCATATTGATTCTTTAAGACACTAATTTCATTTCATTTTGTTTATTCATTTTCGAACAGATTACAATTTTTCGAAAGGATTTGAAGTTTTATTATTATTATACAGTATTTATAAAGCGCCAATAGTTCGCTCAGCACTGTACAATACAATGGAAGACAGAACATGCGACAGTACAATAACAATACAATACAATACATGAGGGGTTCAAGGGCCCTGCTCCTTGGAGCTTACAATCTAGGAAGTATGTGAATAGCGTCAAAAATATTGACTCTATTTGAATTCATTGTGAAGAATAGCTGGTTGTTAACCTCCCTAGCGGTATGATTATGTCAGGAATTTTGTACCAAAAGCGGTACCATTTTTTTGCATGGAAATATGTATTTTTTTATTGTAGGCTGTAATTTAGGAATAACTCCCTGAAATCTGTCCGAACAAGAGTCTAGTAAACATCCCGGATATGATAAAACTTGAAACACGAAATCATAAATTATAATTTAATAAATACGCATAAAAAATAATATAATAATAATAAATTTAATTCAATAATATAATCAAACCAAAAACACTGAAATTTGAAATATAGCGCCAAATTCGCACATCACTGAGCAAAGTCACAAAATCGTTTTCAGTGTCTGATGACGAATTTCCCCCACGAATCATTATCACTCAATTCTGCAAGTAGTTCTGATTTACTATCGCTGTTCTCTATCCGGTCTAAAACCGATTTTGACGTAAAGGGACGCTTTTTGGACGCCGTGGACTTTTCTAAGTTTCCAGGCAGAAAGAACAGTCAAAATGCAGGCAGGGCACAGGACAAAGCAGTAGGGACAAAATGTATGTGAAATGGTTTGATACAGGAATGTTTTGCTATGAATTAATCGTTTTAAAAAAAATGTAATTTTTTTAAAATTTTCAAATTTGCCGCTGGTTCCGGCGCCCTTACGTCCCGACATCACAGGGACCGTAACATGGAAGCCAGATGCCGGCATCGGCCAGAGGAGATGGCTGGGGACGCATCGCGGGAGCGAAGGACAAGGTAAGAGCAGTAGGGAATCCCTGAGCAACGCCGCATGGTAAGCCCGAGTATAACTCGGGGTTACCGCTTGTGGTACTGAAACTTTACCCCGAGCTACACTCGGGAATACCGCCAGGGGGGTTAAAGAGCGAGTGGCAACCCTAACAACAATGACACATATGCTGTCAGCCGGATTCCCCGCTGACAGCAGAATGTAAACAAACAATGCTGGCTTTAGCAATTAAAAAAAGACAAAAAACGAGGGGTGTCCCTAATCCATACCAGGCACTTCGGGTCAGGTATGGATTTTGAAGGAAACCTCATGCCAAAGTTAAAAAAAAAGAAAAGGCATAGCTCCCCTCAATCCATACCACGCCAAGTTTAAAAAGAAAAGAAAAATCGCATCTTGGTGCTGCACCCTTTAAACTTCTGCCATGGGCACTGGCCTTAGTGTTGTATAGAAAATACAGCTCTGATTGTTCCTTAAAGAGAATCTGTTGAAGACAAAGCGGCAAGTTCTTGTAACATGGCTTCCCCCCTTCAGCTACTAAACTTATCTTTGCCATGCTGCTCCAAGTTTTGGGGAGGGCTTTTACATTTTTGGTGCTTCTGGGTATAGGGTAACTTATGACCGGGGCAGACTGACAACTCATGGGGCCCCCAGGCAATAGGGGATCATGGGGCCCCTGTGTCCTTGCCCAAACTCAAAAAAGTCTATAAAAAAAGGTACCAGGGGCATCTCATGGGGCCCCCTACTGACCCCGGGCCCTTGGACAGTGCCCGAGTTTCCAAATGGTCAGTCCGCCCCTGCTTATGACTTTTCCCCACTTCTCTTAGAATGCAGTGCTTGGCCCTAGCTAAACCTAATCCCAGGCCCAGATGCTGTAATGTAAGCGAGGGGGGAAGGTAATTTATTCTGTGTAAGCTACCAGAAAGTCTGACATGAAGCAATGTCAGTGGGGTGAGGAATTTTGTAAGAGGACACTTTTACCTAATAGGCTCAAAAATGTAAAGTTTAAATAAAAAAAACAAACAAGAAAAATCCTACTCTCTTACCTTCTTCTGGGCATGCCATTGACATCATGGGGCTGTTCTCTTCACCTCTGGAATAAAGAAGGGGGATCCTTACTGCTCTCAACAGCACTCACATAATGATGTGTGAGGACCATGCAGTGCAGAAATATTCTGAGCTCCAGGTACATGATGGTGCACTTTTACGGGCAGATCCATGACTGTCTGGGCTCAAAGGAACCCTAATAATACAGGGGTGTATTTACCACAAGGCAAACAAGGCATTTACCTAGGGTGGCATTTTCAGGGGGGCAGCAGCATTTTTCAGGGGGGAAGTGCCTTCCCTCGAAAGAAGGAATGGAAGAAAGGACATACGCAGCATAGGGGACCAGGTGGGATCTGAGAGAGGCTGCTTGATGGTGTATGCAGAGCCTGACTCTTGTTCCTGGGGATGTCCGGAGCTGTGAAGGTGAGTGTCTTATCTCTTTCTGGGGGGTGGGTTTCCAGGGTCTCAGGTGGGGAGGAGGTGTTGTTGGTCAATGTCAGGCTCTCTTCATGGGGTAGGGGGGTGTTGTTCAGTGTCAGGGTCCATGGGGGGAGCCAATTTTTGTGTTGCCTAGGGCAGCATGAAACCTACATACACCATTGCCCTAATATGTGTATGGTATCGCTGGACAAATAGAAGTATAAATTGGATCAGATGGGTCTACTGTAAAGTAATTTTTCCTTAAAAGAAGAAAATCTGTGATTGAAGTCCAGCGTAGGTGGACCTTCTAATGATCCTAGGCTGCTGATGGGTTGGAGACAGCAACACAAGCAAGATTCCACCAGATCTTCTTGAATGTGTATGGAGGAGCACATGGTACAAAAGTTCAACTCACTCCTCCATTGCCTGCTTCAGTGTAGGAGAGAGACAGCGACAGCTGCAGAGCCTATGAGGAGATGTCACCCTCAGGCTTACTATAAGACAGCCATTGTTGGCTGTCCCTCCTCTACACTGAAGCCGGCGCTGGAAGCCAGTCATGTGACTGGACCAGAGGGGCTTCAGAATAGGTATCCCTTCTTTAGAATAGGCATCTTTTCTTTAAAGGGTAGATAGAATAATCTTAGAATGTGGGTATGAATACATTTAGTCTTAGGGTTTGACTGGAATGCTAGTTTAATGGACTTTTTTAAACATTTAATGGTTAAAAGCATCAGATACAGCCTACGCGTTTCAGGTGGAAAAGACACCTCTTTCAGGGCTCAAGCAGTTGTTAATAAAATCACAACAGAATGCACAAAGAGACCTGTGTTAAGGCTTGATCAAGTCTAGCGTCTCTTGGCAGCACTGAACGATGTTGATTGTGTGGGGTCTGAGGAAGTCTGTTGAATGATACTTGAAGACTGAAGACATCCAGTGGTGAAGAAGAACTTGTAGGGGGCAGCTCTGAATTGTAAGCAAATTGCAGTAAAAGCTTTTTTTTTTTAATTTTTACAATTACTGGTCTCTTTTATTTATTCAACATTGATTATTTATTTAAGACATTGTGAAGCACAGAGAGTTTTCTGGAAGTTTAGGATACAATTAGTAAATATTTCACCATTTTTATTATAAAGTATAACTAAAGGCAAATTTTTATTTTTTTGTTTTGGAGAGAGTAGATAGGCATTATAACACTTGTCAGTTTTTGTTGCTGTCTGTAGCTGCATTCAGGAGATTCACCCTCTCTATGTGTCCTGATTACCATTATCATTGAAAGTGAAAGTAAAAGGAAATCCCAAATTTTGGGTTGTCCCCAGAAAAGTAGTAGAGAGGAAATCTTCCGATGGGGACACTAATTCTGGTGACCTGGGTGTCCCCAAGGAATTCCCCTAATTTGCAGGGATTTCCGCTCACTTCCCATTTGGCTATGGGACAGGAAGTGATGGGAAATCTCCCCAATAGGACACAGTTGGCAAAAAAAAAATCTGACAGGGGCTTTAACCCTAAATTGCTCTCTCCAACATGAAATTTTTTTTTTTACCTATAGTTCTACTTTAAATTCTCAATGTTCCCCCTTTAGCAAGCAAAATCATTATGCAATATTACATTCAGCCCCTAGATGGAGCCTAGAATACATTTAGTGATTTAACCTCCTTAGCGGTATTCCCGAGTGTAGCTCGGGGTAAAATTTCTATACCAAGAGCGGTAACCCCGAGCTACACTCAGGCTTACCATGCGGCGTTGCTCAGGGGGTCCCTGCAGCACTTACCTTGTCCTTCGCTCCCACGATGTGTCCCCTGCAGCGTCCCCGGCCATCTCCTCCGGCCGATGCCGGCATCCGGCTTCTGTGTTCCGGTCTCTGTGACGTCGGGACGTATAGGGAAATTTGAAATTTTTAAAAAATGTCATTTTTGCTGTCATTGCTGTTTCAATGCATTTCACATATATTTTGTCCCGAGTGCTTTGTCCGGCGCCCTGCCTGCATTTTGACTGTTCTTTCTGCCTGGAAACTTAGAAAAGTCCATGGCGTCCAAAAAGCGTCCCTTTACGTCAAAAGTGGTTTTAGACCGGCTAGAGAACAGCGATAGTAAATCAGAACCACTTGCAGAATTGAGTGATAATGATTCATGGGGGAAATTCATCATCAGACACTGAAAACGATTCTGTGACTTTGCTCAGCGATGTGCGAATTTGCCTCTGTATTTCAAATTTCAGTGTTTTTGGTTTGATTATATTATTGAATTACATTTAATATTATTATTTTTTATGATTATGTATTAAATTATAATTTATGATTTCGTGTTTCAAATTTTATCATATCCGGAATGTTTAATAGACTCGTGTTCGGACAGATTTCAGTGAGTTATTCCTAAAAATTACAGCCTACAATAAAAAACTACATATTTCCATGCAAAAAAATGGTACCGCTTTCAGCACAAAAAATCGGAAAGAATCATACCGCCAAGGAGGTTAATGAAGTTAGAAACTGTTTACCTGTAATAAAAGCTCCCATCATCCTTCATTCTAAGAAAAGAAAACAGGTGCATCCTGGGAGCTCAGACTCCAGTTTAAGAACTAAGGTAGAGGAAATCAGCCATAATTCTCTGCAGCATATGTCATGGACTGAACTTACATCCCCTACAGGCAGCATCACTGATGAGCATAGACTTTGCCATTCACAGCCTAATCATTTCATTGTGTTTTGTATGTTTCATACATTGATTGCATGTATTTTTCATTTGTTTTTTCAGTTTCACCCACCCTGTTTTGTTAATAAAGCTTACATTCAGTCTGAATTACTGTAGAATAGGAGGGTTTAATTGCATATCGAGTTGAACACAGGGAAACGTGTAGTGAGGACAGAACACTCAGTATTAAAATAAATGTATCTTCTTTTTACATTTTGTTTCAGTTTTTTTTTTTTGTTAAAACATTTAATGGAACTGTAGTACCTAGTGGCCCACTTATTTTCAATATTTTGAGAACAGTTTAACTGAGCATAATCAGTCACTAACATGCTAATTCTATATAGGAAATGTTGCAACTTTTTATTCTCAATTAAAAAGTGACTTTACATTTGAATGTCATTGAAAAGACGGTAGTAATAACAAGTTCATTATTATATTATTAAGTAGAATTCTATAAATCTGGTATAAAACATAACATCTAAACTTTGTTTTCTCTTTTCCTTGCTTTTCTCATCCACTATGACTCTTCGATGATATGGTATAAATATTCAATTAAAGTTAATGAATTAAAAAAAACTAAAAGCTTGCAGTGCTGTGTGGGAGGACAAAAATATGATGGATATTTAAATGTTATTTATATTCTGCCTTATTTACAAAAGAGCTTGAAAGGAGAAATATTTATGCTAATCCATAGCAACGAATCAGAATTCAAATCTCCTTTGGGTGATCCAGCTGTCAATTTTCTTCTACTCAGGTTTGAAATCCAAGGGGGAAAAAAAATTAGACTGAAAGAAAACAGTCTCTTGCTTGTTAAAGTATTTGTATAAGCAAAACCTTTTTTTCTTCAATATGGAACAATTGAGTACTGTCCGTGATACTTTTTTTATTTGCACTAACGTACAATTTTGAGGACAAGCTTTCGGGGAATGTCCCCTTCTTCAGGTCTAAGCAGTACACAGAGTACTGCTTAGACCTGAAGAAGGGGACATTCCCTGAAAGCTTGTCATCAAAATTGTATGTTAGTGCAAGTAAAAAAAGTATCACGGACAGTACTCAATTGTTCCTGTCGCAAATGCACTAATACGGCTACAATCACCTCAAGCACAATGGAAGTTTCTTCAATATAAAATCAGAATGCCAAAAATGTAAGCGTTACAAGCACCCATTTTTGAAAGGGTCAGCAAATGTAAGTACCTGTTCAGAACTATTGATGACTCAATAGGAAATTACCACAACCTACACAACAGGATACTCAACTACCCCCCCCCCAAAAAAAAAAGTTGCTATACTCAGAAACATTCAAAGATTTCCATTATATGCAATCCAATCCATATTTAAAGTCATCCAGGCTCATTGCTCCTGCTAATAATCAACTTATTTCCACTGTTTCCAAAGTCTTTAGGCCATGTGACATTGCTAGGTCTTCTTCTTCTTTGTGTCTTCAAGCTGGGTCCTCAATGACGCGAAGAGCAGCCATGACCAGGGGCGAACTGACAACTCATGGGGCCCCCGGGCAATAGGGGATCATGGGGCCCCTGCGTCCTTGCCCAAACTCAAAAAAAGCCTATGAAAAAGGTACCATGGGCATCTCATGGGGCCCCCTACTGACCCTGGGCCCTCGGGCAGTGCCCGAGTTTCCAAATGATCAGTCCGCCCCTGGCCATGACATTAGCATCCCCTCTTCACCAGAATACTATGAATAAAGAGTGCTGAGGATTGCCTCTCCCTGAGCTGCCAAGATGACCGCCACTGAAAATATCTTCTGGGTTGAGTGACATTGGATGCCATTCAACTCAGAAGAATTGAGAAAGAAGAATTGGGACAGCTTGTGGTGAGAGAAGAACTATTGCGGGAATTACTCCAGATTAAACTTGAGTATTACAGCATATTTACCAGGGGCGGACTGACAACTCATGGGGCCCCCGGGCATTAGGGGATCATGGGGCCCCTGTGTCCTTGCCCAAACTCAAAAAGCCTATGAAAAAGGTACCAGGGGCATCTCATGGGGCCCCCTACTGACCCCGGGCCCTCGGGCAGTGCCCAAGTTTCCAAATGTTCAGTCCGCCCCTGCTATTTACAACACCTGGGAGAACATTAAAAAAAGCTTTAGTGACATTATAAAACCATTATAATGACTATAAAGGGAAAAAAGTGGAAATCATCTACATCAATAGATGACATTCTACAAGGCTTTAAAAATTATTGTTTTGGCAAAACTATGCATATTTATTGGTCAAACACAACTGGTGATGAAAAAACTATGGATGTTGTGAACAAAGTACAGTAAGTCCCCTACTTAGGAATGAGTTCCGTTTCTGGAGCTCATTTGTAAGTCCAATGTGTTCAGAATTCCAACAAAGATCAGCACTTGCAGCCAATGGCGGGGGGAATCCCACTGTCAGAACACAAAGGCACAATAAGGGAGATCATTGCACCAACATTGCTTGTGTTTAGAGATGAGCGAAGTATTCAAAAATTCGATTCGGCTGATTTGGCGAATTCGCGGAATAAATTCGATTCGAGTTGAAAATATTCGCTGCGAATTTAACTTATAAAAAGGGTGTTTCTAGGCTTCAGAGAGCCTTTATATTAGTGCAGAACACTGTACCTTTAATTTAAATGCCCTTGGAGTCTGCTGGGGAAGAGAAATAATACTGTCAGTCAGTATGACATGCAGATGAGTGCCGTCGATCTTAGAATCACCGCACACTTCACTCATTTGGGCAGTCACGGGGCCAAAACCAGAGTGTGGAGCCACAGTGTGGCGGTGGAGGCAGCAGCAATAAGAGGCCATACAGCACCCTATGACAAAATGGAACCCACCAGCAGTGTGAGGAGACCTGAAAGTGGCACATGGCAGAGTGTGGCGATGGAGACAGCAGCAATGGGAGGCCGTACAGGGACCCATGACACACTCTGGACCTGGCAGCAGCATGAGGAGGCGGTACAGGGGCCCATGACAGATTACGGACCTGGCAGCAGCATGAGGAGGCGGTACGGGGGCCCATGGCAGATTACGGGCCTGGCAGATGACGACGAGGCTGCCAAGTGCGATCAGCCTCATCATCATCAATTAGGGCCTCCGCCTCACTACTAGCCCCCTCGGCTGCGTGTGGGTCAGGAGACAGACCTGTCTCTAGACCGGCTACCGAGCCACTCTCCTCGCCAGTACTTCTTCGCCTGGCTGCTGAAGAGGCGGATGTCACCTCCCGTTCCTGACCGCCCTCTGTTAGCTCTTCCTCACTGTACAGTGGGGCTGAGCCCACAGCATGCGATACTTCGCTTGGTGAGGGAACACCAAAGGACAGGGGCAGGTAGAGGACACGTGATTTCAGTGGGCTTGCTCCCAGGCCATGCCAACTAATGGTTGTGTCTGACGTACCCACCGACCGTTGGCTGTAGGTGTCAGAGGTGACCTGGGAAGAGGAAGACGACCGAGCCAACCAATCGATGACGGCAGGGTTGTCGGTGGAGACACGACCGCTGGATGACACAGGGAGCACTGGCCTCTGGCTGCGACTAGTGCTGCCTCGACCCCTTCCTCTGCTGCCACGTCTGCTCGCTCCTGAAACATTGCCTCCTCTGCCACTCCTCTGCGTGTTGTCTGACATACTCTTTAATTCAACGATTCTGTGTCCCTGAGTAACAATTCTGTGTCCCTCAGTAACGATTCTGTGTCCCTGAGTAACAATTCTGTGTCCCTGAGTAACAATTCTGTGTCCCTGAGTAACAATTCTGTGTCCCTGAGTAACAATTCTGTGTCTGTCCCTGAGTAACAATTCTGTGTCCCTCAGTAACAATTCTGTGTCCCTCAGTAACAATTCTGTGTCCTTGAGTAACAATTCTGTGTCTGTCCCTGAGTAACAATTCTGTGTCCCTCAGTAACAATTCTGTGTCCCTCAGTAACAATTCTGTGTCTGTCCCTGAGTAACAATTCTGTGTCCCTGAGTAACAATTCTGTGTCCCTCAGTAACAATTCTGTGTCCCTGAGTAACAATTCTGTGTCCCTCAGTAACAATTCTGTGTCTGTCCCTGAGTAACAATTCTGTGTCCCTGAGTAACAATTCTGTGTCCCTGAGTAATAATTCTGTGTCCCTCAGTAACAATTCTGTGTCCCTCAATAACAATTCTGTGTCTGTCCCTGAGTAACAATTCTGTGTCCCTCAGTAACAATTCTGTGTCCCTCAGTAACAATTCTGTGTCCCTCAGTAACAATTCTGTGTCTGTCCCTGAGTAACAATTCTGTGTCCCTGAGTAACAATTCTGTGTCCTTCAGTAACAATTCTGTGTCCCTCAGTAACAATTCTGTGTCTGTCCCTGAGTAACAATTCTGTGTCCCTGAGTAACAATTCTGTGTCCCTCAGTAACAATTCTGTGTCCCTCAGTAACAATTCTGTGTCCCTCAGTAACAATTCTGTGTCTGTCCCTCAGTAACAATTCTGTGTCCCTCAGTAACAATTCTGTGTCTGTCCCTGAGTAACAATTCTGTGTCCCTCAGTAACAATTCTGTGTCCCTCAGTAACAATTCTGTGTCTGTCCCTGAGTAACAATTTTGTGTCCCTGAGTAACAATTCTGTGTCCCTGAGTAACAATTCTGTGTCCCTCAGTAACAATTCTGTGTCCCTCAGTAACAATTCTGTGTCTGTCCCTGAGTAACAATTCTGTGTCCCTGAGTAACAATTCTGTGTCCCTCAGTAACAATTCTGTGTCTGTCCCTGAGTAACAATTCTGTGTCCCTCAGTAACAATTCTGTGTCCCTGAGTAACAATTCTGTGTCCCTCAGTAACAATTCTGTGTCCCTCAGTAACAATTCTGTGTCCCTCAGTAACAATTCTGTGTCTGTCCCTGAGTAACAATTCTGTGTCCCTGAGTAACAATTCTGTGTCCCTCAGTAACAATTCTGTGTCCCTCAGTAACAATTCTGTGTCTGTCCCTGAGTAACAATTCTGTGTCCCTGAGTAACAATTCTGTGTCCCTCAGTAACAATTCTGTGTCCCTCAGTAACAATTCTGTGTCCCTCAGTAACAATTCTGTGTCTGTCCCTGAGTAACAATTCTGTGTCCCTGATTAACAATTCTGTGTCCCTGAGTAACGATTCTGTGTCCCTAAGTAACGATTCTGTGTCCCTAAGTAACGATTCTGTGGCCCTAAAGTCTCTCTGGCCCTAACTCTGTCCCTAATACAGACAGGTCTGTCTCTCTTGAATGACCGCAGGCTAATGGAGAATTGTAAGATGGCCGCAATTTATAGCTCCACCATTACACAGTGCTGGCTGGCTGGCTGCTGATTGGCTAATGCGATCACATGTCATGAATGAATGCATTATGGGTCAGCGCGCCTTGTCTGCGCGCCTTCCCAGAGATCCCCGCTCCGTCGCCACACATGTCGCCGCCATTTTTGGGAAAATTCAATTCGTGCGATTCGAAACGAATTCCACTTCGCCAAGTTCGATTCGCTCATCTCTACTTGTGTTGGTATGGCGGTCTGTTAGTTTTTTTTTCATTCAGCCCGCTGGGTTGGATGAAAAAAAAGGGTGTGACATGCAAACACACGTTCTCATCTTTGAAAGTTTGTGAGTTGAACGTTCGTATTTAGGGGACTAAATGTAAAAATAAAAAATAAAACTGCAAATCCATCCTTTATATAACTGCCAGAGTAGTCACAAAGGGGAATACCATAGAGCAGCCTTTCTCAACCTTTATACCCCATTTTAAGTGTTACAATGAAATAAAAGTAATAGTAGTTGTAGCCCCCTCTTAGGTTAGGTTGCTAGTGAGGTTAAGGTAAATGTAGTCTTTTGGCTCCTCTGTAGCCAATGGAGCAGAATGCGATTTTTTTATTTTAGACTGCAGTGGTCTGGAAGAGGCAGATCCTGAGCTTGAATATTTATGGGACTCTAGCTAATCCCTGGGTAGGGGTGCCCAGAAGGCAAAGAGAGAGAGCCCATAACATAGTTGCCAACATTTCCCAAAAAATTTTAGGGACACTTTTTTTCCCCGTATGTACAGAAAGACAGTATAGGTGGAATAGTATGTTAGGTTGCTAGAGGTTACAGAACATCATTACCACTCACTGATTGGTTTCTAGAGGTTACTGCAGTTAGTAGAGGACTATGGTCAGAGACTGCAGGTGTACTACAAGACTGTGTCAGAGACTGCAGGCTTACTACAGGAGAGGGTCAGAGACTGAAGATGTAGGACAGGGTCAGAGACTGCAGACATAGTACAGGAGAGGGTCAGGGACCACAGGTTTACTACAAGACTATGTCAGAGACTGCAGGCATAGTACAGGAGTTAGTCAGAGACTGCAGGCATTCCAATACAGGCCACGCACTGCCTCAGTCCTCTGTCTGCTTGGGTCTCTGGCAGCCTCCTGTGTCTGTCTCTGCTCCTCTCTAGTCCGGCCCGATAGCCCTCTGCTAGCCATGCCCCCTTGCTAGTACTAACCAATCATGCAAGAGATTGGCACCATGTGACCTCCTGCAAGCAGAGGAGGTGGGGGGAGGATCTGACTCCATGAAAATTAACCTCTGCTTACCCAGTGTGTCAGTGCCAAACCTCTCTGCTGTTCGGGACTCGGATGAGTTTTAGTGATTCTGTCCGGGACATGCTCTTAGCGGGACATCTGTCTGATTTCCGTGAATGTCCCGAGCAATCTGTGACTGTTGGCAACTGTGCCATAAATAGTCTGGGGCCTGGAGCAGCGGGGTTCTTTGTCCTGAAGGAGGAGATCCCAGCTGGAAAGGTTGTTGGTTTTTGCTGACGCTTGCAGAGAGCTCACCAAAGTCCCAGCTCCACAGGAGCTGGGGGGCCTGTTGCAGAGGATTCATCAAGGTCCTAGCTCAGGAGGAGCTGGGAGATCTATTGTTCCTGGAAACACTTTTTTGAACCAAGTAAAGGAGAGTCCACTGAGGATCTGGCCTGGAGGTTCACTGTACAGTGTCTAGCCAATATTGGAGAGCAGGTATCCAGGTACAGTATTGGAGATACAGTGAGTAGAGGTCTGGAATTGGGATCCTAGTGACTTTCTGCTGTTCAGCCACTTTTGTGACTGTGGTAGTGCTGGAAAAGTGACATTTGCCCTGCTTGGAGTTCCAGAGTGCTGCTGTATCTAGTCTTTGCCAATGAGGGGGGGTGCCCCTGAAGAGGGTAGACAGAATAGAGAAGGAGTCTTCCAAATATTTTGTGTACTAAATTCTGGAGTATCCCAAAGCTTTCCCATACCCCATCCAAGTTTAACCAACAATAAAACCTAAAAAAGACATCACCTGTCTGGTTATTTTGCATGAGACTGAAGGAACTGCTGTGTGTCTGGCTACCATGCACCCTGTTAGAAAAGAACCTGAGGCAAAATCTCAAAGGTCCTTCCGGGGTGCGCACTACATAGTAACATGATACTTGGGCCTGTTAAAGTAGAATTGAAATCTGAAAAGGAATAACAAGCTTAGTAATGAAGGCATACCCTGAATTCATAATCTGTCTCAAGTATGAAAATACCAGTGGTCATCTGACCAGTGTGGGGTACAGGTGGTATTTTCTCCTCTCTTTGCATTATTTAAAAGCATTATTTTAAAAAAATAATAAATCGCCCCCGTGTTGCTTTATGTAATATTATAGTATGTAAGTAAATGTCAGGGCAGGAGCTGAGGAACGGACAGGAAGGCCTAATAACAATGTAACGCACTGGCTGACGACAACCACCACCCACAGACCGAAGTCCCTCAGGGCGCGGAGTCTAAGTCCCAGGCTGCCCTTCACCAGGGCCCCTGATGGTGGGGATGGACTTGACGCAGCCAGGAACCAGGTCGCAGCCCCCGAGACACCTTAGTTGCGGTAATGGCCACCGCCAATGGCGTGTAGCTGGTGGAAAAGACAATAGAGTAGTCAGGCAGGCCAGGTCAACAACAACGGGACAAAACGGTACAGGACAGCAGACGAGAATCACAGGTCACGGGCCGGGTTCAGCAACAGAGGGTCAGATCAAAGGAGAACACAAAGAATAGTCGAGTCACAAGCCGAGTCAGATTCCAGGAGAGTCACGAGAGTCAGAACAGAGTTATAGCAACACAAAGACACAAGTGCAAAGAGCATGTGCGGACCACAGGCTTATATGTCATCAGCCACACCCCTCTGGGGGATGGACCTCAGAGACCTGAAGGCATAAAGGATTCCCACCATGCTCAGCAGAAATCCAAGATGGATGCCAGCACATGGAGTAACATAACCTCTGGGAAAAGGTAGGACCTTGACAGTAATCTGTAAAGAAGGTCAATATATCTGCTAGGAGTTCCCTATTAAAGTCCATACATTGTCTTCTTATATATGTTCCATTTTAGTCTGGTCCTTTTATACCCTCTGCAATCACATGAAAGAGGAACTGGCTCGGTTAAAGATTAATAAAGCAATGGACCCTGATGGTATTCATCCCAGAGTTCTAAGAGAACTTATAAGTATAGCTGTTGGACCATTAACTGATCTTTTTAATCAATCTCTTCTAACAAGAGAGGTTCTCCATGGCTGGGGGACAGCTAATATTGTACCTATGCACAAGAAGAGCAGCAAGGTAGAAGCTGGCAATTACAGGCCAGTGAAATTAACAACGGTTGTAGTCAAATTAATGGAATCTCTCCTGCAAAGAGGATCATTAGTCACTTAAAACACACACAACTTGTTGGATCCAAAGCACCATGGGTCTACTGAAGACAGATCATGTCAGACTAATCTGATTGGATATTGTTACTACAATACCAATGTTTTGGACCAGGGCGGTGCTGTGGACATAGCATATCTTGATTTCAGCAAGGTATTTTCCACATAATGATACAAAAGTTGTACAAGCTAGGACTTAGCTCTTGGGTGGTTCAATGGATATGCAGTTGGCTAAAGGATAAATAGCAGAGTGTGACTGGAAATGGGGTTCACTCGGAAAAGAGACCAGTCATTAATGGTGTACCACAAGGCTCTGTACTAGGTCCTGTTCTATTTATTCTGTATGTAAGTGATAACTAAAGGTTTGTTGGGTAAGGTAAATTTTGCTGATGATACAAAGGTGTGCAATAGGGATGATATCCCTGGAGGTGTCTGTAACATGGAACATTATTTGGTATTTCTGGAAGATTGGTCAAAAAAGTGGAATTTGCAGTTTAATGTTTCTAAATGTAAAATAATGCACTTAGGGAAAAAAGAATCCCTGGAGAGAGTACAACATTGGGGGTACAGTGTTGGCCAGCACTTCAGAGGAAAAGGACTTGGGGGTACTTATTTCAGATGATTGCAAAATGAACAGTGTGGCCAGACAATGGGGAAAACAAATAGAATTCTAGGATGCATCACTAGAGGAGTCACCAGAAGGAGGTCCTGATTCCCCTATATAGATATTTAGACTTCACTAGAGGGAACTTCAGTAGGTGGAAGAAAGTCCTGGTTCCAATGTATAGATCTTTAGTTAAACCTCATTTAGAATACTATCCAGTATTGATAAAACATATTAAGAGCAACATCAGGAACTTAACATGTACAGTCTGGAGGATAGAAGGGAAAGGGAAGACATGATTGAAACCTTTAAATACATCAAGGGGGATGAATAAGGTTCAAGAGGGAAGTATTTTCAACACAAAACCAAAATCAAGAGCCCGGGGACATGACCTTAAACTAACTGCAGGAAAGGCTGATCTCAGAAAGTACTATTTTACACACACAAAAAAGTGTGCAGACTCGATGGACAACTCAGTGTTTTTCTGCCATCACTTTTCTGTGTTTCTTTGTGCACCCACCCACAATGGCAGCACCCAGCAGCAGACTAAAGGCTTTTGGTTGGCTGCACAAGGCAGGCTTCTACAGGTAAATAACATTATAATCTTGTTAAAAATAGTTGAGAAGAATGGTCTGGTGACGGGGTCTCTTTAAATCCTCAAGGCAGTCGAAGGAAAAGTAGGCCTGAATTTAAATTTTAGAGCACAGTATTGCTGGAAAATAAGTGTATTGACAGAACTTGGAAAGAAATACAACTTTTGGTCAAGAAGATTAGCTGGTAATATTTTTGGAATGATGGCACCATAATATATTATGTAATATATACATAATAGTATGCAAAACACCATGGGCCAAAAAAGTCAAATGATACAGGAATTGTAATTTCATTAATTGCTTTAGGACCGCCCACAGTATATTTACTGCTACAGGACAGCCCCTGTGCGCAGGATCACATATATATATATACAGGATTCTGCATTTCCGGGTAGGGGGCACATGCGAGCCATGCACGTGCCCTACCCACGCCGTCGATTGCGGCCCCGGATGTCAACCACCAGGTCCCGGCCGGTGATTACCCGCCAACACCCTGTGATTACTGGCAATCACCGACAGGGAGGAGGGCTGCATTGTTTACCAACAGCCCTCCTCCATGGCAGTTTGGGCTCACTGCTCGGGATGGCTTACAGTGAAGCACCCCCCCCGCACCCTAGTAAAAGACTCCCATCACACAGTTAACCCTTTGATTGCCCCTCATGTTAACCCCTTCCTGCCCAGTGCCTTTAATACATTGTCAGTGCTTTTTTTAGCACTGATCACTGTATTGGTGTCACTGGGGATGTCAGTGACACCAAGTCAGTTCCCCCCCAGTGTCAGAATGCCCGACACAGTCCCGCCATAAGTCCTCGATTGCCGCCATTATTAGTATAAAAAGAAATTCCTGTATCTATACAGCCATTTGTAAACGCTATAATTTTCACACAAACCAATTCATTTACACATATTGGGATCTTTTTTAGCAAAGACATGGAGCAGAATACATTTTGGCCTAAATTTATGATGAAATTTGATTTTTAAATTTTTTTTACTGGACATGTTTAATAGCAAAAAGTCAAAAATATTGTTTTTTCCTCAAAAGCAAAAAGAGGGCTGGTCATTAAGGGGGGTAAATCCTCTGGAGGGCAAGTGGTTAAAAAACAATGTTCTGATTTTATAAACATGAATCTATTATCAGTGGAGCACATAGATGCAGTAATTTAATAAGGGAATACACTAAAGAAATACTGTATATAAATGAATGACTTGGTTGTCCTTCGGCCTCATTCACTTGGGCATGCAATCATATATCTTAATATGACTTTAGAGGACATTTCTATATGCATATAAAAGCATGGAATTATTTTAAATGGCATAACACGCTGTGCTTTTACTTGCTTTTAGGTTCATTCAATCTTTGTGTCCAGAGATAGATTATATACTGTGAATGGGTCTAAACACATGTAAATGAGTCTAAACCCACATAAACATCTGTAGAAGTAAGTACATTTAACCCCTTAACACCACCTCCCAGAAGTTCTTTAAGTGTGCTTCAATGTCCAGGGGGCAGCACTATTGTTTTATAACATGACCATTATGATTGGCTGTCAAAGTAGCTACACAATTGGAAGCCCATCCCATGGACTCCAAAACAGATGCCTTGACCTAGAGCTGTCAGCGACAGGTCAATCAATGTGCTAGGAGCAGGGGCGGACTGAAAACTCATGGGGCCCCCGGGCAATAGGGGATCATGGGGCCCCTGTGTCCTTGCCCAAACTCAAAAAAGCCTATGAAAAAGGTACCAGGGGCATCTCATGGGGCCCCCTACTGACCCCGGGCCCTCGGACAGTGCCCGAGTTTCCAAATGGTCAGTCCGACCCTGGCTACGAGCATGCAGTGAACTCAATATCAGCACACAAGCTTCATGTTACCGTGGACGCACATGTGCAGTAGCTGGGTGCTAAAAGCATTTCTCTTTTTTTTTTCAAACCAAAGGTTATTGAACAAATGAAATAAGTAAGTATATAAAATCCAGAAAAAAGTGCAATCTCTTAGCTTGCATAACAAAATACACTATATTGCCAAAAGTATTGGTCGGCCTGCCTTTACACACACATGAACTTTAATGGCATCCCAGTCTTAGTCCGTAGGGTTCAATATTGAGTTGGCCCCGCCCTTTGCAGCTATAACAGCTTCAACTCTTCTGGGAAGGCTGTCCACAAGGTTTAGGAGGGTGTCTATGGGAAGGTTTGACCATTCTTCCAGAAGTGCATTTGTGAGGTCAGGCACTGATGTCGGGGGAGGAGGCCTGGCTTGTAGTCTCCGCTCTAATTCATCCCAAAAGCATTCTGTCGGGTTGAGGTCAGGACTCTGTGCAGCCAGTCAAGTTCCTCCACCTCAAACTCACTCATCCATATCTTTATGGACCTTGCTTTGTGCACTGGTGCGCAGTCATGTTGGAACAGGAAGGCGCCATCCCCAAACTCTTCCCACAAACTTGGGAGCATGAAATTGTACAAAATGTCTTGGTATGCTGATGCCTTAAGAGTTCCCTTCACTGGAATTAAGGGGCCAAGCGCAACCCCTAAAAGACAACCCCACACCATAATCCCCCCTCCACCAAACTTTACACTTGGCACAATGCAGTCAGGCAAGTACCGTTCTCCTGGCAACTGCCAAACTCAGATACATCCATATGATTGCCAGACAGAGAAGAATGATTCGACACTCCAGGGAACACGTCTCCATTGCTCTGGAGTACAGTGGCGGCGTGCTTTACGCCACTGCATCCAACGCTTTGCATTGCACATGGTGATGTAAGGCTTGGATGCAGCTGCCCGGCCATGGAAACCCATTTCATAAAGCTCTCTGCTCACTGTTGTACAAATCGGAAGGCCACCCCAAGTTTGAAGGTCTTTAGCTATTGACTCTGCAGACAGTTGGCGACTTCTGTGCACTGTGACCTTCAGCATGTGCTGTCATTTTACGTGGTAGAGTTGCTGTTGTTCCCAGTTGCTTCCACTTTGTTATAATACCACAGTTGACCGTTTCATGAAGCTCTCTATGCTCTGTTGTTGTGGTATTTTGAAGGCCACATGAAATTTGGAGGTGTTTAGCTATTGACTCTGCAGACAGCTGGCGCTGACCCCGCTCTATCATTTTCTGTGGCCTACCACTTGGTGGCTGAGTTGCTGTTGTTCCCAGTTGCTTCCACTTTGGTTTAATACCACTAACAGTTGAGCGTGGAATATTTAGAAACATGGAAACGTCATGGATGGACTTATTGGGCAGGTGGCAATCTATCACGGTGCCATGCTTGAATTCACTGAGCTCCTGAGAGTGACCCATTCTTTCACAGATGTTTGTAGAAGCAGTCTGCATGCCTAGGTTTTTGATTGTATACAGTTGTGGCCATGGAGGTGATTGGAAAAAGTGTTTTTCTTATAACATTTTGCAAATAAATAATCTTTCTTCATAAATCTTGGCCAAAATGTATTCAGCTATCTTTTTAGTAAAAAAAAAGCCAAATTAGTTTATAACCAAAAATTATAATTTTTCAAAAATGTTTTTACATTTTTATTTTTTTTTATATTATTATTTGTGTGTTTTTTTTAACATGCTGTCACCCTAAGCAGTACAGTGTCACCATGGTGACACTGTACTATTTGTGGGGGGTGATGAAGATTTTTTTTTTCGTTTTTTACACTGATTGCTTTTACACCCATGAAGGCTGTAAAAGCAACAATTTCTCCTTCTCTCTGGCTCTTGCAGCCATTGAGAAATACTGTGGGAGCTGTGATTGGTCACAGCTTGTCACATGGTACAAGGCTGTTGTGAATAGCCTTATACCATGTGATCTCTGTGATCATTTAGATTTCACTAGTAGTAAGCAATAATGTCAGGAAGTGACATCTTGTTTACTACTATTCATGTGATCACTGATTGGCCAATCAGTGATCACATGATCGAGACCTCACACAGAGGTCCCGTACAGCGATCGGACACAGTGGGCACCGAATCACAATGCGCGCACTCCCAGGGAGCACGCACAGGCAGTGAATGTGGAGGACGTTTATAAACTACCATGTCTCCTGCACTGCTCCTGTCATTTATATATATGGGCCATATGGGAAGTGGATAATCATCAATTGTGACCACCAGTGATAAGTGATAAAATTCTCCACCACCTTGCAGACCATGCACCTTACTGGACTCAGTCAGTCACAAGCATAGGATAGAAGCAGCTCTTCCTGACCAGCAATAGTCCTGGTTATCCAATGACAACGGTTAGGTAGGTCAGAAAAGATAAGCATACATAGTGTATTACCTTTTAAAACAACTATTTATTGCAATAAAAAAGCGCCTACAACACAACAATGAACATCAGCATTTTCCTCATTCAAAATCAGCATCAGCATTTGCTCACTCTAGACCTCATCTAAGACGGCCTCTCCGTAACTTTGGCTGACATAATTGCTAACGCGTTTCGTCATTTCTGACTTTATCAAAGGATGTGCTCATCAGACTTGCGGCCAGCTAGATACTCTCTCTCCGCCCTACTGTGGGTGACAGTCGCCATTTTAAATAAGGGCGATATTACACTTGGAGACCTCTATTATTATTATACAGTATTTATATAGCACCAACAGTTCGCTCAGCGCTGTACATTACAATGGGAGACAATACATGAGACAGTATAATAACAATACAATGTGATACACGAGGGGATCGAGGGCCCTGCTCCTTGGAGCTTACAATCTAGGAGGGAGGGGATAGTGGTAGAGGAGGAAAAGCTGTGGGGGATGGAGTGGTAGGAAGAGTGGAGGAGATCGGCAATTAGCAGAGGGCGGGGTAGGCTTCCCTGAAGAGGTGGGTTTTCAGGGTGCACCTAAAGGAGAGGAGAGTAGGTGATAATCTGATGGATTGGGGTAGGGAGTACCAGAGGATGGGGGAAGACCTGGAGAAGTCCTGGAGGCGGGCATGGGAGGAGGAGACCAGGGAACTAGAGAGAAGGAGTTCTTGTGAGGAGCGGAGAGAATGTTTTGCGTGGTATTTGGATATCAGGTCAGTGATGTAGTTTCGGGCAGTATTATGGACAGCTTTGTACGTCAGTGTTAGGATTTTGAATTTGATCCGTTGGGCAATCGGAAGCCAGTGGAGGGATTGTCAGAGGGGGGTGGCGGAAACGGAGCGGTTGGTAAGGTGGATGAGTCTGGCTGCCGTATTCAGGATTGACTGAAGCGGGGATAGCCTGTGGTGAGGCAGGCCAGTGAGGAGGGAGTTGCAGTAGTCAAGTCATGATATGATGAGGGAGTGAAAGGTGCATCTATGACTCTAAAGGTGCATCTATGTCGCAAACCAAATGCTTTACACGTACAGCAATGTATACAATATTAATACAACGGTAATATGTCCCAGATCGATAGACACTCATAAACGAAAACTTTAATAACAACTAAAAACAAATGACAGTGTGGCTACCCTACTGCCATCTAGTAGTATAAATAAATGCATAAACATAAGAAAGAGGAGGAAGCAATAAATCTAATTTAAGAGCCAGCTACTCCATGTGTGCATAATGGACTCTTAATCTTAATATCTTATTATTATTTTTAATAAGCCCATAGAACATACCTATTGGTATAATACCAAATTGTGACATAATTATGTCAGAAAAGTACCAACAAATGACAGTGTGACTTCCCTACTGCCGTCTAGTGGTATCAGTTATATGTATAAACTCTTAGACATTCCTTGTGTGATAGTAACAGTCATGGGGACATAAGAAAGGTGAGGAAGTAATATATCTTATTAAAGAGCCAACTACTCAATATGTGCATAATGGACCCTTATTCCTAATATGGTATTATTATTTTGTATGCCCACAGAACATACCTATTTGGTAAGCTACCAAATTGTGACATAACTATGGGGACATATGTAAAGTGAAGCAGGGAAAAATATATCTTCTTAAAGGGCCCATGGCTGAGCAGCTGCATCCAAGCTTTACATCACCAAGTGCAATGCAAAGCGTTGGATGCAGTGGTGTAAAGCATGCCGCCACTGGACAGTGGAGACGTGTTCTCTGGAGTGAAGAATCATGCTTCTCTGTCTGGCAATCTGATGGACGTGTCTGCGTTTGGTGGTTGCCAGGAGAACAGTACTTGCCTGTCTGCATTGTGCCAAGTGTAAAGTTTGGTGGAGGGGGGATTATGGTGTGGGGTTGTTTTTCGGGGGTTGGGCTTGGCCCCCTAGAATGGAACTCTTAAGGTGTCAGCATATCAAGACATTTTGTACAATTTCATGCTCCCAACTTTGTGGGAACAGTTTGGGGATGGCCCTTTCCTGTTCCAACATGACTGCACACCAGTGCACAAAGCAAGGTCCATAAAGAGATGGATGAGCGAGTTTGGGGCGGAGGAACTTGACAGTCCTCACCTCAACCCCATAGAACACCTTTGGGATGAATTAGAGTAGAGACTGTGAGCCAGGCCTCCTCGTCCAAAATCAGTGCCTGACCTCACAAATGCACTTCTGGAAGAATGGTCAAACCCTCCCATAGACACACTCCTAAACCTTGTAGGGCTTAGTGGTTAGCACATCTGCCTTGCAGTAAATGGGTCATGGGTTCAATTCCTGACTCATGGTGCCTCCTGCATGGAGTCTGCATGTTCTCCCTGTGCTTGCGTGGGTTTCCTCTGGGTACTCTGGTTTCCTCCCACACTCCAAAGACATGCTGGTAGGTTAATTGGCTCCTGTCAAAATTGTCCTAGTTTCATCCCTGCCCATGCAGGATCTTCTGCATGGTAGGGGTTGGGGAAAGACCTGACAACCTACCCTGTAAAAATAATTGCTAAGAGAATTCATGGAAAAAGTCACTTACGAGTGACGGTCCATGCAATCACCAAGGGTCAGAGACAGATAGATAGATAGATAGATAGATAGATAATAGATAGATAGATAGATAGATAGATAGATAGATAGATAGATAATAGATATGGAATAGATAGATAGATATGGAATAGATAGATAGATAGATAGATAGATAGATAGATAGATAGAAACCTTGTGGACGGCCTTCCCAGAAGTGGTGAAGCTGTTATAGCTGCAAAGGGCGGGGCCAACTCAATATTGAACCCTACGGACTAAGACTGGGATTAAAGTTCATAAAGGCAGACGTCCCAATACCTTTGGCAATATAGTGTGTGTGTGTATATATAATATTACTGCAACTGAAAAAAAAAACTAAAACCATAATAATGTTCCTTTAATATTGGGTACAGTCCCTCTAAACTGGTTGACTAAGTGCAAAATGTATTAATAATTTGTAAGGATCAAGTATAATCAACAGGTAAAAGATATGCTTAGCAAGTCTACCACCATCACATTATACAATATACTTAGTCAGCAAGCACTGAGCAGACAGTAAATAAACAAGCAGCCTACAATGCACTAACAACCCCTATATACATTTAAAACCTCATTACAGCCAAACAATCAATTGTTAATACCGATTTTAAATTACTATTGGAAATTGGAATTTTCACACCACACACAATATATACCATTGATTTTACACCACCAGAGTTAAAATCCAAACTTAGAAAATGTCAGCATATCAGCAGGTCAGGTTTACAAACGTTTATGTTTTTTTAAAAGCATAAATTTGCACTGTACTGTATGGTTTGGAAACTACTCTTTGAAAGCCATGGCGCAATAATATATTGCCTTTAGTTTAGTTTCACCGTTAACAGCTCTTCCAAGTCTTATTTAGATGTGATTACTCCTTCAATTTATACAGAATCATACTACCTGGTGCACGGACACAAATAATTTATTACATCGGAGAGCCCGAATCCTTCTTGTCTTTTTTTCCAAATGAAACCTAATAAGATATCGCCACGTAAAACTGGAAGATATTGAAATTTTATACACATTTCAGAAGAGGACGTAAATTAATTGAATAGATGTACAGACTTTTTCCGTGACGATGGTACACTAAAGTACCCCCCTCGGACATAAAAAAAAAGGAATTAAAAGTCTGTCTGATTATAGTGTAGGAAGATTCTTTGGTAATTCGAGGAGATTGCAAAGGGGGTTTCTGAACCCCAAAGCAATTAAATTCACATTGCCTGGTGATTTAGTTTTAAAACAAAGTAACTTAAGGCTCACTGAATAGGAAGGACACTTAACCATCACACTGGTTTAATGAACAAGCTACTTAATCACCTTGTACCTTTTTTGCAGTATATACTTTGTATATCCCTCTAGAAATATACAAGATACTCTTGGAGAGATAATAGACATCTCATTTTTTTTCAGCACAGGGAAAAAAAAACGATTTTTTTTTATTACATATTTGACACACATTTTTTTTCCCATTTAGTAAGAATATTGTAAAGAATAATGTAAACCTAGTTAAGTGTAAGGAGTAACTCCACTTTTGTGGGGGGGAGGGAAGAAAAAAAAATCTATATATATTTCTTTTTTCCCCAAATAAATTTGTGTGTGAAACCGCTGCGCAAATACCGCGTGACATAATAATAGCAGCGCTGGAAGACGTGTGGTTATGACGAAACGCATCGGAAAGAGCCTCCCTTCTGACGTCATTGCGTAAGATCACCATTTTATAGCTTGTTTCTGCTTTTTAATCTACTTTGCCTGTAAGTGCATTTTTGTTTATCTAATAAATTAGTCTTTAACCTACTGCACTATGGGAGGCATGTGATGATTTTTGATGCATGGGTGGGATAAACTGCGTTTATTAGCCTGATAGGCTGTGAATATAGGTGAGCACATAATAGAGCAGCAGTGTTGCTATAAGGAACTTGGAAACCTGGAATTAATCCATTTGATTGAAGCTGATTTATGGGAAAGAGGACTTTTGTTTATTACACTGGGATGTTTTTTGATGCATGGGTGATTTTTTGAGGATTTTTTGTGTATTATATTGGAAAGTTTTTGCTGCATGGGTGGATTTTTAGTGGAACACAATTAAGAGGGTTATTGCATGTTTCTGAAAATTGATATATATATATGCACATGCTGTTTTTGTTTTTAGGGAGCGCAGCACAATAACTTATTTATTTACTATTATAGGCACCTCTTTATTTCATTTGAGTACATGTCGACCCGATAACATCGGGATGGCTTGAGGAGCCCCGGGTGGTGCACATGATCTGACCTGAGACACATGAGCCTGGATGGAATTACATATATATATATATATATATATATATATATATATATATCGGGCTTGTATTGACTCCCTATAATTAAGGGGTCCAAGGATCTAGTAAGCTTCCAATTTGATATCACGGTGGTGCAATCTCACGTTGGTGGTTATATTGGAATGAAGATTTTCCATTACTTAATTAGGGGACTGTTTTATATACCTTAAAAATAAGGACTGTTTCACATATGTTTATTTCAAATATTTATTTTTGGCAATGGTTCACTCTTGAGCACTTTCTGTTTATCCTTTATTGGACATATATTATTTGTATACTATTTATGACATTTTGATGTATGCAAATTTCACTTAGCGCAACACAAGCTGTTTATTTGATGTTTGACATAATATGCAACACCCACCATTTTATCCTCTAGGGCAGCCATCACTAAATGGCTGATCGCGGTCTGTACACGGACCAGATGACAGTCCTATCTACCCCGCGGCTCCACCATTTTGCAGCCTTGGTGTCCTCTCCCGGGTGATATCCTTCTTCTCCTGCCCCGACACAGTATTCATCCATTCCAGCAGGTAAAAAGTAGAAGGGAAAAGGAGTGGCATGCCCAGGCAGAGGGCAGTAGCTGCCCAACTAGTTAACAAGCCAGTGATTTGTTGCTAGGGTGCGTGGTGTTCCTAGCAGCCAATCTCCTGCCTGTTAACATGAAAAGTTGGGCAGCTCCCGTCATCTGCTCAGACATGCCATGCCTTCTGCCTTCTATCTGCTGTGCAAGGTAAGATTGGAAAGGAGAGGAGAGTTGTAATTGATAGGGTGAAATGTGATGTAAGGGAAAGAGGGCTGGGGTGGAAGTAAAGGGGGTCAGGCTGTGAAGGGGACTGGGGTGCAAAGAAAGCGGGTTGTGAAGGGAACTAGAGTGCAAGTAAGGGGGGCTGTGAAGGGAACTGAGGTGCAAGTAAGGGGGGCTGTGAAGGGAACTGAGGTGCAAGTAAGGGGGGCTTGTACAGAGGACTGGGGTGCAAAGAAGGGGATCTGTGAAGGGGACAGTACTGCACGTAAGGGGGGCAGTGAAAAGACCTCTGGGGTGTAAGTAAGGGAGGCTGTGAAGGAGACTGCAGTGCAATTAAATGGGGGGGTGTAAAGGATCCGGGATACAAGGAAAGGGGCTGTGAAGGGGACTGGGATGCAAATAAGAGGGAGACTATAAAGGGGGCTGGGGTACAAGGGAGGGGGCTGAGTAGGGGGCTGGGGCACAAGTAATATGGGGGCTGTAAAGGGGACTGGGGTGCAAGTAAGGGGGGCTGTTAAAGGGACTAGGATGAAACTAAGGGGGGGCTGTAAAGAGGACTGGGGTACAAGGAAGGGGGCTGTGAAGGGGACTGGGATGCAAGGAAGGGGGAGGCTGTTAAGGGGGCTGGAGTACAAGGGAGGGCGCTGAGAAGGGGGCTGGGGCACAAGTAATATGGGGGCTGTAAAGGGGACTGGGGTGCAAGTAAGGGGGACTGTTAAAGGGACTAGGATGAAACTAAGGGGGGGGCTGTAAAGAGGACTGGGTGCAAGTAAGAGGGGCTGTGAAGGGGACAGCAGGGAGGGGGGATTGTGCAGGGAGGGGGGATTGTTCCCTTAAATGTATATATCTTGTATCTGTTTTAAAATAAAGGAGTCTATTTCCTGGTTTTACTTCAAGACTGGTGTCGTCTAGGTACAAGGTAGGGGGGCTGTGAAGGGGACTGGGATTAAAGTATGGGGGGCTTTGAAGGGGACTGGGGTATAAGGAAGGGAGCTGTGATTTTAAGGGATGATAAAGGACACTGATGTGAGGTGGAGGGGGACTATGATGGGATGTGGGGGACTGAAAACACTGATTTAAAAGGGGGAGGTCTGTGATGTAAGGAGGGGGTCTATGATGTCAAGGACAGACAGAGGACATTGAAGTAAAGGAGGGGCTGTGATATAAAGGGCTGTATTGCAAAGGGGGTGCTGTGATGTAAAAAATGGGGTTCTGCAATGTAAAAGGGAGCTCTGTGGTATAAGGGGGGGGGCTGTGATATGAAGAGAGCTGTGCTATAAAGGGTAGGACTGATGATACTGATGTAAAGTGGAAACTGTAATGTAAGGGGTTGGGGCTGTGATGTGAAGGATCCGAGTCATAGCACAAACATGAGACTTTGATCTCTGCGGAATGAAAATGTTAATGACCGGACCTTTTCTCTAGGCCTCTGCTCAAAAAAAAAAAATATAAAATCTAGGGGCAGTGTTCTAGCAAAAAAATTATGTTGGAGAGAAGAATTGTCCAGGACTGGAAGTGATTCAAGTGAACCGGACTACTGCCATCATATCAGATAGTTCAAACCAGCTTGAATTGGGTCATAAGCCTTTTGTGTAAGTGAAAACCTTAATAATGCCACTAAACCATAATTTGCCTTCCCTAGCTGTACACAAAGACCATAAAAGAAAATCATAATTTAAAATGCAAGTCTGCTGTGAAAATTTAGTGATCTAATACATATGCCTAACAGCAGTATTTCAGTCATATGAAATAACTCTTTACCACATTGACAGCGAACACAAAAGTGACAGTAAGAAAAAAAAACTAGGCTATTGTGAGAATTACGTTGTGGCTCAACAAGACTCAAAAATGTTTCCATCAATTTATCTTTATTGCTCTGAGACCTTGAATATAAATGTGTGATTCACATTATGACTACATCATATTACTGTTTTTTTATTAGTAGATAGCCAAGTATCATCATTGAATATATCCTTCTATCATAGTGGTGCTCAATGTAGGGTTTGTTCTGCTCTGTAGGAGGCTTAGAAAAATAAAGCATATGTGAACAATTGGGTCAGTTATTGCTCCTATTGAACCCAGAATGGTTCCATTCAATATCGGCCAAGGATTGCTCATCAAAAGCTGAGAATTTCCAACAGTTTAAAGGAAGTGATGCCCGTTCCAAGGCAGGCAGTATATCTTTTATAAGACGAAGTGGAATTCTTTGATTAATGTTCCCAATGGTTTGCAGCATGGGTAGAGCTCCATGTAGCCGGCCGATTTAATGTGGCATGCCACAGCTGCTGGAGCTATAGGATTCCATAAAGTACAAAAAGGCTTCTTCATTTGCATTATTCTAAAAAGTGAACCCCGCTGCTTCCATACTCTATGTATCTGTTTAATAAACCGAAAGGCTGCCATGTTCTCTGAAGATGAATCTGCTGGTCTAATGAGAAAGCTAAGAGCTAAGGCAATTGCTCATTTCTGTTAATGTGAAATCAAGAATAATTCCTACGCTCCCTTGATGGGTTTCATCTTTCGAACGCATGAAAGTGAAGCGGGGACAACTCTTGTGCTGAATAACTGTGGAAATGTGATAATGTTTCAGTTTATTGCGAGCTTCTATGACCCATGCCGAGGCTATAGGTTTCAATTGGGAGTCTAGTAACACTGGCAAAGTCCAGAAGATCTGTTGAGTCCAGGGCTGGGACAAGTGGTGGGCAGGAGGGGTGGCTGCCCTGGACACTATGGTATTATTGAGGTGGGGGGGTGCCACGAGGAGATTGGAGGGTAGGGGATTTGTGTTGGGAGAGGGAATATGGACGACAGGAGAGAATAAGAAATGTTCTAAGAGGAGAAATCGGGGGGGGGGGGGCTAGAAGTGGTGATTTTGGGGAATTTGTGTTGGGAGGGGGATGGAGGAAGTGTGTTTGTGCTAGGAGAGAGAGGATTTGGAGGAGGGGGTTTGTGATAGGAAAGGTCATATGGTAGAGGGGGAGTGGATTTGTGCTGAGGGAGATTTTTTTTTTTTGGGGGGGGGTATTTGTGCTAGTAGGGATGATTGGGGGGGTATTTGTACTTAGAGAGGGAATTTGTGGGGTTTGTGCTAGGTAGGGGGATTGGGGGGTGGATTTGTGCTGGAAGGGGGATTTGGAGTTGGGGTAGAGGATATGTGCTCGGAGGGGAAATTTGAGTGGTAAAAGATTTGTGTTGGAAGGGGTGGAGATATGTGCTGGGGGATTTCGGGGGAGAGAGGATTTGAACTGGGAGTGGAGATGGGGGAAATATTTCTGCTGGAAGGGGGGATTTCAATGGGGGTAGATTTGTACTGGGAGGAAGGGGGATTTATGCTTAGGGGATAAGCTTGCAGATTGGTGCTGGGTTTGTTTGGGTGAGAATGGATTTTTGCTGACACATGTTGTTCATACATCTTGGGGGGGAAAGGGAGGGCAGTTTGACATATTCGTCCTGGGCTCTAAATGACCTTGTCCAGGCACTGGTTGTGCCTTACCATATCGGAAGGATCATTTAAACTTCTGTTAACCTCCAAGCTTTAAAGTGTTTCTAAAATCAAACATTATTTTGATAGAGTAGGAAGATTTAGAACCATTTTCAGATATTTTAGCTCAGGAAGTATAAACAAAAGTGAAGCGCTATGTCTCTTAAAGTGGTGTTCTCAGTGAGGTCTTAAGCAATGCGGAATGAATGGTTAATCTTAGGCAGCTCTTCTAAGATTGTAGCCAAGGGTCAGCTCTTTGCTTGAGTAGGGTCTGGGTGTGCAAGAAACAAAGTGCCAAAAGTAGAACGTATGTAATCAAATTCTAGTTTTTTCAGACTCTTGTATCATAAAAAAACAACTTGTTTTAAGAGTTAAAAGGGATTCTCTTCTTCTTCTAAAAGCTTAGGTACTGTTGAACAACATATGTACTGGACTAATAAAAGTATAAGAACCCCAAGAATTGGTATGATCTCTCCAGATGCCAGGTTAAGTCTTCTTACGATATAAGAGTCTAAAAATTCCTTAATTGTGAGTTGCTACCAGAACAGGAATAAAGCTAACTTGTTTTAGGAGTTGAAAGGGATTCCCCTTTTAAAAGGGTAGGTACCGCTCAACAAAATATGTACTGGACTACAGGCGGACTGACAACTCATGGGGCCTCCAGGCAATAGGGGACCATGGGGCCCCTGTGTCCTCACCCACACACAAACCACACCCAAAAAAGCCTATGAAAGGTACCAGGGGCATGTCATCGGGCCCCCTACTGACCCCGGGCCCTCGGGTAATGCCCGAGTGCACGAATGGTCAGTCCGCCCCTGTACTGGACTAATAAAAGTGGAGGAACCCCAAGAAATGGTATGATCTCTCCAGATGGCAGGTTAAGTCTTCTTACGATATAAGAGTCTAAAAATTCCTTAATTGTGAGTTGCTACCAGAACAGGAATAAAGCTAACTTGTTTTAGGAGTTGAAAGGGATTCCCCTTTTAAAAGAGTAGGTACCGCTCAACAAAATATGTACTGGACCAGGGGCGGACTGACAAATCATGGGGCTCCTGGGCAATAGGGGACCATGGGACCCCTGTGTCCTCACCCACACACAAACCACACCCAAAAAAGCCTATGAAAGGTACCAGGGGAATGTCATGGGGCCCCCTACTGACCCCGGGCCCTCGGGTTATGCCCGAGTGCACGAATGGTTAGTCCGCCCCTGTACTGGACTAATAAAAGTGGAGGAACCCCAAGAATTGGTATGATCTCTCCAGATGCCAGGTTAAGTCTTCTTACGATATAGGAGTCTAAAAATTCCTTAATTGTGAGTTGCTACCAGAACAGGAATTAAGCTAACTTGTTTTAGGAGTTGAAAGGGATTCCCCTTTTAAAAGAGTAGGTACCGCTCAACAAAATATGTACTGGACCAGGGGCGGACTGACAACTCATGGGACTCCCGGGCAATAGGGGGACCATGGGGCCCCTGTGACCTCACCCACACACAAACCACACCCAAAAAAGCCTATGAAAGGTACCAGGGGCATGTCATGGGGCCCCCTACTGACCCCGGGCCCTCGGGTAATGCCCGAGTGCCCGAATGGTCAGTCCACCCCTGTACTGGACTAATAAAAGTAGAGGAACCCTAAGAATTGGTATTTTTTTTTTTATAAATATTTGTTAATTTTCATCCAAATACAAATCACAAACACCTATTTCTATAAAAAAGACATCAAATCGATATATTCTTATTGACGTAATTTATCTATATCCCACTTCCCCTACCCTCCCTCCCCCCCCCCCCTTCCCACTCTGCATTTCTCTTCTCTAAAAACCATTTCTAAAATCCATTTTTTTTTCGAGGGGTATCATCATCATATATTTCACTTTTTCTCTATATTCTTCCCATTTTTTCACTTTATATTATACTTCTCCATCATATCTATATGCATATAATACAATCTTTCCGTCGCACAAATCTGATTCATTCTGACCATCCAATCTTCCTCTGTCGGCACCTCCTTTTTTTTCCAGAACCTAGGTATAAGACTCTTAGCTGCGCTCAAGAAATACCATATTCCTGAATCCTTATATGATCTCACTGAAATCTCTGTGACATGGAGAAGACATAGCTCTGGATCCAATCTAATGTCAATCTCAGTAATTTTCCTTACTAAGTAAACAATTTTCCTCCAGAACACCTGTATCTTTAAACACTCCCACCATATGTGATATAACGTACCCACTTCACCACATCCTCTCCCCTAAGAATTGGTATGATCTCTCCAAATGCCAGTTAAGCCTTTTTAAAATGTCAAAATCTGAAATTTCCTAAATTATGAGTTGCTACCAGAACAGGAATGAAGGAAGAATCTTCCAATGGGAACACTTGTTCCAATGACAACTGGCCAACTGCCTAAGAAGGTATTTCCATTGCATTGGAGATATAGCCTATCACTGCCAGATGTGTGCCTAGGAAAAATATTCCTGATGGAACGCAGATAGAAAAAAAAAAAAACTTTTTTAAAGTTTTAAACGTTTTAAAGTGATACTAAATATACAATGCTTCCCTTCTATTTATGTATAAGGATCATGCCACTGTATCTCATTTATTATTTTAAAAAAATAATCTGAGTACCTTATTTAATCATTCAGAGGTCACATGACATTTCCAAGGTCTTTCCTGTCCTCGGGGAAAGTTCTGATGGAGGAGTTTCTAGTGGTCTGCGGATGTTTGAATCTGTGCCTGCGCAGAGCTCATTGGTCCTGTGCTGGTCACATGTCATAAAAAAGCTTCCAGAATAATCAATTCAAAGAAATAAAATAATAGCAACAAGGTGCTTCAATGCTTCACGTAAATCTATATTTCAAAACAAATGTTTATTAATTTTTTCCAATAATATGGTGTAGTCAGAGTTTAAGTTGATAATAACTTTCACTTTGTTCACGCTATAACATTAATTGGAGGAGATTCTGCCAATCTCAGGCTGTCACACAACTCCACCCTTGGTCTATGGCAGTGGTTCTCAACCTGTGGGTCGCGACCCCTGTGGGGGTCAAACGACCCTTTCACAGGGGTCGCCTAAGACCATCAGAAAACACATATTTCTGATGTGTACAGAGCAGCTACTGTGTAGAAAGCAGCTGCTGTGTTGAAAGCAGCTACTGTGTTGAAAGCAGCCGTATTGAAGGTAAAACGACACTCATGAATTATAATTACTGGGTAAAGAATTTTATGGTTGGGGGGTCACCATAACATGAGGAATTGTATTAAAGGGTCGCGGCATTAGGAATGTTGCGAACCACTGCTCTATGGTGTGTATGTGCTGGGACTTACAGGGAGGTATATCTTCCATCAATCATCATCTTATATTGATGTTTATCAATATGAGGACATCGAGGAGGAGGGAGGAAGGGAGATTGTCATTTGCTACAGTGTATATGCCCACATGTGTGACTCCATTTTCATGTTGTCTACACAGATAAGAGAAATGAGGAAATGAACAGCCTAGAAGAAAACTGAAACTGGAGCATGCTCAGTAGAGGTCAACAGCTGGTCTACACAATTTCAGGGTGTAGCGGGGACACAGAGGGAGGGACATTAAACAGCAGGATCAACCAGGATTTTTGCAGTCTACAGAAAATAAATGCTCTAGTGGATGAGTGAGTATGAACGCAATGTAATATAGCATGTGTTGACAGTTTTTGATGAGTTGGGTTTAATGGCACTTTAACTAATCCTTTACACCATTCAATTTAAACAAAAATTTCACCTGGAAGTATTATAGTTACACATTACATGCGTGCACTTAACTTGAAAAAATATATCTGATGTTATGTCTGCTTTAGAGTCTGAAATAAAAAGTGAAGCCTTTAAATATAATTATTTCTCCGAGCTTAGCAAAACCCAGCTATATAGGCTTGAATGCTTGGGCATTAGTATCATTTTAGGCTTGTCTAAAGATACATAATAAATCCATTAGGTGTCTGCATTTCAATTCTAAAAGCAGTATAATTGGTGAAACATAATGACAGGTGCATTTTAATTCAAATTACCAGATCAAATGAAGTACAGTATGTAGTATATGTATCCAATAAATGCTACACTATGGAAAAGAGCCTAAGTTGCCTGAAAATTCTCTAGAAGATGCACACTCCGGTTTCCACAATATCTATAATAATATATTAGCTATTATTTATTAATATTCACACATTATAAAACAGGTTCTAATATCAAAAAGACATACCTCTCTTACAAGTAGCAGACATGCTATGAGTGAATGCATCAGTAACCTTTTAATCCTTTGTAAACAGAGCTCTAGATGCCCAGATCAAATTTAGCATTGTAAAAATGCATCAGTTAATTTGCTAATAGCAATATCACTAATTTGCATACAAAAAATATTTATAGATTTTTTTAAATGACATATAAGGCTTTTATTTAGTAACACGTTTTGATAAAAACTCTGCTTTGTCTTTTTTTATTTAAGGCTGACTAATAAAAATTTTGAAAATTTTTTATATACTGTAATTGTATCTGACAAATATTGTAATAAACTGATAGATACTGCCACCTTCAGGCTGAAGTGGCATGTGCAGGCTAAAGGTTTAGCTGTCAGTAAATCCTCAAGCCTGCATGGGATCACTATGCAATTGCTGATACAGTGGTCATATTGTCTGGAACTGTTCTGAGCAGGGGCGGACTGACCATTTGGAAACTCAGGCACTGCCTGAGGGCCAGGGGTCAGTAGGGGGCCCCATGAGATGCCCCTGGTACCTTTTTCATAGGCTTTTTTGAGTTTGGGCAAGGACACAAGAGCCCCATGATCCCCTATTGCCCGGGGGCCCCATGAGTTATCAGTCCACCCCTGGTTCTGAGCAATGGAAATGAGAGTCACCAGCCATGAAAAGAGAGGGCCTTTATTAGCCCCCTGAATGATTCTCTGTAAATATTCAGTTTTCTGGAAGAAAGGGTTAAACCTTTTGTGCTCAGAGGTCATTGATGCCTAGATGCCTAAGCCAAAGTTAGCATCCGCATGCTTTGGTTACCTATGCCATTAAATCGCATTTCTGCATTTATTTTTCAAGGGCACGTAAAGATTTTATTTGTAACATTGTTTAATTAAAAAAAACCACACTGTTCTGTTTTCAATCATAGGCTGACAAATATAAATATATATATATATATATATATATACTGTCCTCCTGCTCCTTGACCTCTCCGTGGCTTTCGACACTGTCGACCACCCTCTCCTCCTTACTAAACTGCACTCCCTTGGCATCAGGGACGCTGCTCTCTCCTGGTTCTCCTCCTACCTATTCCAACGCTCCTTCAGCGTCACCTATAACACTGCCACCTCCCCCTCTCTGTTGGAGTCCCCCAAGGCTCTGTCCTTGGACCCCTCCTCTTCTCCATCTACACCTCCTTCCTTGGTAAACTAATACACTCCCACGGCTTCAATTACCACCTCTATGCCGATGACACACAAATTTACCTCTCCACCCCCCACCTCACCCCCTCACTCTCCGCCCGCATCGCCCACCTCCTGAACGACATATCAGACTGGATGCCGCTCCATTTCCTCAAATTAAACCTGTCCAAAACTGAGCTCCTGGTCTCCCCCCCGCACCCCCCCCATCCTCTCCATCACTACTAGCAACGCCACCATCACTCCCACCCCACATGCCAAAGTCCTGGGTGTCACCCTGGACTCAAACCTTTCCTTCCTACCTCACGTCTAATTACTATCAAGATCATGCAGGCTCCACCTCCGCCAAATCTCCAAGATACGCACATTCCTCACCCCAGACACTACTAAACAACTCGTTCACTCCCTCATCATCTCACGCCTGGACTACTGCAACTCCCTTCTCACTGGCCTACCCAAACAAACGCTATCCCCACTCCAGTTGATCCTGAACTCAGCAGCTAGACTCATCCACATCACCAACCGCTCCACATCCGCCACCCCCCTCTGCCAATCCCTTCACTGGCTCCCGATTGCCCAGTGCATCAAATTCAAACTGCTAACTCTGACCTACAAAGCCATTCACAACGCCGCCCCAAACTACCTAACCGACCTGATACCCAAATACCACCCTACCCGTGCCCTTCGCTCCTCACAGGACCTCCTACTCTCTAGCTTCCTGGTCTCTTCCTCCCACGCCCGATTGCAGGATTTCTCCAGGACTTCCCCCATCCTCTGGAACTCCCTACCCTCCTCACCTTCAGGTGCACCCTGAAAACCCACCTCTTCAGGGAAGCCTACCCCACCCTCACCTAACAACTAACCTCCTCCACTCCTCCCACCACTCCATCCCCCACAGCCATTTCCTCCTGTACCACTTTCCCCTCCCTCCTAGATTGTAAGCTCGAAAGAGCAGGGCCCTCGAACCCCTCGTGTATTGTATTGTTTCTGTCTTGTCTCATGTTCCGTCCCCCTTGCTATTGTACAATGCTGAGCAAACCCTTTGGCGCTATATAAATACTGTATAATAATAATAATAATAATAAATATATATATATATATATATATATACACTGTGTGTATATATATATATATATATATATATATATATATATATATATATATATATATTTATTTATTTTTATAGATAGATAGTGTTGGATTTTTAGACACATATAATACTTCTTCTAGTGTCTTGAGGCGATTATGAATGAAAGAGCCATTGAAATAAAAAATGAAGTGTGATTTTATTCTATCACACAATGGTGTAAAATAACAATGTAAAGCGTATTATGAACAGTTCCATGTAGATAAAACTACTGTAAAAATGACAAGCAAACGTTTAAAACAAAGTCACCATTATCTGTCATGGCTGTCCTTGCCATGTGCGATTCTCATGTCCTTGTCCAACTCAATGACTTTGTTGAAGAAGCAGCCGGAATTAGACGGATATGATGATCTAGCAGCAGTATGCACCTGTTGCAGCTTTTCAGACGTGTGTATGCAAGAGTTATGTAGCGTGTAAGTGTGTGTGTGAGTGAGTGTCCCCTTGTCCGTTATCTGATGGTCTTTTATGAGGCAAATGTACGTCATAGTTAGTGACCTTAATACCTTCTATGGAAATTACTGCTTAGCAAAGCCATTTCATATAAGGAAAGGATGCTATACATATGATGTTTGATGGACAGGAACATATGTATGCTGATATACCAATGATGTAACCCTCAGCTATATATAAAGAATAGTATAGCTTAAGAACATATCAATGTATAATCACTAAACTATATATGTATCAGTGTTAGAGACGTATACTAAATACACACAGATTATTATTAAAATACATAATGTAATAGTAAGTCACTTCTAATAACCTTGACATAACTACCAGATACTTTTAACCAACTATATCTAAATATAGTCTTCAACTATCAGTTGGTATATACTATCTCAGCTTAACTTGTATATCTTTTGGTCTCAGCTATAATTGAAGAATAGTAAATACTAATATTAATTATGACTAATCATAAAAACCAAATATTTTGCAAGCTTGCCATCAATATAAATGCCGAATCATAATTTAGATTTAACAGATAGAGATAGATAATAGATAGATAGATGGATAGATAGATGGATAGATAGATAGATAGATAGATAGATAGATAGATAGATAGATAGATAGATAGATAGATAGATAGATAGATAAAGAAGATAAGATAGATGGATAGTTTTATATTGTTTCAATACTGTAACTATACTGAACAATTACAGTACTAAACATGTGGACACTGCCATCTTTAGTGCCATCTGCAGTCTAAATGCCTATTTTGTCAATGAAGCCTCCAGCCTGCATGTAAAGTTGACATAGTGATCACATGGCTTTGGTTCCTGATCATCATTGGGGACCAGAGTAATGACAGCAATGATTACCAATACAGTTTGAGGCTCTCAGAGGAAAGATGTTTATAGCATTTCCCCAACTTGGTGCAGAGCTGGGGAACATTAATAAAAGGAATATAGACAGAAAGGGTTTCAATTTTCAATCCATGTCTGGGTTTTTGTATTCGTTATCTGTACTTTGTTATTCTTCTCATCTCCAAATATGAGATAATGTCGCATTTCGAATCCTCCTTGACATTTATGTACTGTCATATTTTTTCACATAATTATAAATCAATAGCAGCACCGATAACTGGTCGTTTTTCCTTTTCACAACACTGCCAATTAGTTTCTTCCAATATCACTGAGCTTTTGCTAACCTGAACATTTCAGCAGGTTTAATAAGATCTGCTTTCCTCAGACCTGTTTGATGATGTTGGAACACCATTTTTTTTATTTCTGGATGTATTTATTAATGCGATTAGCACTTACAAAACATTGGAAGACTGAAAATGATTCTAAATGTACATTTGTTTTCCTTTTTTAAATAACAAACATGTTATACTTACCTGCTCTGAGTAATGGTTTTGCACAGAGCTGCCCCCATCCTCCTCTTTTTGGGTCCCCCGCCAGAGCTTCTGCCTCTTCTTCCCCGTCAAGTGCCCTCATAGCAAGCAGCTTGCTACTGGGTTACTTATGTGGGCTCACTTCCAAGACAGCAGGACTTGGCCCCCTGCTACCTTGTCACTGGCTGTGATTGTGGAAGCCAATGCCTGAGCCAATTAGGTGGGAGAGAGCAGAGAGTGCCTCTGCTCTCGTGCACGTTGCTGGATAAAGATTGGTCTCAGTTAAGGGGGACTGGGGGGGGGGGGGGTCTGCTGTATTCAGAAGGTTTTTACCTTAACCCCTTCATGCGTCTCCCGGCCCTTTAAGGGGTTTCTGAAGCCGGGAGGTGGGGCGGGGTTTAAGGTCATGTGACCACCATGATTGGCTGTCACGGCAGTCACATGATTGGAAAGGTCCCGATCGCAAAGGACACCGCAGGGCATGCACTCTCAGCACATGTTTGTTTCCAAATGGTATGCCAATATGCGGCCACTCGGCGTCAAGACCCAGCCACCGAGAGGTTACATATTTGCGTACTGTCGGCGTGAAGAGGTTAATGCACCGAGGAGGACCATGTGTAATCAAACGGAAAAAGGGGAACAATATTTTTTGTTTATATTAAGGAAAAGACTGCAAATACAGCATAACAACATAAGGTATAGTATACAAAATAGAAAAGGCACATATGTAATAATCATCCTAATAAAGTACAGTCATGTAAGACATAAAGATTAAGTACATCCACAAGGTAGGCAGGAAGGTAGGCAGAGCAATAAAGCTACCAACAGATGAACACTATCAATCAAATCATGAATATCCATCAGACAGACAATAAATGTCAATGAGTTTACCAAACATCCCATGTTCTGTCGTATAAGTGCATCCTATCCAGCACCGTATATTGAATACGTTCCATGAGCATCGCCTCTCCGCAAAACTGAGGCCAATGGTACTATTGGTGACTTCCAGTGAAGGACAATGGACCACAGGGTTTAGACACAGATGGTGTGAATTAGCCTCATAGCCTCGGTCTGTATTGGGGAACAATAGTTTTTGGATACATACATGAATATATTTGCCATCTGTGGCCCATTTCGTAGATTTACCCTCACTCCCTGTCCTACAGCCAAAACAGGAAATGAGAGGAAATCCTTCCAAAGTGAGGGAATCCCTGAATGTTACCAGAAAATGTTCCATTTCCAAGATTTCCCCTCTATTACTATTCTGGGGACAACTCAAAAATGTGGGATTTTGTTTCATTTTTGCTTTTGGTGATAATTATAACAGGACAAATAAAAAGGGTGAATCTCTGTAACATGGACACAGGCAACAATAAAAACTTGGCAAGTGTTCTAATTCCTCTCCACTCTATCCAAAAGTTAAAAAAAAATGCCTTTTGTTGTACTTTAAAATGGTTGTAAACCCTTACATATACCTAGTGAAGTGACTATCCTTAGGCAATACACACTCCTATATAAGTTGTACCTGTTTTCTACAGCAGTCTGTCCCCTACATCCATTCAAAGTGCAGGATTTACACAGGATCTCCCAGCTCTGAAAAACAGGGGGCCGGAGCTGAAGTTACATCAGTGATGAGAGCTCTGAGAGCTGATTTGAGGAAAGGGACACTCCCCCCTTCACACAGCACACAGGAACAGAGCTTAGGCTGTCAATCACAGGCTGTACCCTCCCCTGTCACCAATTTTCTCTTGTCAGGAAAAAGTATCAGAAGTGACTCATACTGATAGCAGAGAAATGAGGCAGCAGACAGAAATGACACTTAAAAAAAAGAGGGGTTGTGAAAAGAAATTCACAAAGAAAGCGGCTACATAATGAACAGAATGTGATACTCAGAAAAATTTCCAAAAATTATGCTTTATTACACATACAAATTTGACATATGGGCAATCGCCCTGGTTTACCATCACCTCAGTATGAGACAATACACACAGACCTAAAACCATATAAAATGACACCAGAACCGGTCTAAATGCATGTGCAGCAAGGACAATGACTACAAGAGTCTAAAGTCCCTGTAGCACAAGCGCATAGGTGGACACTTCCCAAAGGAGGTGTATACAAAAATTATACCATAGGTATACCATGACACGTGTTTATAAATGTGTAGACTAAGCTACTACCAGAATGGTTATATCCCAAACAGGGAATTTCAAAAAATTATACCATAGATATAAATATCACATGTATGCAATACAGCAAGCACAGTATGCGTCAAAAAGAAGGCATGCCTCTAGGCCTATATGAGACAAAACAAAAATGTCATGTAAATGATGCAACACAAGTGGTTGGGGCCCATTCATCTGTGATTATTACCAGCTGTTTCCTAGGGCTCTTGAATAAAGATATGCCCCATTTTTTACCGGGATGGAAGGATAGATGCATAAAGCAGCGCACTGCTTGAAATGGTTTCTTCACCACTGCATGTGGACTAGATACCTTGGTCCTGACGAAACTGAGTGAGATACGCCCATCGGCGAAACGCGTTGACATCATACGTCAGATACGTCACTTCCGGTCATGCGCATTAGGTGGAACGCACGCTGACCCACAAGGAGGAAGCCATTTTCACATGCCATGAGGCAAGCCTAGGCAGCACAGGCGCCGAGAAGAGGCTGGAACCCGCGGTATATCGGCGGATGTCAGCGGTGGTTCCTTGGCCTCCCCGGCCTTGTATGGCAGCACCTATGAAGGATATTTTTTCCTCTCCTATTATCCATTGCACAGGTGGTGAGTGGACTGTTGCAGGACATAAGATATATGGTCCTATGTGACATATATGACCTATATATCCCATACAGAGTGAAAGCTCTTTCAGTGACTTTCCACATATTGTTTGTTTCACTACAGGATGGGGACATCATGGTGCTTTGTATAAGAAACAAGATATACCACATGTATTTCAACAGGCAGAAGATCTATTGGGATGTGTCTTGATTTTCTTACAGAAAGTGGTATCTAGTCCACATGCAGTGGTGAAGAAACCATTTCAAGCAGTGCGCTGCTTTATGCATCTATCCTTCCATCCCGGTAAAAAATGGGGCATATCTTTATTCAAGAGCCCTAGGAAACAGCTGGTAATAATCACAGATGAATGGGCCCCAACCACTTGTGTTGCATCATTTACATGACATTTTTGTTTTGTCTCATATAGGCCTAGAGGCATGCCTTCTTTTTGACACATACTGTGCTTACTGCATTGCATACATGTGATATTTATATCTATGGTATAATTTTTTGAAATTCCCTGTTTGGGATATAACCATTCTGGTAGTAGCTTAGTCTACACATTTATAAACACGTGTCATGGTATACCTATGGTATAATTTTTGTATACACCTCCTTTGGGAAGTGTCCACCTATGCGCTTGTGCTACAGGGACTTTAGACTCTTGTAGTCATTGTCTTTGTTGCACATGCATTTAGACCGGTTCTGGTGTCATTTTATATGGTTTTAGGTCTGTGTGTATTGTCTCATACTGAGGTGATGGTAAACCAGGGCGATTGCCCATATGTCAAATTTGTATGTGTAATAAAGCATAATTTTTGGAAGTTTTTCTGAGTATCACATTCTGTTCATTATGTAGCCGCTTTCTTTGTGAATTTCTTTTCACAACCCCTCTTTTTTTGCATGCCTTTTTTGGCTACTGAATGGAGACCATTTACTGGGTGATACGGTAATTTATTGTACGACCTCTTAATAACTATCTTTAAGAAATTACACTTAGCCTGGGTTCACACTGCAGCTTGCATATGAATCACACAGGAATTGCATTGCATTCCTGGCAATTCACATGCAATTCTGTGCAGTGCGATATGAGCCCATTTATTTTGAATTTAGGATTAGGACTTTACAAGTAATTTCACTTTTCTTTTTTTTTTCACTTATTAGAAGTCTAGCAGCTTTTTTGATCTTTTTATAGTTCTTTACCCCAACTTGTTATGATTTTGTGACTGGAAATGCCCTCAATGCATTTTGCATTAGTAAAAACACAAACTTATACTGCAGAGGAGAAGTATGGGGGTTGTCTAACCAATTCCTTTGTTCTCCTTGCCAAGGGTACTGAGTCTATCCTTAATGCTTTACTTATGATCCCTAACGCTTGTTGGACTGTACAGGCAATTTTAAAGTGGAACTCCAGGTTAAATCCAAAGTTATCCTTGTAGTGGGGGGGTCCCCTCGCACTGCTAGGGTTCAATGTTCTTTATTGCCTAGGACCAGTTCCCCTGAAGCTGCTTCGTTTTGTAGTTCTATTTGTCACCAGCAGTTCTCCATTGTAAGGAAGAATGCAGAGCATCCATCCAGAAAGAGCGTAAAAAAAAAGAATAGAATGCCAGCTATTGAGGGAGAGACTGGAGGTAAATAAAACTGCTTTTTAATGCTCCACCCAGGCTGATGGTCTCCAAACTGCTGCCCAGAGGTTGGATGCAACCCTTTGCTAGTTTTCATCTGGCCCTTGGGGCACTATTCCTCCCACTGGAACGAGGCACTATTTCTCACACTTACACCAAAAGCGGGACATAATTCCTGACACGTATGATGTCAGAACTATTCCTCCCACTGACACCAACAATGGGGCACTATTCTTCCCATTGATGCCAATGATGGGGTATTATACCTTCCACTGACTCCAACAACAGTGCAGTATTCTTCGCACTCAAACCAATAATGAGGCACTCTTCTTCCTCCTACTGGCCACAGGTACTATGTAATATTTTTATTCCCACTGACCACCAAGTCAGAGGCTTTGTTTACTCACAATAATGCTGGGACATTTTCTGCCCCCACTAGCCACAGTCCTGTCCTCCTAATTTCTGAAGGACATTAAATTGGTCCTTTACTTAGAAAGTTTGGAGACCCCTACCCTAGACAAAAAGAAGCATTTAAACTAAGCAGTGCATGAGGAGCTCCACTTCTAGAGTAACTTAAAATTTTATCTGGAGTTCATATTTAAGCATCCTATGCAACTTCTATAACTGGAAAGAAGAAGTGAGACTATGACAATGGATAATGTTGGTACAAGTTCTATCTGGCTGCATTTATATTTTTGTCAATTCAATTGATTGTTCAATTTTTGTAGAGAAATAAAAAAGCTTCTTCCCTTTTCCCCAACATGTATTGTCCCCAGAATCAGTGAAGTACATAAACACACGTACCTCTGACAAGTCTAGATTTACATGGGCTCTGTGGAAGAGGGTTTACTTCTTTGAGTACAGTTTAACAACTGCATGCTGCTAAGGGAGTGCTTCTATTGATTAACTGATGGATGAAGATGTGAGAAGGACCTGTCTATAAGATGTGATGGATAGTTACATGCCCACAATTTTAACTTGTTTATGAACATTTTGATGGACTTTATAAATAAAGTGGTGTCTTAGGTAATGCATGAGACCAATGCTCTCTCTCTCTATGTTAGGCGGTGGTAAGATAGACATCTTTGAAAAGAAGGGCTTTAAGGGATCGCCTATATGTGAACAGAGTAGGAGACAGTCGGACAGATCGGGGCAGGGAGTTTCAGAGGATAGGAGAGGCTAGGGATAAGTCCTGGAGGTGAGCATGGGAAGAGGTGACAAGGGAGCTAGAGATCAGGAGGTCTTGGGAGGAAGAAAAAACAATTAGGTTGGTATTTTGAGACTAGGTTAGTGATGTAGCTTGGTGCTGAGTTGTTGAAGGCTTTTTAAGTTTTTGTTAGTATTTTGAATTGAATTAGTTGGGTGAGCACAAGCCAGTCGAGGGATTGGCAGAGAGGAATAGCAGACACTGAGCGGTTAAAGGAGTCTGAGAGCAGCATTCATGATGGACTGAAGGGGGAATAGCTTATATAAAGGTAAGCCAGTGAGGGGGGAGTAGCAGTAGTCGAAAGTGAGAGATGACTAGGGAGTGAATTAGAAGCTTTGTGGTGTCTTTGGTTAGGAAGGGGAGCATTTTAGAGATATTGCATAGGTTGAGACGGCAAGCTTTGGTCAATGATTGGATGTGCGGCCAAAAGTATAGTTTAGAGTCCAGGATTTCATCTAGTACCTTTGCATCAAAAAGCATTGACTTACAAAACCTACATGAAAATTGAAACACGAAAATTTTTAAATTTAACTAAAACTAAAGCCTTACAAAAGGACAGGCAGTGGGAATGATCATCCCCCACTGAAGTCTAAACTCTCCTCTCCTGCCCTTCTTTTAATTCTCCACTTTGGCCCTCTATTACTTCCAATTGAGGGTAGACACCTATGTCGTTACTCATGTCATGCTTCATGCCTATTCGCTTGCCTCATTCCTCATGCCTATATACTTTGTCATGTACTTGAAAGGAGACTGAAATGATGTGGTTGGCCTCGCTTTTATCTCCAGCCAAGGCCCTTCTGAGAGTGGAACAGAGGGTGCTGAGGGACAGCCAGGGGCGGACTGACAACTCATGGGGCCCCCAGGCAATAGGGGATCATGGGGCCCCTTTGTCCTTGCCCAAACTCAAAAAACCTATGAAAAAGGTACCAGGGGCATCTCATGGGGCCCCCTACTGATCCCAGGCCCTCGGGCAGTGCCTGAGATTCCAAATAGTCAGTCTGGCCCTGGGGACAGCAGAAACACGAGTGCCAGCAGATGCTGATAGGAGAACCTGCAGCAGGGGATGGGGTCCCAAGGAGACTGATAAACCATCAGGTCAGGAACAATAGCCATGCTTAGTAGTCCAGTCGAGGTTAAAGGTGCACTCCACTTGTGCTGAAGACCAAGGATGTGTGGTTTGTCAAAGCTTTCAGCAGACTGGTGGCTGGAACACTCGGTGAGGTGCAGAGCTGCAAAAACAGATAGCCGAGCAGGCACTCGAACAGGTCGGGATGCCAAGATCAGAGACAGAAGCAAGGTCACAGGATTAGCCTGAGTCATCAATAGGCGGGCAACGAGGTATCAAATCATAAGCAGAGCGAAGTCAGGAACAAGCCTGGTCAGGAACTGACAAGTCAAGAGCTGAATTCGAGATCAAGTAAGGAGCAAGCTGGGTCAGTAACAAGGGAACACACTGGAACAGGGACGGACTGACCATTTGGAAACTCGGCCACTGCCCGAGGGCCCGGGGTCAGTAGGGGGCCCCATGAGATGCCCCTGGTACCTTTTTCCTAGGCTTTTTTGAGTTTGGGCAAGGACACAGGGGCCCTATGATCCCCTATTGCCCGGGGGCCCCATGGGTTGTCAGTCCGCCCCTGCACTGGAAGAATGCAGGACACATGGAACAGCTGAAGACCAGTCAGCACTGACAGTTAGCAACAGCAGCCCTTAAATAGCCCACCTGGCACCAGAAACTGTGCGCATATGTGAGCCCATACTAATTTCTATTAGTGATGCGCCTATTCTGATTTTTATGAGAGATGCTATGCGCCAGTCGCCATACTGGAATTCCTCTACAGCATCTCACTGGAATTCCCTGACACACTTAATCCCTTTGTAATCCTCAATCCCCCTCCAAACTCTTCTTGTTGACTTTACTCTTGACTTTAACTTTTGTTCAAAGCCTGATTTAAACTCTGTAAATTCATTGGACAAAGCAAAGTCATTAACAACTTCATAACATCTACAGCAGAGTCATTCTGTTGACTCACCACTAATTATTATCATTATCATCATTCATATTCATCGTTTCTGATTTATTTGAAGGAAGCTGTAAGGTTCATGGTCTCTGGCTGTCAAAATGTAATCTAAGTTGACAAGTTGAGCATTATTTTATAGGTCTTCTGATGCCACTGTCTTAGTTTTTCCCCTTATATGATAGAAGAAGTTTTTAAAAAACCTTATGTTTTCACCACAGTATCCTCATGTGAGTCACCTGAACCTGACTGCGAAATAATTAAAGTAGTATATAAAATGCTTTCACATACATAAAATCCTCCTACCCATGGCTTTTTCTGGTTTCCTTGGTGCTTATTATTTTAATTGGTATCTTTTATTAGATGTAAAGAAGAAGCAGGTATTAGTTATTCCTGGTGGTACATCACTAGCTATTATGCATCATTACCCATGACTACTAGAGTTCCTTAAATTAAATCTTTTGAGAAAGAAAGTGCAGGCACTGTTCTTTGTAATGCAGCACACCACAACAGACAGTAGTGCATTACCTTCTTTTGAGGTGCACTGCAACGCAGGTGTATTAGTAATGTGTATTTTGGTACACAAATAAAATAAATTTTTTCATTGCAACAAAAGGTGCAAATCTGATTTTGGACAAGCTGGCATGCGGCTGGTCTGCAGTGGAAGCCCATTCTATCCTATTCAAAATTAACAGAATGCCTTAAAGTGTATTTCCACTTTTGCTGTAAAAAGTGAGGAAGCCCCAATGTATGTGTGTTATTTGTTCCAATTCACAGATCATACCTAAAAAAATATATCTATTTTTAGAACGTTTTGATATTTTTCAATAGAAGGCCTCATGGATGGTCGTAAGTATTTCTGGGCAATTTCAAAGTGAGCCTGTCCCAAGGACAAACTCAGCATCCTCTCATTAACATACAATTCAGAAAGCTAGCTTCTAAATCCTTAACCCTTTGTTGGGACACACAGTGTTCACCTCTTTTTTTTAAAACTGATAATGAGATCTGCCAGCACAGTACAGATAGGTTTAATGATGGCAACACAGCTCTTCAGAGCCCTCATGAACACTATTTTTGGTGCTGGAGTTATCAGAAAAAGCACCTAAAATGGTAAACAGCATTTAAAAAAATATTAATTCCAGGTATACATATTTTTAAATTTATATTGGTCCAGCTTGGATCCATGTAACAATACATATACCATACCTGTGGGATCCAAGTGGAAGCTTAAAATCAATGCAGTAGGCATCGCTACTACAGTGATCTCAACCAGCTTTTGGGTCCTGTCTTAACCAGCTGCCCTGCTACCTGGTGAACATAGAAGGTTGCATGGAGCCATTTAGAGATGGCTTTGCTTTTTCTCTACTTGGATGGAGAGGAGGGGTGATGGTGACTTCATGATCTCCACATTGTCCAATCACTATTATTCACCAATATCACGCTCACTTTTTTGCCAACTGTGTTCTATTGGCAAGAGTTCCTTTCCTTTCCTGCCCTGTACACACAACAGGAAGTGAGAGAAAGGTAGGCAAACCTAGACCCTCAATAATAAAAAGTGGACACACTTCACTAGTCCAAATTTCTCTGAACAGTCCATGCATCAGGAGCATGAGAAAATATCCAGGACTGAGACCTTGTAAGGGCTGTGCCAGCTGGGGTTATCACTGGCACTTTCACCATAGAGAAAGCAGAAAACAGCCACTAGGAAGTAGAGCTCAGGACATTACTTCTAGTATCCACCGGACACTCTTCACTGAGGGAAAAGTCAAAGCTCACAATGCCACAGGACAGCTAGACCCTTTCCTACTTCCATCGGGGACTCTTCAGCGAGCTCTCTAGACCAGGTCCTTTAGATGAGACTGCTTTGTTAGCTTTAGAGATGATCAGGAATAGGTCCTCTAGCTCTGCCACAGCTGAGACCTTGATGAAAACCAGCAAACTCCAGTAAAAACTGCCTCAGAGGGGAAGAGCCGCTTCAGCAGGACAAGAACAGGGCTGTTCCAGGCCTCACACTGTTTATGACCTTCCCCAGCCACCTACTGGGCACACCTTCCCAGGGATTAGCTGAAGAACCATAGATATTCTGCTCAGCTAATTTTCCAGCCCACTATGACTCTAGAATCCTCTAGAATGCAGGGGGAACAATCAAGCCTGCAGTCTGTGAGACCCAAAACAGCCCAAAGCAAACAACAACTGTTCCACTAATTACAGAGGAGCCAAAAGAACTAAATGTACCTACCATCCTAACTAGGAGGGTGCTACATCAGCAGAAATACATTTTTTTAACTATTCGTTGCATCTGATTGGGTATTCCATTCAAAGTGAAATTTCATCCTAAGCTCTGGGGAAAATTCCCTTTCATACTGCATAATTTATTTGCCTTTAGTAAATCAACCCCAATGGATCTCCATAACATGGTTACAGGCATCATAAAAATCTGAAAGGGGTTCTATCCCTCCACTCTGTCCAAAAGAAAAACAAAAAAAAATGTGACTTTAGATGCACTTTATCTGCACTCTAGTTAAAAGTTCTGCTGAGTTAAAAGTTTTAATATTAGTGAAATATTGCAAAAACATCAGATGTGAACCTGAGCATTATACAGCGCAATCTCGGAAATGCAAATTTAAGTTTTAAATCTTCTCATATATAAACAGAGAAAGGCTTCTATTTTTTTTCCTAAGCTAAAGTTGCTGATTAAATATCAGAACCAGAAAAGAAGGTCATTAGCTACAGTAAAGAACCGTCATCAATTACCATCCTTTTCTGCCTACTTGCGCAAAGAAACAACACTGCGGAATTATCCCGTATCCTTCAAACGCCTTAATAACACTTACAAAATGTTATGGATGCTTGGACAGCCCAAAATGTGATATTTTTGTCAGCCATAAGCTTTTTCTTTCATTAAAAATATAACTATGTGTCTACCGTTTTTGCAAATCAGCATAGGAAAAGTTGAAATAAAACAATGCAATACAAGGCAAGGTTATTGTCTAGAGAAGCAATACACATCAAAAAGAAAAAAAATTTTATTGCCCAAAAAAAAAAGAGTAAAAAGCTGATGTCTTATGAAGCTTTAAAAATGTTTGGCTGAATAAAACAGCTTTCCTTGTAAATCATTTAAATTAACTTTGAGTCAGAGCCTTTAAGTAAAGGCAATCTCGATAAACCAATTATTTCTGCATTTTAATGTTGGAAATTCAATGACATTTTGTTTTTCATAAAACCTACTGAATTTTTCAATATGGGCAGGAGGAAACTTAGCAGATGAATGATCCGTGCTTAACTTAAACATCTATGTTTATAGGGTTTAGATCTGAGAGTCAAAGGGGACTTTATAATGAACAATCGCCATTTGACATTGAGTCAATTTGTATAATGCAAGGATTAGCTTCCAGTGCCTGCGCGCTTAACATTTAAGACAGTAACAAAGCACTGACGTATTGCTCCTTGACATTAATTAAGATTAACCAAGAGATAAAAACACCAGCAATCATGTACACGGTGACTATTGTTATTCATCTTTCATTGTTTTTATTTAAATTTAAAAGACAATTTTATAGGAAGGACAAGCCAAATTAAAAAAGGAAAGCAAAGTGGACCTATCACTAATGTACTCCATGAATAAATTACTGTATACAACAATGATATCATTTCTAAAGCTCTACCTTTTAGCATTAACCACTTAAAATCTGCCCTATAGCAGTTTTACTGCTACAGGGTGGTCCTCCTGTGCAAAATCACGTGTGTGTGTATATATATATATATATATATATATATATGTGTGTGTGTGTGATTTTGCATTTCCGCCATAAGAGGTGCATGCGTGCCACTGGCGGATCGCTTTTGCTGTGAACACACAGCAGGAGCTGATCAGCGAGTGCGGGTGAATTATTGTCCGTCAACACCTGCCGATCGTCAGGCAGGATACTGAACAGAGCTCTGCCTATGTAAACAAGGCAGAGCTCTGTTCTGACAGGGGGGATTGAAGGATTGTGTGACCCTACAAAGCTGGGAACACAATCCTTCACTTCCCCTAGCAAAAGCAACACCTAATGCGGAGTTCGGCAACCCGTCGATCGTGGTCTACCTGTCAACCGCAGGCAGGTGACAGGTACACCTGGAACAGGTACCTCCCTCCCTTTCCCTCATCCTCCCCCGCTGCTGCTGACATTCTCAGTGCACAGCAGAGAGCACAGGACAGCAAGGCTCAGGACAGTTGCTAGGTCGGTCCTAGCAATCAATTACTAGCTTGTTATTAAGTTCACTGGGCCAGCTCCCCCCCCCCCCCCCACCAGCAGTGTCCTCTTAGTCAGAATTTTGTGAATACAGTCAAGAACTGCAGTGGCACCAGGATTCATGTGATTGTGTCTCTGATCTAGCATCTCAGTCCAGGAAGTAGACATAGACTTTGGATGATGCCCAAACAAAGATCCTTCAGAAGAGAAAAGCAGACAGATGCTTTGTTAGGGAGATTACTGTGATCTCAGTGAGTGCTAAATACCTGGAGATTTATGCATGTAAGCTAGTGCTTTTGGGTGATTTGAGGGATCATTACGGGGGTCTTCCCATAGATACATGGTGGTATAGACTTCTTTTCTCCCGTGCATCCAACCTTTTCTCTATAACCCCAGTCCATTTATCAGTGCATTTGAGCAAGATTGTGTTTTTACTGTAAAAAATGCTACAACATTTTTGTTTTAGGGGAAATACACCTTTTTTCTTGGAACGGAAAAGGTACCTTGGAAACCTTTCGAAACCATCTACATTCCCACTATGCTGGAGAGGATGCGTCCAAAAAAGGGACCTTTTTACACGATTGATGGAAATGCCCTAAAATTCATATTTTTTAGAAGAAGGTTTAAACTAATTTTAGACATGGATCTCCTGGATAACTCAGCATCCAATAATCACTGCACTCTTACTCCAATAATGTGAAAATGCAACTACCACTAGAACCAACTGGATTAGAAAAGGGACATCAGTTATATAGTTAGAGCAATATGTTGTCCATTGTAATTTCCAGTATGATACATTTTTATATTATGTGTCCCACCTGGATCCACTAGTGTGCTTCTGTTAAGCTGGAAGCCAAAGGTCTTACATACACCCCACCTTCAACAGTCAAATAGTTGGCTTATGCTACCCAAGCAGGGCTGTGCTCTTTTAGGTGCAGTAATTTTTTTCCCATTAAGTTCTCAATATTTTTCAAATACAGAGCAAAAGAAGCATATGGGTACTGCAAATCACAAGCATATGCAAGAATATACATATTCACAATTGCGTTACAAAGAAAGTACTCACTAGGACACGAAACATATTAGGTACACAACTTTTGCTATAAGAATGAGAAAACAAGAAAACAAAAGGTGCGAGAAAGTGCATAACTGTGTGTCACTAAAGTATCATAGTAGTCACCAAAGTGAGAGCGCAAACCAACAATACTTTACATAGCATTTCATTTAAACTAATCAACCCAAACTTTACAATTATTATTGAATGAGTTACAAGAGGTTGACCTTATGGCTAAAAATTGCTCATATTGATAATTGAGATTGACTTGTGCCAAGACTTAGGGGAGAGGGGAGAGTAGGGGCGGACTGACAACTCATGGGGCCCCCGGGCAATAGGGGATCATGGGGCCCCTGTGTCCTTGCCCATCTCAAAAAAGCCTATGAAAAAGGTACCAGGGGCATCTCATGGGGCCCCCTACTGACCCCTGGGCCCTCGGGCAGTGCCCGAGTTTCCAAATGGTCAGTCCGCCCCTGGGGGAGAGGTTGTTTCTCCAGTGTCTGGCGATGTCTACTTTTGCTGCCGTTAATATATGTGTAATAACTATTCTGGATGAATGTGGAAAGTTGTCTATTCCTAGGTATAAGAGTGCTAATGCAGGATCTGGAGTTGGTACCACACCTGAGAGGTCAGCTATAACAATGAATATTTTCCTACAATAGCTTATTAGATTTTTGCATGACCAGAAGATGTGGAGGATGGTACCAGGTTGGCCACACTAATTTTATAATGCTCCTGAGAGTGATATATAGTGCCATATTGGATGTCCTCATAGCCTTCCTATGGGCAGACCTGTTTCCCACTGCCATTTGTGCTTGGGTTTATTGTTTTTCTGTTTTCTTTTGCCCTGCTTCATTCCTTGCTTCCCACTACCTTTCTTTGATACCCACCTTTTCTGCCACTCCTGTGTTATAAAATCTGCACTTTTTACTAGAAATTAACCCCCCCAAACAATATATATTTTCCAAAAGCAGAGACCCTGGATAATAAAAGCACAGATAATTCTTAATCAGCTGCACCCTCACCTACAGTAGTTGGTAAACGACAGTTTTGAACCCGGATAAAACATATACAAATTGGTGTAGCGCTCATACATAAAATATGAATAAATAATCAAATAATCATACAAAATACGCAGTGATAAATAAATATATAGTGACCTGATCTCCACTGGGATCTTAAAGTGACAAAAAACAGTGGGTGGAATACTAAAAAATCATGGTCCCAAAATGGACCCAATGTGGTAAATCTACACACAAAGTGCTCACAAATACCCAGATCCTTAATTAGAATCAGTTGCTGAACACAGCCTAGCAATCAACTAAAATAAGTGACACATACAAGTGATCCCAGCACTGGGGGATGTATCTTTTAAATACAGTGAATAGTGCTCAGTGAAAAAAACACTCCAAAATTTCCACATAACATATAACATCACAATCTCCTCCCCATAAAATATACCTCAAAATTAAATCCCAAATTATTTTCTAAAAATCGTATAATGAAATATACAAATAACCACATCAAATGTAAAATGAAAAAAAGTCCAACACAACATGTGCATATAAACCCAGTGTTCCACAGATATTTAAAACATGCAGGTGGTGCTGTGGATGTGCATTGCAGCCGCTGGTGATGAATCCAAAAAATGGCTGAATTGCCTCCTCACCTCCTTACTGTGACCCAATGGGCCAAACCACTTTTGGGATCACCCCTGGATCCTCCAAGTACGATTTCCCTTTAATGGTATCCTTCCAAGTAGTAGTATAACTCACTTCAAAAACCGTGCGTTTAACTTCTTAGATTAGATCACCTTCAGCTCCCCTTTAGGTAAACGCAATATAGCCAACTCTCACAAGTATCATAGTAAGAACATGAAAAAGAGAGCCTCCATAGTATAATACCGTTTAATTTGCATATATAGCCATAAAAGTGCCAATTTCTCACTCACTTTGTATCAGAAGAAAACAAGCATTTTCACCTCATGCTATGGGTGTGGTTTTGCATGGGTTCGTAGGGTACCAAGATGGCGTCCACACCGGATATTGCTTTGCCACGTCACCTACGCGTTGTGTCACGGGTCACGTCATCAGGGTTTTTCCTAGCGCAAGAGGTTTATACCAACTATTTTGAACCCGGATATACATTGGAGCCCCACAAATGTGATTGGGCAGCTCTTGAATGGCCAGCTCTTGGAACAGGCAACCTCTAAAAAGTCATTAGCTTCCTTTAACCCTTTGAATACCAGGAGGTTTATAAACATATCTTGGTGGACAAGGGTTTAAATTGATTTCTCCACTGTTAGGCAAAATGACTCTTTTTTTCTTTTTTTTAAACATTCTCTCTGTTAAGATTTTGGGATACGCTGGGATTATTATCTAAGATATGACACATCAAACTATATTATTATTATTATTATACAGTATTTATATAGCGCCAAAGGGTTTGCTCAGCGCTGTACAGTAGCAAGGGGGACAGAACATGAGACAAGACAGTAACAATACAATACACGAGGGTTCGAGGGCCCTGCTCTTTCGAGCTTACAATCTAGGAGGGAGGGGAAGGGGGTACAGGAGGAAATGGCTGTGGGGGATGGAGTGGTGGGAGGAGTGGAGGAGGTCAGTTGTTAGGTGAGGTCAGGTGTTAGGTGAGGTTGGGGTAGACTTTCCTGAAGAGGAGGGTTTTCAGGGTGTGCCTAAAGGTGAGGAGGGTAGGTGACAGTCTGATGGATTGGGGTAGGGAGTTCCAGAGGATGGGGGAAGTCCTGGAGAAGTCCTGCAATCGGGCGTGGGAGGAGGAGACCAGGGAGCTAGAGAGTAGGAGGTCCTGTGAGGAGCGGAGGGCACGGGTAGGGTAGTATTTGGATATCAGGTCAGTTATGTAGTTTGGGGCGGCATTGTGAATGGCTTTGTAGGTCAGAGTTAGCAGTTTGAATTTGATGCGTTGGGCAATCGGGAGCCAATGAAGGGATTGGCAGAGGGGGGAGGCAGATGTGGAGCGGTTGGTGATGTGGATGAGTCTAGCCGCTGAGTTTAGGATCGACTGGAGTGGGGATAGCGTTCGTTTGGGTAGGCCGTTGAGAAGGGAATTGCAATAGTCCAGGCGTGAGATGATGAGGGAGTGAACGAGTTGTTTGGTGGTGTCTGGGGTGAGGAATGTGCATATCTTGGAGATGTTGCGGAGGTGGAGCCTGCAAGATCTAGATAGCAGTTGGATGTGGGGTAGGAAGGAGAGGTGGGAGTCCAGGGTGACACCCAGGACTTTGGCGTGTGGGGTGGGCGAGATGGTGGCATTGTTAGTAGTGATGGAGAGGATGGGGGGGGGCGGGGTGGGGGGAAGACCAGGAGCTCGGTTTTGGATAGGTTAAGTTTGAGGAAATGGAGCGACATCCAGTCTGATATGTAGTTTAGGAGGTGGGCGATGCGGTGTTTTAACACACGTACATAGCAGATTTAGTTTCAAGTAATATCAGAATTTTTTTCTTTTTAATGCCTTTGACAATAATAACAGAGATAACAAACAAATCAAATATCCTATATGATCATATGATATCTTAAAGATTATTTGTAACATTTCATTCCCATCATTGTAATAACTATTTTAATCATATGACGAAAGTAGCGTATTCCCAATAGAAACAAAAACAGTAAACTGAAGAAAAAGAAAAACAATACAATAGTAGAAAAAGAACTATAAACCAATCTTTAGGAGTGAAAAAAATGCTGACTTCAAGTTCATTAATGATTTAAGTTGCATGTAGGATGTGTAAGCCAACTACTCCGCTGCTATGGAAATGGCAATATATTTAATAGCTAGCATCCGTTCCATAGTGCACTGAACGTTTAGGTCATTAATTATTTCAGAGAGAGTAGGTGGAGTAGGAGTCTTCCATTTTCTAGCTATATTCAATTTCAATAAATAAAATGTACAATTACTGTTCTATAGCATGGACTGAAATTCTCAATGCCTATTTGCAAAAGGGCTAATTTGCTATAGAGTATTAATGGTTTAATAGTACTTTCTGAGATAACAGAATGTATCTGCCTCCAAGTGGATTGTATGGATGCGCAGTAGCACATTATAAAACCTAGGTAGCCAATCTCTCCACATTGTCTCCAGCACTGGAAGAAATTATACAAATTTTGATAATTTGTATGATTTAATATACCACCTATAGGTTAACTTTAGATATACAGTTGCAAGAAAAAGTATGTGAACCCCTTGGGATTACGTGGAGTTTTGCATGAATTGGGCATAAAATGTGCTCTGAACGTCATCTAAGTCACAACAATAGAAGAACACAGTCTGCTGAACATAATACTACACAAACATTAGATGTTGCCATGGTTTAATTGCACATAACATGTAAACATTCACAGTGCAGGGAGGAAAAAGTATGTGACGCCCTAGCTTAATGACTTCTCCCAGAGCTAATTGGAGCCAGGAGTGAGCCAACCTTGACTCCAATCAGTGTGATGATATTGGATGTGTTGCTGACAGCTGTCCTGCCCTTAAAAAACACACACCTGTTTTGGGTTTACTGGTTTCAAGAAGCACTGTCTGATGTGAACCATGCCTCGCAGAAAAGAGCTCTCAGAAGACCTACGATCAAGAATTGTTGACTTGCATGAAGCTGGAAAGGGTTACAAAAGTATCTCCAAAAGCCTTGATGTTCATGTGTCCACGGTAAGACAGACTGTCTACAAATGGAGAAAGTTTAGCACTGTTGATACTCTCCCTAGGTGTGGTCGTCCTGTAAAAATGACTACAAGAGCACAGCGCAGAATGCTGCATGAGGTAAAGAAGAATCCCAGCGTGTCAGCTAAAGACCTACAGAAATCTCTGGCACATGCTAACATTTTTGTTGACACATCTACAATAAGGAAAACATTAAACAAGAATGGAGTGCATGGGAGGACACCAAGGAGGAAGCCATTGCTGTCCAAAAAGAATATTGCAGCACGTTTGAAGTTTGCAAAAGAGCACCTGGATGTTCCACAGCACTACTGGCAAAATAGACTGTGGACAGATGAAACCAAGATTGAGTTGTTTGGGAAGAACACACAACACTATGTGTGGAGAAAAAAAGGCACAGCACACCAACATCAAAACCTCATCCCCACTGTAAAACATGGCGGAGGGAGCATCATGGTTTGGGGCTGCTTTGCTGCCTCAGGGCCTGGACGGATTGTTGTCATTGATGGGAAAATGAATTCCAGAGTTTATCAAGACATTTTGCAGGAAAACATACGACCATCTGTCCGCCAACTGAAGCTCCGCAGAGGATGGGTGATGCAACAGCACAATGACCCAAAGCAGACAAGTAATTCAACAAAACAATGACTGCAACAGCACAGAATACGTTCAGAGCACATTTTATGCCCAATTCATGCAAAACTCCACGTAATCCCAAGGGGTTCACATACTTTTTCTTGCAACTGTAGTTCCCAATATGAAGAAAATGTGACTATTTAAAAGAGCCACTGACTAAATGAATAAACGTTCCCTAATTCAATTTCCCATTTTGCCATGTAAAGAGTCTTTATAAATGTATTTGAGCCACTCAAATACATTTGAGTGTGTTAAAAGAATAGAGAAATTGCTTTAGTAATTAGTATGGGGCTATTTCAAAACTGATGGATTTCTGTATCCATAATGGATAGTGGATTACAAGGACCTCTTTTCAAAAATAGAGGACCCTACTACATTTGTAAAAATGTTGGATGGGGACATGTATTCTTCTGGGAGATCAGAAAGGCATTAACTTTGGTGCCTATATATAGGTCATATATTGTCATGATGCCTAAGGTCATCCAATTGCTTGCTGATAAGCTCGAGATATAAAAATGAAGACATTGTAGTGGAGAAGGTATGGTTTAAAGGGATTTCTTAGATGGTGGATTCAATTCCAGTTTGACCCAAAACGTTAGCGTGGCTTGGTGACTAGGAAATAGTAATGAAAAGTTTATTTTCCCATCTTACTTGCCAATAGTAATGTCTTCAGACTGTTTTGTGATAAATAATTGTTTTTAACCCTCCACAGTTTGTCATTCGCAGATGACCACCAATGTCTAGCTTGATCTAAGAGGGAAGCTTGATAACAGTGGTATAGTTTTGGGAGGTTCATATCTCTTATATGTTTGACAATTATAGAATTTATTAAATAAAGGTATAATTCCAAGCAGTGTACAAATTGTGTCCAGTAGTAACAAATTGCTAGCTACAAATATTAACAGAAACATCCCAGGAGACATGCTAGTGGTGATAATACAAATCATGGGTACCATACATAAATAAAAAGGAGAAGATCCAGGGCCAAAAAAATATTTGAAGAAAGACAGACTTCTAGATTAACACTAAAGGAAGGAGACTGTTCCCTACTGCTCCCTACTGGGAGACTGGAGCATACCTGGCTTGAAGAAGGGGAAAGGAGGAAGGCGGGGCTAGGTAGCATAGGAAGCATAGAAAGCATAGGGGACAAGAAGAAGGGGGGAGGGGGAAGAAAGGAAGAGAGGGGAAGAAAGAAAAAGAGAAGGAAGGGGTAAGAAGGTGAGTAAAAGAAGGAATGACCAGAGGTAACTTAAGGGGAGGGGAGGGGAGGAGAAGCGGAGCAACTCCAAAGATAAGAATATCCAATATTGCAGATAGTCCCTGAAGGGAAGGGATATATTTTGTGGGAGATCATCTAGGGATATATTTTTTTTAGCTATAAGAATATTTGGGATATCTTGGGGGGATAAGTAGCTGTCTAAGTATTTTATTGCTTTATTTTCCTGATAATAATGAAAAGAGCAACCCCATAGCAGATATCCTGCTACAGGGCGGCTCTGCTGCATAAAATCACGTAGAAACACGTAATTGTGCATTCCTGGGTACAGGGCGTGAATGCGCGCTCACGTGCCGCCCTACCCATTCTGCTATTGGCTGCTGAATATGTCAATCACCGAGTCCTGTTCAGCAATTCTGGTGTGTGTAAACAACACAAATCTCTCTCCTGTCAGCATGGACATGCTGCTTTGCATCTCTCTGCACAGCATGCCTCCCTAGTAAAACACACACAGCACACCGTCAACCCTTTGATCACCCCAGATGTTAACCCCTTCCTGACCAGTGTCATTAGTACAGGGTGAGTGCTTTTTATTAGCACTGATCACTGTATTAGTGTCACTGGGGATGTCAGTGGCAATTAGTCAGTTCCCACCTAGTGTCAGAATGCCCGCTGCATGCTATAAGTCGCTGATCGCCACAATTACTGGTATAAAAAAAAATTTAGAGAGAGAAATACAAAGCAGAATGTCTCCCAAGTAAAACACAAACAGCACACAATGCAAAACACACAGCACACTGTTAACCCTTTGATTGCCCCACATGTTAACCCCTTCCTGCCCAGTGCCATTAGTACAGTGTCAGTGCTTTTTATTAGCATTGATCACTGTATTAGTGTTACTGGAGATGTCAGTGACACCAAGTCAGGCCCCTTCCAGTGTCAGAATGCCTGCTGCAGTCCCGCTGTAAGTCTTTGTTCGCCACCATTACTAGTATACAAAACTAAAAATTGCAGTATATATACTGCCAATTGTAGATGCTATAACTTTCACATAAACCAATATACACTTATTGGGATTTTTTTTAGCAAAAGACATGTAGCAGAATACATTTTGGCCTAAATTTATGAAGACATTTTGTATTTTTAATTTTTTTATTGGATATGTTTTATTGAAAAAAGTCAAAAATATTGTTGTTGTTTTTTTTTAATTTGTAGGTCTTTTTTGTTTATAGTGCAAAAAATAAAAAATGCAGAGGTGATCGAATACCACCAAAAGAAAGCTCTATTTGTGGGAAAAAAGGACATAAATTTCATTTGGGTGCAGCATTGCATGACCGCACAATTATTAAAGTAATGCAGTACCGTATCTCAAAAAACTGGCCTGGTCAAGAAAAGGAGTAAATCTTCTGGAGTGCAAGTGGTTAATATTGAGAGTTCAATTACATAATTTTAGGTACATTAGGCTTAATATTTGGGATTCGGAAGTGTTCACTTTAAAAGAAGAGATATTGCTAAGGGTCGTTAAAATATTCTAGATCTCAGGTAAAGAAGACAATTGATTTGTTACCATTAATATCACATCAACCGTGAAAAGACCAATTTTATGCTCAATCATGCCGACTTTTATTCCTGTGATCATCGAATCGAATCTCATCAGTTGTGCTAAAGGTTCCATTATTAACATAAACATAAGGGGCGAAAGCCGACAGCCTTGCCTAGATAGACAGAAAATACTGGAGAGAGCATGCTATCAGTATATGCCTGAGGTGGAAGTTGTGAATACAGACATTATGATTTGGAGTACTGTACCTGGGAACTCAAATTTCTTCAAAACTACTGTAAAGTGTATATAAGACCAGTTCACCCTGTCCAATGTCTTCTCTGCATCCAGAAACAGAAGAGAAGAGAAGGCACTTTTTTTATTTCCACCTGTTGAATTAAATCGAGCAGTCTCCTAGTTTCATCTGAGGATTGATCTTCCATCTGCAAGAAACCGACTTGGTCTGGAAGTATGAACAACAGGAGTATGTAAAGCAATTTAAAGGCTAAGGTTTTGGTGAAGATTTGTTATATCTGTATTTTTATCCCAAGAAAGAACTTGATTGAAAAGTCATGGAAATCCAGAACAACAATTAACTTGAGGTACAGCAGTAACTCAGGTAATAGTAATAATGGTTACGTAGTCATATAAACATGTGTAACATACCTATACCCACTCCAACCTACATACTGTAGTGAAAGTTACAGGGGAAGGTTCAAGGACTAGTTAGGAGACATTAGGTGGGTCTACAACTACACCCAGGAGACACCATCCTAGCTATCACCAAGTTCAGTGGAGACAGACCAGGCCATGGCCAAAGTCAAGCCATGGCACCCATATTGCAGGGACAAGTGAGGAGACATTAGATGGGTCTACCACTACCCCCAGGAGACACCATCCTAGCTATCACCAAGTTCAGTGGAGACACACCAGGCCATGGCCAAAGTCAAGCCATTGCACCCATATTGCAAGGACAAGTGAGGAGACATTAGATGGGTCTACCACTAACCCCAGGAGACACCATCCTAGCTATCACCAAGTTCAGTGGAGACAGACCAGGCCATGGACAACATCAAGCCATGGCACCCATATTGCAAGGACAAGTGAGGAGACATTAGGTGGGTCTACCACTACCCCCAGGAGACACCATCCTAGCTATCACCAAGTTCAGTGGAGACACACCAGGCCATGGCCAAGGTCATGCCATGGCACCCATATCTTTTCAAAGTGCAGCCTCTGTGCTGATAGATATGTTGTTCCAGCGACATTGTAGACCCGACTTGTCTGATCCACTCAGTGGCAGTTAGGGGATCTGGTTACATCTGAGTTTAACTGGAATAGTGGTTTATGGTTGCTAGAGGAAGAAGCATCTTTGTTAGATTTAGGTATTGTCACCATTAAATCTAGTAGCATCTCTTTAGGCAAGGTTTCCTGAGTTGATGCATGGATATACAGTAGACAATTGTTAATTGCAAAGCTAAAATATGTTTATGAGGTTTATGGTATTCACTGGACAGTCCATCCACTATATTTAGGTGCAATTAATGTTGGTTATGTGTTATAGAAGACACTGGTAGTGATGAGGCAGAACTATGACTTTACTTGTGTGGCTTAAGTTACAAACATACAGAGCACATTGCAGCAGACTGTATAACAGCAGACATTACTTCCTGAAGAGATGATAGAGAAGAAGAAAGAAGCAGCAAGTTTTACACATACACAACTAGTAACCTTTAGCGTATAGTGCCATCTACTGGTCAAGTGATATTACCACAGAATACTGTATATAGTACATTATAGTACATGCTGTTGCATTCCCAACAATTAAAGTGTTACTAAACCCACAACAGTAAAATCAGTCTGTATATGCAGTAAAGCATGCTTGGTATATTCACTGTGGAACCTAAGGGGTTAATCCTCTGCATTGAGTAAAAACACTGTGTGATCCTGACTTCTCTGATCGCCCCTTCTTCCAGTTCCCCACTCTTATCTCCTGATAAGGTATATTGTGTAGAGACACTCTGCACATGCTCAGTTTGGTGTGTATTGCTAGAGAGGTTTTTTTTTTCCTTTGGAGAGTGCATGTGATCAGCACAGGGCCAATCAGCACTTTCCAGACAGAGGTCAGGGGTCCTGCATCCTCCAAGAGCAGAATGAAACTCCTTCTAAAGGTGGTATCCAGTGCTTGGCTGGGTACTGATAGAAGTCACAAGACTGCTCCAACTGCTGATGAGAAAAGGTATTTAGCAGTTTATAGTTACTAAAATAATTGCATTTCCATGTTCTGTGTACTGTGGGAGACCAGATATAGTGAATGCAGGGTCCGGGGAGACCAGATATAGTGAATGCAGGGTCCTGGGAGACTGGATATAATGAATGCAGGGTCCGGGGAGACCGGATATAATGGATGCAGGGTCCGGGGAGACCAGATATAGTGAATGCAGGGTCCAGGGAGACCAGATATGGTGAATGTAGGGTTCGGGGAGACCGGATATAGTGAATGCAGGGTCCAGGGAGACCGGATATAGTGAATGCAGGGTCCGGGGAGACCAGATATAGTGAATGCAGGGTCCGGGAGACCAGATATAGTGAATGCAGGGTCCAGAGAGACAAAATATAGTGAATACAGGGTCTGAGGAGACCAGATATAGTGAATGCAGGGTCCAGGGAGAGCAGATATAGTGAATGCAGGGTCCAGGGAGACCAGATATAGTGAATGCAGGGTCCGGGGAGACCAGATATAGTGAATGCAGGGTCCGGGGAGACCAGATATAGTGAATGCAGGGTCCGGGGAGACCAGATATAGTGAATGCAGGGTCCTGGGAGACCAGATGTAGTGAATGCAGGGTCCAGAGAGACCAGATATAGTGAATGCAGGGTCCAGAGAGACCAAATATAGTGAATGCAGGGTCCTGGGAGACCAGATATAGTGAATGCAGGGTCCAGAGAGACCAAATATAGTGAATGCAGGGTCCTGGGTTGAGTAACACTTTAAGGTCCATCAGGTAGTTGGCAGAAACCAAATAGCCAAATTTACACATTAGTGCACTAAAATATGTCATCAGTGATAACTGAGAGAAGATTAAACAAAACGTCACCATAGCAAACAACCAGAAGGCCAAATCTCAAGGACAAAAAGTTGGTAGGTCAGTACTGATCAGAGATGGATTTATTGTTGAGAGAGGAATATAGAACACATATTCAGGGCAATTACCGCGCCCCATTCATCAGGGTTGTTTGTACTGAAATGGTTTTCTTGAGTTAAGATAAAGTAATGTAAAAACCATCCTATGTATCCAGTGGCAGGACAAGGTCATTTAGAGACCAGGGTGAACATGCCAAACTGCTCCCCCTCCCCAAGATGTAAAAATAATGTGTCAGCAAAAATCCCCCCCCCAAAAAAAAAAATATCATGCTTACACCTAGAATAAATTCCCCCTCCTCCTGGTACAAATCTACCCCCTGCTGAAATCCCCTCTCTCAGCAGAAATCTTTGCCCCCTTGGCTGAAATCCCCTCCCTCCCCAACCTCCCCCAGAAGAAAATTACCCACCTAGCACCAATCCTCTGCACCAAATATTCCCTCCTAGTAGTAATATCCCCCAATCATCCCTACTAGCAGAATCCCCCCCCAAAAAAATCCCCTTCTAGCACAAATCCACTCCCCGCCACACACATCATATGACCTCTTCTAGCACAAATCCTCTTCCCCCATCCCCCCCTCACAACACAAATCCCCCCAAATCACCACTCCTAGCTCAAACCCCTTCAAATTTCCCATCCTAGAACAATTCTCATTCTCTTCTGTCCTCCAAATTCCCCCTCGAGGCACTCCCCACCTCACATGATGCCACAGTTCCCAAGGCAGCCATCCCTCCTGTCCACCCCTTGTCCCATCTTTGTATGTATCAAAAGGCCATTTGTATAGAGTTTTTGCAAAAAAAAAATTTTTTTTAAATTTGTGCTAGGCTCAAGGGGCAAGCATTGAGCCACCAGTAGAGTAAATTTCAAAAAGTATTATTAAAAGAGCCAAAGACAGCTTATTTCTTTAAAAAGAACACTTACTCAGACACCCACACAGATTGAACTGGATGAGCTTGGTATCAACAATAATGTAAATGTGAAAAAATGTGATTGCAAACTTTGCAGTCAATCTAACCAGTCATGCGTTGGCTTGCGAAGCTATTCAGATCTGCTAATATCATTTTTCAAATATTATTATAAATGTTTTAAGCTATGCACAAGTAGAATACATTGTACTGGATAATAATGGGAATCATGACAACTTCATTAAATCATAATATAATAATTATGTAAAATAAATAAATAAATAAATGGTTTCAGACTTCTGGCAGCACACTAATTAAATACCTGATAACAACAAAGCGTTCATTTCCCTTTATTCTTAGACTGAGCTGAGCTCCTCCATGCCTCTTATCAGTTTGGTTGCCCTTCTCTGTACTTTCTCCAGTTCCCCAATGTTCTTTTTGTGAATTGGTGCCCAAAATTGAACTGCATATTCCAGATGAGGTCTTACTAGAGGCAACAAAAAAAAAGTCAAAGAGTGCATGAGGTCTTAGCATGAAATAAAAATAATAAAACCATTCATCTGGAAATTCTTCTTAAACCATTTATATGCCATTGTACATTTTTCAACAGTACATCATCGGCTTTTTATCTACCCTGTGCTGTTTAGGGACCGTTATCAGGTAGCTGATCTGGTAGATGATTGCTATGTTTTGAGCTGTCCCTAGACAGCTCATCACACAGAAACACTGAACCCAACCGATCTGAGCAGCTGGTTACCATGTGATTGCTGTAATTGGTCATAACATCTATGACATGGTCAGGGGGAGACTGACCATTTGGAAACTCAGGCACTGCCCGAGGGCCCGGGGTCAGTAGGGGGCCCCATGAGATGCCCCTGGTACCTTTTTCATAGGCTTTTTTGAGTTTGGGCAAGGACACAGGGGCCCCATGATCCCCTATTGCCCGGGGGCCCCATGAGTTGTCAGTCTGCCCCTGGACACGCTACTGTTCACAGGGTTGGTCCCTCCCCTTCCCATACCATAGGAGAAGGAGAGAGATCAGTATATGTGAATAGGCACAGAATGAATAGATCAGCGACTGCAGCTACTGGTCTATTCACTCTGTAAAAGTGACACAAGAATCTTATTTTTAACCCTTTCCTGCTCCCAACACATACTATCTCCAACACTGGGGGGTTATTCACTAAAGCTGCATGGTGCAAAATCAGAAACCAATCAACTATCAGGTTTTATTGTCAAAGCTTGATTGAACAAGCTGAAGTTAGAAGCTGATTGGCTTCCATGGACAGCTGCACCAGATTCTGAGTGCTCCAATTTTAGTAAATCGCACCCACTGTCTCTTGTGACCTATAAATTAACCCCTCATCTCCCTTATCCTGCCCATCTGAAAATAACCCCTTCACCTCTATTCTGCCATTGTATGTGGCCACTGCATTAACCCCTTCACTTCCTCCTTTCTAGCTAGCTGGTTTATCATTTGATTAGCCTGGACCTCTGGTGAGTTTATTAAATTCATCTGGTGGTGTCTCTACACGTGAATTGAAGAATCACTATGTCACAAGTTAGCCTGCAGTTTCTTGTTTGTGTTCTTACCTCCCTGCTGCAGTGCTGTTCCTGATCCCTTTCACATGTGTGTTTGTCTGTGCTCACCTATGGGCATCGTCTGCTGTTCTCTGGGTTTTATTTCCTTCCCTTCCATCACTTCCTGGCCCGCCTCCTTGTTTGCCTGTCTATATAAGACATACTCAGTCTAGGCCACTTTGCCTGAGCAACTTCCTAGTTGTCTGAGCTCCTGTGTGTTGCTATTGCCTATATCCTGCATTGACTACTTGTGTACCAACCCCAGCTTTGTTCTCTGACTGTGCTTTTCTTCCTGTCCTGACCTCGGCTAGTGTATTGCAATTATGTTTGTCTCCTCCCATTGTACTCTGCTCCTGCGAGGGGTCTTCTCATCCTCAGCTGGGCATACCTGGGGTCCGTGACCTGGTCCCAGCAGCTCCATCCCCACCATCAGAGGCTCTGGTGAAGAAGCAGGCTGGGGCTTAGACTCCACGCCCTAAAAGAACCCCAAGTTGAGTATCCACAAGGGCTCACTACCACAGGTGCTGACACACTATATGGATGAAAAATCTTTTTCTTTGTTTTATTTCACACATGGACTTTCTTTTTGATTATGTATAGATATTTGTTGGGTGAAAACATTTTTTGCTTTTAAGATTTTTTGTATTAGTATAGCACATCATTTTTGTTCAATGTGGTATATTTTTTGTTTAATATTTTTTTTATTTACACATGTAAAGATTTGCATATTTGTGTGATACACATAATATTGTACTAGGTTCCCATATGAGAGGTTATGCGTTCATGTTTGTTGCATACACAGAGAAGCAGAGGCGTCCCTAAGGATGGTGTCACCCAGTGCAGTAACACTTGGTGACACCCCCTCCGTCGATCCCCGCAGAATGGATCAGATCTACAGATTGAGCATAATGGACCAGACTCCGATCCATTATGCTCAATCCACAGATCCTATCCATCCAGCAGGGATCGTCGGCTTTCTATACAACTTACCTTTTCTTGGAGCGGGTCCGGTGTCACCCCATGTAGGTTGCATGCAAGCTATATGGGGTGACACCGAACCCGCTCTAAGAAAATGTAAGTTGTAAAGAAAGCCAACGATCCCTGCAGGATGGATCGGATCCATCCTACGTGGATCGTCGGCTTGCTTTACAACTTACCTTTTTGTGGAACGGGTCTGGTGTCACCCCATGCTGTTGGTGTCACCCGGTGCGTACCTCACCACCTGCACCTGCCTTGGGACACCACTGCAGAGAAGGTAATAGTTTAATAGAGAGGGTGTGGAGGAACGCTGCTATAAACAATCACTCGTGACCAGGAAGCCATGACCTGACATCACTTCCGGTTCACGGATCCATTTTTAAAAGAGAAAAGCATTTGATCACATTGATCTTGGTGTGATTTAATGCTTTCAAGGGCAGAGGAGGGATTTAGGGTCTTACTGACCCCAGATCTCTCCATACAGAATTCCTGTCACAGGCCTATTGCTGTACCACAGGATGTTTACATTCCTTGTGACAGCAATAAAAGTGATCAAAACATTTTTTTTAAAGCAAGAGTGTGAAAATTAAAAAAAAAAAATTCTAAATAATAAAAAAAAAAATTAAAGTGCCCCTGTGTTTGTGCGCAAAAGGTGAACGCAATCGTCAGTCACACACGCAAACAGCGGTCGCCCCACACATGTGAGGTATCACCGCTAACATCAGACCACGGGCAGTAATTCTTGCACCAGACCTCCTCTGTAAATCTAAAGTGGTAGCCTGTAAATGCCTTTGAAGTGTCACTAAACCCAGGACCCTACATTCACTATATCTGCTCTACCCGGACCCTGCATTCACTATATCTGGTCTCCCCGGACCCTGCGTTCACTATATCTGGTCTCCCAGGACCCTGCATTCACTATATCTGGTCTCCCCGGACCCTGCGTTCACTATATCTGGTCTCCCAGGACCCTGCATTCACTATATCTGGTCTCCCCGGACCTTGCATTCACTATATCTGGTCTCCCAGGACCCTGCATTCACTATATCTGGTCTCCCGGACCCTGCATTCACTATATCTGGTCTCCCCAGACCCTGCATTCACTATATCTGGTCTCCCCGAATCCTGCATCCACTATATCTGGTCTCCCCGGACCTTGCATTCACTATATCTGGTCTCCCAGGACCCTGCATTCACTATATCTGGTCTCCCAGGACCCCGCATTCACTATATCTGGTCTCCCCAGACCCTGCATTCACTATATCTGGTCTCCCTGGACCCTGCATTCACTATATCTGGTCTCCCTGGACCCTGCATTCACTATATCTGGTCTCCCCGGACCCTGCATTCACTATATCTGGTCTCCCCGGATCCTGCATCCACTATATCTGGTCTCCCTGGACCCTGCATTCACTATATCTGGTCTCCCCGGACCCTGCATTCACTATATCTGGTCTCCCCGGACCCCGCATTCACTATATCTGGTCTCCCCGGACCTTGCATTCACTGTATCTGGTCTCCCCGGACCCTGCATTCACTATATCTGGTCTCCCCGGACCCTGCATTCACTGTATCTGGTCTCCCACAGTACACACAACATGGAAGTGCAATTATTATAGTAAATATAAACTGCAAAATACCTTTTCTCATCAGCAGTTAGAACAGTCTTACCCATGTGACAAAAAAATTGCAAAACCCACCAATTTATTCTCCAGGTCCTCTGCTTTGAAAATATATAATGTTTGAGGGGTGCTAAGACATTTTCTAGAAAAAAATACTGATTTGCTACATGTAAACAAAAAGTGCCAGAAAAGGCCTGGTCTCCAAGTGGATATTCCTGAATTCTGGAAAAAAGACCACAAACGCTGGTTTGCCGCAATTTATCGGGTTTTCAGTGTTAGAGCATTTTTACAGCTAAAAAACTCCTCTAGAAACCCACTAGTCCTGGGTTTTTTTGCCAGCCAACAAACCTTGATTCCAGTCTTTGTGTACATGGACACATAGGATAGCATGATGGCGGTTTTACTGGCTGTAGAAAAAAACATCAAAAGCCAAAAACAGCCGCTGTAAAAACGTCCTGTGTACAGGAGGACTTCTTCAATGTATCTGTATCAATAAGAAAAAAATCTTAGCTGAGGGTTTCCTTTAAAAAGAGGTTCAAAAAAACAACTGCATGCGGGTAATGTAGAAAAACCTAGGGTACAAATTTTAGAACTATGAAATATAGCTTTTTTAAAACTCTGCAAGTCATTAAATTTGTATTACAACACATATTTTTTTTTTATACATTAAGGCCGCTTATTCTGCAGATTTGCTCCACAGTCACATAAATTGTATTGATTCCTGCCAGAAAATGAAGCTGTGTAGAATATCAAAGGGAAACAGCAGGAAGTTTTATAGCTTCTTATTCACAGCTACTGAACCATGGGGCTAAATTCAGCACCGGTAAAACAGCTACTAAGTGGACTTTGCATGTGGTACCGGACCCAGCGTGGATGTATTTTAATTGTAAATAAATCATGTTTTCCTTTGGTCAAGACAGTTGACATGACCAATGCTTGTTGGAAATGAGAACAGATAGATTTAATGAAATGCCTGTAAAATAAAATTATTGACATTTTAAAGCCTAGCTGTCAGCAAGATTCTCATTCTTATGCAATCCTGTATTTTACAAGGAAAAATATCTCTGCAGATCCTTTAACATTCAAAGCCTAAAACTTTGGTTAACAATTGATAGAACAGAACTAGTTCCTTAAAACCCAACTTCAGGTACCAAATCCACCCCCTCTAATTGCTGTGATAGTTTAACAAAAATATTAAGGAAAAAACTCCTTTTACTTACCTAAATCTGTGGCCCCATGACATGTCGGGTCCCGGGTCTTCAATCTTCACTGCAGACGCTGAAAGTTCTACTTCAAATGTCTACGTTGCTGCATGGGTGATGTGGACAATCCATATTGGCTGCCAAGTGGTGGGTTCTCTTGGGCTCTAGAAGACGTGTGTTGACATCCAGGGGCAGACTGACAACCCCCGGGCAATAGGGGATCATGGGGCCCCTGTGTCCTTGCCCAAATTCAAAAAAAAACTATGTAAAAGGTACCAGGGGCATCTCATGGGGCCCCCTACTGACCCCGGGCCATTGGGCAGTGCCCGAGTTTCCAAATGGTCAATCCACCCGTTGACATCACAAAGAGGGGACTGACCCAACTATTTCACATATGGTGGGAGTGTTATAAAATTCAATAATACTGGGGGGGGTATTGTACGCTTAATCCAGGAAATAACGGAGATTAATATATCAAAGGACCCAGAGACCTGTCTTTTCTATGGCACCGAGCTTTCAGTAAAAAAATATAAAAAATCTGGGCTATTGTACTATTTGAATGCAGCGAAGGGCCTGATACCCAAGTTGCGGAGGGAACAACAAGTACCAAAAATAAAGGATTGGATGGATAGGGCAGAGAAGACATATAGACTGGAGGAACTTTACCATATGGATGAAGATAAAATGGAGGTTTTCCGTATAAGGTGGAAAAAGTGGGAAGAATTTAGAAAATCAAACCTATACCTAGAATATGTGCAATAACTGTATTATTAAAGTAGTATTAATTTCGGAATAGGAATTATTGAAAGAGTAGGAAAATGCATAATCAGGGCTGAGTGGGGTGGGGATGGGGAGGTTTGGGAAGAGGGATAAGTAGGGAGGGAGAGGATAGGGAGAGGGGTAAAAGCTACTAAGATGAATGTTAATGTTTTGATATAAGGGCATACAAATATGAGAATATTTTTATATATTTGTCTGTTTTATTAGCTTTTGTATACACGAAATGGTAATCGGAAAATTAATAAAATATTATATAAAAAAAACAAAAAAAACAAAGAGGGGACTGGTCAGAATCGGCTTCAGTGTTGGATATCTCCATCCCGAAGAGGGACAGCAGACTCAGGTAAGTAAAAACCAATCTCAGAAGGAATTTATGGTGGTAAATGGAATGGAAAGGATTATGAAGGATGGACCAAATTTTCGTTATTTGGTGATTCGGACGTATCCAAATTTCCAAATCACAATAGTAACACATTTATAACAAAGCCAAAATAAATTAGAACGAAACAACAAGTTTATTCGTATTAATTTGTTTCATTTGGATGACATGATACTATAGTTTGGGCCTTTGGTTAATATTTGAAGCATCTGAAATATTGCAACAAAATAATGAATGATCCACATTGATTCGGATTGTTTTTGTCTTTATTTTCTATTAACATTTTTCATTAGCATAAATAATGCACTACATATGAAATGGAAACATATTTGCAGTAAGGTATAAAAGTGAAATAAAATGATTCCTACTTATTGTGTTTAGGTTGGATGAAGCTGGATCCATCAAATCTCCAAATCGTAACATAATGAATGAATATGAAATTAATTTCATTCCATTCATTCTGTTGGATGCATGTGACTCCAGTCGATATAGTCCAATCAGCTCATTCCATTTTTTTTTTGTAGGATTGACTAGCAGGGATGACTCAGAGTGCATAAGCAATCTCCCGAAATAACAAACTAACATGTTAAAATTAATATTGAAAATTGAGTAAAGGTATGTATTGAGACTTTAGATATGCCACCAGTAGTAAAGTACACCAAATCATGTAAAATAAAAATTGTACAGATGTATTGTAACATATTTAAGACAAGTAAAAAATCTGAAAAAAATTACCAAAACTGTGTAATCTTAGAATACTAAAGCATATAATCATCTGCCAATTATACTGGTTGTCTGCAAATAGAATTGGCAAAAAGGTTAGAGATGTGAGATGGGGAAACAGCTTTCATTGAACACTGATTGAAGTAAATTAAAAACGTTCTGACTGACATTCTGCAGTTTAGCCACAAGATGTCACTGTTTTTTTTCTAACACAGCCTCAGACTGCATAGAGATTTCTATATTCATGAAGGGGTGGGGTTTTTACACTTGGGAAGTGAACAGGAAAAGGAGAGGAGAGCAGCCATGCTTGAGAGAGAGAAGGAGGGCTGTGTGATCTGAGAATCCGATGCCATCCAGATATGAGGACGGCCATCCGTAATCAGAAATTCACTTGAGTGAAGCTGATGGTGTTCAAGATGCTAATCCTGTTCAGAGAAAGGAAGATCACTGCCAGGAAGGCTGATGAGATCGCATGCTTGTTGGAGAGACATCTGTTCTGAGTCACCAGCGGATGCAAGGCAGACCCGGGTCGGTAAGATCGTGCATGCACCTCATTTCAGTGTTGGCGCCTCCAGAGAGTGAGACAGGGCTATAGTTAGTTATTTAGGGCCTCTGTTTGTGTCAGGCCACAAGTGTTATTACTGATCATTGGAAGGACTCCACAACTTAAAGAGACATTTCACATTGGAGAGCTGATAAAATCCTACAAACTCAAGCCAGACTGGGGTTTTGCTCAGAAGGAATACTTAGGCACATGCTACAGGACCCATTATGGGAGGGGGAATACCGTAGATCTGCGTAAGAGTGTAAGCTGTTGTGCTGCACGGCAGGCTAGCCCATACCATACACCCATACACTGATTCCTGCTCTTTTAGGGTAATAACAGGTAAGGTGTGGCAGCTTAGTTGTGCCCGCCAGTAGGTAAATTACTACACTTTCTACCTTCATCCATCAGAAGGCGCCGTGCTGTGCAGCACAAGGGTCTCAGCCTTTGGGATGGGTGTATGTAAATTTATTGTATATTTCAGCATTTGTGGTTTTATTTGCCACATCTAAGTAAAATTCTGTTGTGACAAAAGCTGGTGTTGGGGTTGCTTTCCTCGTTCGTGACTTCACTGTATCCTGGGGTACACGGCTTACAAGTGTATCATTGTTGAAAGAGATCACTGTAGACAGCATGCTGCGTGGGCACCCTGCTTCAAGAAAAGAATGGGGGGGGGGGAAGAAAGTGAGAGGAAACAAGGGAAAATGTTAAAAAATCTAAAAAAGTCCCAAATGAAAAAGTGGCTCAGTAACACAAAAGGATTCTATATGGGTAAATATGTTCATCTTTAATATATAAAAATAGCCAATAAAAGGTTTAACCTCTTCAGGCCGGCTCCTCTCAGCTCTTTAAGGGGTTTCAGATGCCGGGAGGAAAGGTGGGGTTTTAGGGTCATGTGATCGCCGTGAGACACCGACATACTGTATGTGCTGGGAATGTGCAAATATGCGGCCGCTCGGCATCAAGGCCCAGCTGCCGAGAGGCTGTATATTTGCATATGGTCGCCGTCAAGGGGTTAAAGGGGAAAATACAGACAAGCTCTTTCCCCCCCTCACTTTTGTTTTTTTTCCTTCTCTTTTCTTCCTCCCTTCTGGTGAGCTGAGGATACTTGTTTGATAATTATTATTGTATAACCCTGTTATAATTTTTGAATAATGTAATTTGGTTTGTTGTTTTTATAATATGTGTATCTTTTTAACATGGTTCTAGTGTTTGTTTTTCTTCTGCTTGTGATCCAGAGTGCTGATGAAGTGGGTGCCCCTGTGAAATGCGTCAGCCTATCTACAGTAGAAATTCTGAAAGACCCTCTGCACACTGGTATGTACCCTTAAATAGAGATATTTAGTTCACACATATTGCAATACATGCTTAAGCTGGCCAACTGCGTCAAAGTAATCCCTCTCTGGCCAGTCCCTACTCTGCTCTGCCTATGCAAATGCTACTGTGGACACAATGCTAACGTAGGGGAACCAGCTGTTGGGATTTGGGCACAGGTATCTCTTTTTTGTTTTTAGCCTATCTACAGTAATCTTTCGACAATGATACACTAGCTTTTTTGCCAATTCTTTTTGAAGGCAATCAGTAGAGTTGGCAGATGATTATATGCTTTGGTAGTGTAAGATTACCCAGTAATTATTTAAGTAATTTTTAACTTGCAAGTCTTAAATATGTTACAATAAAGCTGTACAATTTTTATTTTACTTGGTTTGGTGTACTTTAGCATTGAGGTATATCTAAAGTCCCAATACATACCTTTACTCAATTTGCAATTTTGCAGTAGGGATGATACCCTTCATACATTATTACACACATTAATTTGTGTGGTAAAATTAATATAGCCAATCTTCCGATATATACAAAACAAAACAAAATCCTAAAACAAATCATTCTAACATTATGAATATGATGAAATAAATGATTAACTTAACGAATTAATCCAAAACCAAACAAATGTCTTGGTCATGCACAACTCTAGTCCTTAAAGCCAGCCTCAGTCAAAACTTAATTTTTTTTTGTTTGGATACAGTAGGGAAGAGTTAGCATTTTTAATTACAACTGTATTGGTGGATGAGGGGCACTAGGGGAGATTATGGTGTGGGGTTGTTTTTCAGGGGTTGGGCTTGTCCCCTTAGTTACAGTGAAGGGAACTCTTGAGGTGGCAGCATACCAAGACATTTTGGACAATTTCATGCTCCCAACTTTGTGGGAAGAGTTTGGGGAGCCCCTTCCTGTTCCAACATGACTGCACACCAGTGCACAAAGCAAGGTCCATAAAGATATGGATGAGCGAGTATGGGGTGGAAGAACTTGACTGGCCTGCACAGAGTCCTGACCTCAACCCCATAGAACACATTTGGGATGAATTAGAGCGGAGACTGTGAGCCAGGCCTCCTCCCCCAACATCAGTGCCTGACCTGACAAATGTGCTTCTAGAAAAATGGTCAAACCTTCCCATAGACACCCTCCTAAACCTTGTGGACAGCCTTCCCAGAAGAGTTGAAGCTGTTATAGGTGCAAAGGGCGGGCCAACTCAGTATTGAACCCTACGGACTGGGATGCCATTAAAATTCATGTGTGTGTAAAGACAGGCCGACCAATACTTTTGGCATTATAGTGTATACGTTAAAAAAAAACTCCTGTTACCTATAAAAGAGAAGATTAATCTAATAAGATAGTTATGTTGAAGAAAAGACATTGCGTTCAACCAATTGTGACACACTCTTACATAGGCTGTTACACAGTATTTATATATATATATATAATCTTTACATTTGGAGTAGTGTATTTTGAGTTTCATCGGCAGCGCTGATATGTAGAAAGTTGTGTTTTACTTGTTTTATTTGTTGTCTATTACAAACTGATCCCTGAAGAGGAGGTGGGGAGCCTTGAAACATATTGGGCATTGGAATAAACAAACCCACTTTTACATTACTGGCTATTGATTTTTCCTATTGCACATTTCTTCTGTTTTACAAATCCAGATAGTGGATAATCTTAGAATCTAACTGCATCAACTCTAACACAGTTCCTTATCAGCTGAGGTGTAATATAGCCTGACAAATTTACGATATAGTAAGATCGTATAATGGACTTTAAGGTACCACTCATATATACAAGGTTTTTGATTTTTTTTGTAATTTAACATGCATAAATAATTAAAACACCATTGGGGCTTAGCAATACAATACATGTTTGTACCTGTAGACAGACCTCTCTGTTACTCCTGTAGAAACAGAGCTTGCTTCAAGCTGTGAAATGTGTTGAGTTCACTATGGAACCAGCACAAAGGTATGAAAAAGCCCCAAAAATTATACTAGGAGCAAGCTTGAAAATTGTAGTAAAAGCTGGTCTGGTGTTATGGATATTATATAGATGGAGGTCTAGTACTAAGCCTTAATAGATGTGGGCAGGGTTTTTTTCTCAGAGAATAGGTGCAGGAACTACCCCCTTCTGAGTCACAACCTTGTTTCTGCCCCTGTATCTACCTCTGAGCACCATACCTTGGTACCTACCCCTACCCACATTCCCCATACTGCTTATTTTAGAGAATACGGAGCCAAGTATCATTTTGTACGGAATGTGTTAATGATTACAAGAAAAGCAGTAAAATAGATCCTCTGCAGCCAACAACAATAGCCCCACTCCAGCAACAGTAGATTCCCCCAGCAACAATGGACCCCACAACAAAATACCACCTCAGCCACAACACTCCCAGCAGCAACAACAGATCTACCCTCAACAGTAGATCCCCTCTAGCAGCAATGGACCTCCCATCAACAATAGAGCCCTTTCCAGCAACAACAGATCACCATGCAAAAATAGATCCCCTCCAGTGACAATAGATTTACTAGCAGCCAGCATAAATAGACCCTCCAACACTACTTGCCATTACATACATTCAGTGATGGAAGTCCTGTAGGTGCCAGAACTGCGTTCCTCCACATTTCCACTGAAAAAAAAGCCCTGGATGTGGGGATGTTATGCATTATATGCCCCAATGGGGCTGTTAGATTTTAAGACTAATGAAATGCTACTTCTTATACACATATTCATTCAGGCATTAAGCATGATCGGCAAGATACACGCCAAAATACTGGGTGAGCCTAGTTTGATGTTCCTGTAGGCGAAGGACTTTTGGGATATCTGGGGTCCTGTCTACATTTGTTGGAACTGACTTCCCAACAGCTGCCCCTGAATTAATTTTACAATCCTAACAATTACATCACAGAGAGTAATAACAGATTCTTCTTGTGACAGGAACAAGATAAAGGGAAAAAAAGTGATGCAGGGGAATACAGGAGTATCACATCCATGGCCAATCTGGGTAGTACTCTTCTCTACCTGTTAAGCTGCATCCATTCTGAGTGGCACTCTTCTCCCCCTGTCAGGCTACCTACCATCAATCAGAATGGCTTCCTCCTCTGGCCCACCTTCTTCAAGCTCAGTGCAGCTCTCAGCGCAGTCCCCATGCAAAGCTTCTGCAAACTGAGTCAGCTGCTTGTCCCGACTTCTGGCTTGTTCCTGGTTATCTGTATCTGTAACCTTCCCTGAAAAGTAGTGTGTTACTGATTATCCAAGTAAGCTGCCTGCACTGACTTTTAGCTTGTTCCTAGTTATTCAAGTCCACTGCCTGCCCTTTCTTCTGGCTTGTTTCTTGTTATCTGTGTCTGCTGCCTGCTCATACCTTTGGCTAATATCTTTACCATCCATGTCCATAGCCTGCCCTAACCTCTGGACTGTAACCTGATGACCTTATCTATTCCACTGTCGCCAGCAGCTCACCTATTTCCTCCAGCTGTGTACTTTCTGGTATTTTCAACTTATAGTCCATGATGCTTAGTGTAGGGTGAGTCTGGGGGTAAGCACACAAACAAGTTCAAACCCCTGTGAAGGGGCTGGTTAACACTGCCTAGTTCTTAGACTCCTGCTCTCACATGAGACTGTCCTCGTACTTTGATATGTTCTGACTCTTTCAGTGTGATCCTATTTGTCAGGGCAGGAGCTGTGGAATGGACAGGCAGGCCTAGTGGCAGGGTCACGCACTGACTGATGACAACCACCACCCACAGATCGGAGTCCCTCAGGGCGCGGAGTCTAAGTCCCAGGCTGCCCTTCACCAGGGCCCCTGATGGTGGGGATGGACTTGACGCAGCCAGGAACCAGGTCGCGGCCCCCGAGACACCCCAGCTGTGGTAATGGCCACCACCAATGGCGTGTAGCTGGTAGGAACCAGATCAGACAATAGCGTAGTCGGGCAGGCCGGGTCGACAACAACGGGACAAACGGTACAGAACAGTAGACAAGAATAACAGGTCACAGGCTGGGTTCAGCAACGGGAGGTCAGATCAAAGGAAAACGCAGAGAATGGTCTAGTCAAATTCAGTCAGATTCTAGTCAGATTCCAGGAGAGTCACGAGAGTATAAATAGAGCTGTTGCAACACTAACACACAAGACACGAATGCAAAGAGCACGTGCGGACAACAGGCTTATATGTGATCAACCACACCCATCTGGGGGATGGACCACAGAGGCCTGAAGGCATAAAAGACTCCCACCATGCTCTGCAGAAACCCAACATGGAGCAGCATAACCTCTGGGAAAAGGTAGGACCTTGACACTATTCAAGTTCCCAGGTCTTATCTCTTCTTCTCCAGAGATCTAGCTCCTAGGTTTAACTTGTTCTGTGGTGCTTCTCTCTACTGAAAGCTGGCTTTTGTCTTATGCTCTTCAGGTACCTACCACCCTTCATGGATATCCCATACATTGCAACTGGAGGGTCCAAATTGGAGCGGTCAACATTCTGACAACATATGCTATAAATCATGTAATAGATCATTTCTAAATAAAGCTGTCCACTATCTCATCTCCTGCCACATGTGACTGTGTCCCAAGAGTCTCTCACTCTCTCAGCTCTCATGGTATAAGATGAGTATTTCCTAAACTGTTGTGTGTAAGGTTTGTTGTCAGCTAGCGAGATGTAGTAGTGGGTTTGGGCACAGATACAAAATTTTCCATGGTGGCAGGTCCAGGGTTGTAAATTAGGTTCTTTCTCACTGCAGAGTAAACAGGACCCAGAGATGGATCTTGGAAATCAGGTACATATATCCATTGTTTGGGTTGTGGTCTCCACTTGCCTCCAGAGGATTTACCTGTCACAAGTTAGCCTGCAGCCTCTTATTTGTTTGTCTTACCTCCTTGCTGTTACTTCACATGTGTGTTTCTCTGTGCTCACCTATGGGCGTCATCTGCTATTCCCTGGGTTTTATGTGCTTCCCTTTCATCACTTCCTGGCCCGCCTCCTAGCTGGCTTGTCTCTTTAAGACATGCTCAGTCTGTCTCACTTTGCCTGAGCAACGTTTGTTGTCTGAGCTCCCGTGTTCCTCTGAGAATCCGTTCAAGTATATCTGTGCACCGACCCCGTCTTGTCCCCGATATTCCTCCTATATTTTCTGTCCGTGTACTGACCTCGTTTTCGTTCCTGACATCGCTTGTCTTCCACCTGTCCTGACCTCGGCTTGCCTACTGGATATCCTGTCTCTACTCCCATTGCACCCTGCTCTCGCTAGCGGTCTCTTCTACCTCAGCTGGGTGTACCTGGGGTCGCGACTTGGTTCCAGCCTGCTCCAAGTCCATCCCCACCATCAGGGGCTCTGGTGAACAAGCAGGCTGGGGCTTAGACTCCGCGCTCTGGGGAACCCCAAGCTGTGGATTAAGAGCTCACTACCACAGGTGCTGACATTACCCCCCTTCCTGACCAGGCCATTTTTTGCGATACGGTGTTGTGTTACTTTAAGTGACGATTGAGTGGCCATGAAACACTGTACATAAATGAACTTTCTTTCTGTGGTATTTGATCACCTCTTAGTTTTTTATTTTTTGAGCTATAAACTTATAAATTTAGGCCAAAATTAATTCTGTGACATGTCGTTGCTAAACAAAATCCCAATACGTGTAAATTAATTGGTTTACGTGAAAGTTATAGCATCTACAAATTGTGGTATATATATACTGGAATTTTTATTTTTATTTTTTTTAAACTAGTCATGACGGCGATCAGCGACTTATAGCCGGACTGCGGGACTGCGAAGGGCATTCTGACACTGGGTGGGAACTGAGTAACTGCCGCTGACATCCCCAATGACACTAATATACTAATCAGTGCTAATAAAAAGCACTGACACTACACTAATGACACTGGGAAGGAAGGGGTTAACTTTTGGGTGATCAAAGGGTTAACTGTGTGCTGTGTGTTTTACTATGGAGACATGCTGCTTTGTATTTCTGTGCTGTGCAGAGAAATACAAAGCAGCATGTCTTTGCTGGCAGGAGAGTGTTCTGTGTTGTTTACACACCAGTCTCTTCCTTGTCAGCTTTACATGGTGATCGCTGGGTGCCAACGGGGAATCTCTGGCCGGGACATGGCGATTGACATCCGTAGCTGCCAATGGCGGCACGCACGCATACGTGCTCCTTACCCGGAAATGCAAATCACGTATATATACATGACTTTGCATAGCCCTGCTGCCCTGTAGCTGTATTTCTGCTATAGGGTGGCATGAAAGAAGTTAATGGGGGATAACAAGATAAAGGTGGAGTATTCAGGAAGTCTCACTGTTCAGGGTGAGGGGTTCAAGCGTGATCCAGAAAAAGGAGCAAAACTAACTTGCACCTTTCTAAAGATTGTTAAATCCTCATATGGGACCCTTAATTCAGAGCCTTGCAGAGATGTGTGGTGGGAAAGAATCTTCAACCCTGACTGTTCACCTGTGCGAGTGTCAATGTCAGGGGTCAGGCTCAAAGACCAGTAGCATGGGCAGTAGAGAGGCTGCCACAGACCAACAAGATAGGTATACAAGCATGTCACCCTGGCAGATGACATTGGCTCACCCAAGGTACGGGGTCTAAATATCAGAGCTCCTGATGGTGGAGATGGGTTTTGCTGTGTGTTTGTACCAGGTTGCGATCCTCAGGATTGCCCCACCAGGAGATGAGCAAGCCAGGGTCTCCTAGCAGATATAGCAGGTAGGGATCAAGCAGAAGTACAGTCAGTAAACAAACCGAAGGTCAGTAATAAGTACTTGCAGGTTGGGATTCAACAGATGGAGGAGGAGGTCAAGGAGCAAGGCAAAGGTCAGTAAAGAGTGGCAGCAAAGATATGGACAACAGAAGGAAAGACAAGAGTGAGATAATGGCGGGAGAGAGCACCATAATCTGGCAAACAGGAAGAACAAGGTTGTGGCTTTTTTGGAAGTAAAAAGGACAAGCAAAAAGGTTCAAAGTTCAAGACAAACAAGGTTCAAGGCAGGGTCATTCAAGAAATTGTCCTCAGCAAGAGGGACATTGCCAGATGCAGTAGAGGGTGCAGGTTCAGACCCGGTTCCTGAAAGAGAGAGAACTGAAAAGGGCAGGAGGCAGCCAGCAAATGTCCATGAAGGGGAGAAGGACATGCTTGTGAGAGAAGCTGTGGACTGTTTGGGCTCCTGAGACCCTGCTGGACTGTGGTGACCTTTCTTTAGACCCCTGGAGCAGGTGAGGACTTTAGACTTTGTTAAAGGACAAGGTTTTGCTGGTGGTGAGCCAAATGTCTGATTTATACCAAAGATATATGGACTGCTTTGTTTGTTTCGATGCTGATGTAAACTGTTTTTTTGTTTATTATTATTATTATACAGTATTTATAAAGCGCCAATAGTTCACTCAGCGCTGTACATTACAAAAGGGGACAGAACATGTGACAGAACATGTGACAGAACAATACCAATACAATGCAAAACATGAGGGGATCGAGGGTTTATCTTTTGGAAAGTAAAGACACCCCAATTTTACGAACTTGGCTGGCTGGCTATCCCAGGCTTCCCAAATATCACAAAGGAAAGAAGGTGATGGTATCAATTGCTTCTATATCATGCATGCTGATCTTTATTTTAAAACAATATCTTGATTTTCTGAACCCAGGTCTCTTCTTTAAAGTTGACTTACAAGCAGATATAAAAGACACAAATTAATGCATTTTCATTCATTATTACATCATTGAATTTAATATCTAAAATACAAAAAAAATATATAAGTACCTGAATTTTATACCAGCCACTGGGACAGGGAAAAGCAGTCAGTTGTCATGTACTGTCCATATGCCAACAAGGTACATTCTGATGGAAATTAAAAGCAGAGTAGCAGAGAGTTCAGCTTATCAGTTTGCTGCTTCTCCTTTCACTGTCCATTCACAGGCTAGAGGACGGAGAAGACCTAGACATGTTTTTTTAACTGCAGCAGAGAAAATCCTGCCTTACCAGACAGGTTTGTGATATATGGCAAAGAGTACATCTTAGAACTAGATGGACAGAAATGCAAATCCTTTGGCAGGTAAAACAGCTCTCATATATGTATTCCATCGGTGTGTTATTCTGTTTGCCTGGAGTATAGCTTTAATCAATAACAGTTATGATATTCTACAGCATGGACAAGGTCAGATATGAAGGTGCATTGACACCATTTACCAGTGTAGAAATATGAATTTTATTTTTAAAAATCATACATTTGTCTATTTTTTTAAATGAAAAAAAAAATCAGCAACAGCAAATATTCAAAGCAATATATTATTTGTTTGAACCTTACCATGTATCAGAAGTCCTTATGAGTGATTGTTGTATGAAGTAAGTGCACAGCATGGAAGCATAAGTGCACACAACGGTCCAGGAGGTCAGCTTGAAATGAAATTATATCTGTCTGTAGATAATAATTTCAGTAAATGATTCAATGGAAGTCAGAAAAGGCCGTCATGGAAAACAGAGACGTAAATAGAATGGATTTAGTGGATCGTAAAGAACACACTGAAACTTATTTACCTTATTATCAGACAAAGATACTCTATTTTTTATAAAGATGTTTAATCTTTTATTTTTTCCCACTTTCCTTTTATCTCTGTTTCTCCCCCTCTTTGTATGGGAGAATCATGAAATCAAATGGGAAGCTGTACAAAGTCATGAAATTCACGGGAATGTTTATGGGCACTGTACCATCACCTGACACCCTCTAATCATGCAATTAGGGAAAAAAATTAATTGATAAACCGTTTAAGACAGGAGCAACAAAACACGCCCACACAGGGGCTATCAATTGCACATAAAAAAAGGGAAAAAAATTGTTTGAAAAGATTTTCCCATAGATAGTAAATTCCCAAAAAGTATGTGGATGTATTAGAAAACAAAGAGGGCACACCAGCCTAGTGCACTATCTCACATTGACCCAGTCAATTGGTATAGTAGAAGGTACAATGGTCAGGCATCCACATACTTTTAAACAAAAACAACTCCTGTGCTCTAGTGTGATGCTCAGAAACTGATGGACCTTGACAAATACGTCAGACCACTATGCTTTGCTACCCTCTTAGACCTGTGGAAGCCCCAATAACAAATGTACTAGAAAAAAAAAGTGTAAGTGTGTGTAAGCTCATCAATAAATCCTAAATCCAGAGTATGTGCAATGGGATCCATGTGCCCCATGGATGATCTACTGGGATGATCAACTGCTGATTTACTGGGATTTTTACACACAACCATCTCTAGGGTTTATAGAGAATGGTCCGAAAAAAAGAAAAAATATCCAGCAGTTGCGTCAACAAAAATATTTTGTTGATGTCAGAGGTCAGAGGAGAATGGGCAGACTGGTTGCTGCGACATTCAGATGGTAGGGTCAGAATTTGGCGTAAAGAACATAAAAGCATGGATCCATCCTGCCTTGTATCAATGGTTCAGGCTGGTGGTGGAGGTGTAATGGTGTGGGGGAGATTTTTTTGGCACTAGCAAGGTGTAACTAATAAAGTGGTGAGTGTACATGTTAGCAATGATGAACATGCAGCTTGTCCTCTCTGCTCATAGAAATGTGCATACCTATGCAATGGACATTAGCCTGATTGCTAGTACTAGAGATGAGTGAATCGAACTTGGCGAAGTGGAATTCGTTTCGAATATTAGGAAAAATTCGATTCGCATCGAATCCGAAAATTAGCAAACTTCGGATGCACGAATCGAATTTTTCCCGATCGGCCGATTTTCATCCCTTCTACAGCCGGCAAAAAGTGTCCCTGCAGAGAGCTCCGCTATTTCTGACAGTTCTCTGACAGTTCCTTCACATTTACAGCGGTTGAAACATTGTATCTATTTGTTTCCATTTAGGATACAGATGTTTTTATTCGGAAACAAATAGATACAATGTTTCAACCGCTGTAAATGTGAAGGAACTGTCAGAGAACTGTCAGAAATAGCGGAGCTCTCTGCAGATACACTTTTTGCTGTACTGGAATTCTTCTTATTTTCATTCTTCTTCTTCTTATTTTCATTCTTCTTCTTCTTCTTCTTATTTTCATTCTTCTTTTCATTCTTCTTCTCCTTCTTCTTTTCATTCTTCTTCTCCTTCTGCTTCTCCTTCTTCTTTTCATTCTTCTTCTTCTTCTTCTTCTTCTTATTTTCATTCTTCTTATTATTATTATTATTTTCATTCTTCTTCTTCTTCTTCTTCTTCATTTTTTCATTCTTCTTCTTATTATTATTTTCATTCTTCTTCTCCTTCTTCTTCTCCTTCTTCTTTTCATTCTTCTTCTCCTTCTTCTTTTCATTCTTCTTCTCCTTCTTCTTCTCCTTCTTCTTCTCCTTCTTCTTTTCATTCTTCTTCTTATTTTCATTCTTCTTCTTCTTCTTATTTTCATTCTTCTTATTTTCCTTCTTCTTCTTCTTATTTTCCTTCTTCCTCTTCTTCTTCTTCTTCTTCTTCTTCTTCTTCTTCTTCTTCTTCTTCTTCTTCTTCTTCTTCTTCTTATTTTCCTTCTTCTTCTTATTTTCCTTCTTCTTCTTCTTCTTATTTTCCTTCTTCTTCTTCTTCTTCTTCTTCTTCTTCTTCTTCTTATTTTCCTTCTTCTTCTTATTTTCATTCTTCTTCTTCTTCTTCTTCCTATTTTCCTTCTTCTTCTTCTTCTTCTTCTTCTTATTTTCCTCTTCTTCTTATTTTCCTTCTTCTTCTTCTTCTTCTTCTTCTTCTTCTTCTTCTTTTTCTTCTTATTTTCCTTCTTCTTCTTCTTCCTATTTTCCTTCTTCTTCTTCTTCTTCTTCTTCTTTTCCTTCTTCTTCTTCTTCTTATTTTCCTTCTTCTTATTAATATTTTCCTTCTTTTTATTTTCCTTCTTCTTCTTCTTATTTTCCTTCTTCTTATTATTTTCCTTCTTCTTCCTCTTATTTTCCTTCTTCTTCTTCTTATTTTCCTTCTTCTTCTTCTTCTTCTTCTTCTTATTTTCCTTCTTCTTCTTCTTCTTCTTCATCTTCTTCTTCTTCCTCATCTTCTTCTTCTTCTTCTTCATCCTCATCTTCTTCTTCTTCCTCATCTTCTTCTTCTTCTTCCTCATCTTCTTCTTCATCTTCTTCTTCATCCTCATCCTCTTCTTCTTCTTCTTCCTCATCCTCATCTTCTTCTTCTTTTTCTTCATCTTCTTCTTCATCTTCTTCTTCTTCTTCTTCTTCTTCTTCATCTTCTTCTTCTTCTCTCTGAAGCCTAGAAACCCTTTTAATAAGTTAAATTCGCAGCGAATAAATTCGCATCGAATCGAATTTATTCCGCAAATTCGGTGAATCAGCCGAATCGAATTTTTGAATAATTCGCTCATCTCTAGCTAGTACATACATAGTTAGTCTGGCTGAAAAAAGACAAAAGTCCATCCAGTTCAACCATAGAAAAAAAAGAGTTATAATCCTATACCTACAGTTGATCCAGAGGAAGGCAAAGAAAACCCAGCAAAGCATGATCCAATTTGCTCCTGTTGGGAAAAAAATTCCTTCCTGATCCCCCGAAAGGCAATCGGATATTCCCTGGATCAACGTTACCTATAAATGTTATATCCAGTTATATTCTGTGTATCTAAGTATCATATTCCAATGACGCCAAATTGCTTGCTGATGATACTACAGACAGATTTTCCAATTGCCATCCACCCCCAGCCTCCCCCACATTAAAAAAAAAATCAAATACCTGACACTCATACCAGCTCCTACCACTGTTCCTATTTCTGAGCTGTACAGGTGCCTCACATTGTTTCTGCAGCTGGTCCTCAGCTGCAAACGTTCTAATGTTTGCTGCAGGGTAAATTCTGCAAACACAGGAGAGAGTGTTAACCCCTTCCTGCCCAGTGCCATTAGTACAGTATCTGTGGGTTTTTTTTTAGCACTGATCACTGTATTGGTGTCAATGGGGATGTCAGTGACACCAAATCAGTTCCCCCCAGTGTCAAAATGTCTGCCACAGTCCCGCTATAAGTCGCTGATCGCTGCCATTACTAGTAAAAATGAAAACAAAAATCCCTGTATATATACTGCCATTTGTAAACGCTATAACTTTCACGCAAACCAATTAATTTACACGTATTGGGAGTTTTGTTTAGCAAAGACATGGAGCAGAATACATTTTGGCGTTAATTTATGACGAAATTTGATTTTTTTTAAATTTTTTTACTGGACATGTTTAATAGTAAAAGTAAAAAATGTTTATTTTTTTGAAAAATTTAATTTTTTTTTGCAAACAATAAAACCGCACAGGAGATCAAATACCACTGAGACAAATTGCAATTTGTGTGAAATAAAGGACTTAAGTTTAATTTGGGTGCAGCGTTGCATGACTGCGTAATTGTCAGTCAAAGTAACGCAGTGCCGTAACGCAAAAAGTGGCCTGGTCAGGAAGGGGGATAAATCCTCTGGAGGGCAAACTTTACTTGTGTGGTTAAGATACTAGCCATCACAGTAAACATCTGTTTTTTTTTCCATAGTGTGCCAAATATTTCTCTTGTTAATTAAAAAAAACATTTGTAAGTATCTTTTATCTTCGGCTTCAACCATTGCGAGACTAGTGTGACCAACCGGTCGGCTGCAGTGGCGTCTGTTTGCACATGATGAGCGATTTGAATTCTTCTGTCTTGTAAGTGCGTCAATTGTTGTCCTTGAATAAACCACCAAACTGCTACACTCGGAAATGCGCAGCTTCTCTCTCCTGTGTTTGCTTACAGAGTCTCTTTCCAGCAGCAGCCACTGACCACAAGCTTTTTTTGTATATTGGACATTTCCACTCTAATATCGTATTTTCCTTTGCAATGTGCCGGAACTTTTCCTTTTTGGGCAACTTGTGCATTCCCCTTTGAAGTTTGCAGCCTATTCTGGTGCTTCCGCACTTGTACATTTTTGTGGCTATTGTCTCTCAAGTGATACACTCTAATGTTCATTACAAGATAAAATCTGCCTCGTTTGTCCATCTTCTGTTGTAGCCTGACCAAGCTGCTTACATACTCTCCAGCCACTGAACCCTATTTGTGGCAGTTGTTTCTCAGATAATACAATCTAATGTTTACTGCAGGTTAAAACCTGGTTCGTCTCTCCCCCTTATATTGCAGCCTAACCAATCTGCTTATATACTCTCCAGCCACTGAACCCTATTTGTGGCAGTTGTCTCTTCAGATACTACACTGTAATGTTTATTGCAAGATAAATCCTGGTTTGTTTCTCCCCCTTATATTGCAGCCTAACCAAGCTGCTTACATACTGTCCAGCCACTGAACCCTATTTGTGGCAGTTGTCTCTTCAGATACTACACTGTAATGTTTATTGAAAGATAAAACCTGGTTTGTCTCTCCCCCTTATATTACAGCCTAACTAAGCTGATTACATACTCTCCAGCCACTGAACCCTATTTGTGGCAGTTGTCTCTCAGATAATACACTCAAATGTTTATTGCAAGATAAATCCTGGTTTGTTTCTCCCCCTTATATTGCAGCCTAACCAAGCTGCTTACATACTGTCCAGCCACTGAACCCTATTTGTGGCAGTTGTCTCTCAGATACTACACTGTAATGTTTATTGAAAGATAAAACCTGGTTTGTCTCTCCCCCTTATATTACAGCCTAACTAAGCTGATTACATACTCTCCAGCCACTGAACCCTATTTGAGGCAGTTGTCTCTCAGATAATACACTCAAATGTTTATTGCAAGATAAAACCTGGTTTGTTTCTCCCCCTTATATTGCAGCCTAACCAAGCTGCTTACATACTGTCCAGCCACTGAACCCTATTTGTGGCAGTTGTCTCTCAGATAATACACTTTAATGTTAATAGCAAGATAAAACCTGGTTTGTCTCTTCCCCTTATATTGCAGCCTAACCAAGCTGCTTACATACTCTCCAGCCACTGAACCCTATTTGTGGCAGTTGTCTCTCAGATAATACACTTTAATGTTTATAGCAAGATAAAACCTGGTTTGTCTCCCCCCCCCCCCTTATATTGCAGCCTAACCAAGCTGCTTACATGAATGCTTACATGAACATGCTTACATAATTTGTGGCTATTGTCTCTCGAAATTAGCTGAGATTTAGTTCTGGCCTAAGTGGCTGTCTGGTCTAAGCCCAGGCCTGGCTGGCTAGTTTGAGTTCTATACTATTCCTTAGTGATCCTGTATAGATGAAACTCATAAGTCAAACATTTTTATTTAAAAAAGATGGGTAATTGTTTTCTATATTACAGATGATCATGCAAGAGAACAAAAACATTTAAAGATTATCCAATCTCAAAAACTAAAAACATGTTATAACTTGCAGTTTTGCAGTCCTTAGATATGGTGGCTGCATTAGTTTTCCTATTTTATTTTTTTCCCTTTATTTTTACTTGGCAATCCTGCCAGTAATATATCTCCTATCTAAGGGTGCTTCCAGTCGCTTTTTCTCTGTTTCTGCAAAAGAGTAATGTAGCCAGCCTTGGACAGCAGCATTGGCAACCAGCGGTAGTGTTAAATGGACTAGTAGAACTTTAAATCAGTGATTAACAAATTGGGATCTAACTTCATCTAACCTCTATTAGGTAGTTAAAGTGAGTGTTTTCCTTTTGTAATAAAGGTTTTACATAAATAAATAGAAGCTGATCATTGTAAGCACCCCTGTCAGTGGTAAATGGGTTGTCTCAACCCTTTAACTGCCACTTTTGCGGGAAAGTTCAGTTTGTTATATGAAGATGAAAAATAACAGACTCTCTGGCAGGCTTAGCAGGTAATAAAACTTTGATGCATGGGGGACTGCTGTGCTGATGCTATTGACAGACTGCATCATAGATCATCATATATGTAATTTTCCTCATGGTTCTACTTTAAACTGAAGATTGTTTTTTTGAATAAAGTTCTGCCAATTATTTCATTCATTGTTCAAGGTTGCAACTGTTTTTTGAGATTTCCACCGTATTCTTTCCAAAGCATAAAAATTGAAAATCTCTTGCATCTGCTTTTTATTAGATGGACTATCTGGGGACTTTCAGCATCTTAATATAATAATTTTTGCCTTTTGGGTTTTTCTATTCTGTAAGTCACTGTCAGAGTGATTATTTCCCTTGATGTACTGTTTCTATGACAGCAGTCAGACAGGAAGTGAGGGAAAGTCTGCAAGAGGAACACCAACAAAAATAATAAGTTGGAGTTCTAGTGTAACCTCCCCCCCCCAAAAAAAAAATAAATTTGTCGCATTCGATCAAGGGGTTTAAAGTGGCTGTAAACCCTTACATATACCTAGTGAAGTGACTGGTCTCAGGTGATACACAGAGGAAACATATCCTCCTACATAAGTTATACCTGTTTCTCTGCAGCCATTTCTTCTCTAAATCCATTCAAAGTCTAGAATTTATAAAGCCTCTCTGACTTGTCAGAAAATGGGAGGTGGAAATCTGAAGTTTCACTCTTCATAGCTCAATGAGAAGAGCTAAGAGCCGATTGGAGGGAAGGGACACATCCCCCTAAACACTGCACACAGGAACAGAGCCGAGCCTGTCAATCACAAGCTGTGTGCTGGAGCTCCCTCCATTGTCACCTTTCTTTTCTCTTGGTGTCAGGAAAACGTGTCAGAGGTGACTAATGCTGATAGCAGAGGAATGAGGCAGCGGACAGAAATGAAAAAAATAAATCCAGTGCTCTGGATTGAGACAAATGCACATTATAGAGGGATATGCTTTATCCATAGGCAATATATCAAAAGTATTGGGCCTGCCCTCCAAATCATGTGATTCAGGTGTTCCAATCACCACCATGGCCACAGGTGTATAAAATTATCACCTAGGCATGCAGACTGCTTCTACAAACATTTGTGAAAGAATGGGTCGCTCTCAGGAGCTCAGTGACTCCAAGCGTGGTCCCGTGATAGGTTGTCACCTGGGCAATAAGTCCATCCGTGACATTTCCTGGCTACTAAATATTCCACACTCAACTGTTAGTGGGATTATAACAAAGTGGAAGCAACTGGGAACAACAGCAACTCAGCCACAAAGTGGTAGGCCACGCAGTGGCATCCCGTGGCAGGTGCGGTCCGCACCGGGTGACTCCGAACCCGCTCCACAAAAAGGTAAGTTGTAAATCAAGCCGACGATCCCCGCAGGATGGATCCGATCCATCCTGCAGGGATCGTTGGCTTTCTTTACAACTTACCTTTTCTTGGAGCGGGTCCGGTGTCACCCCATATAGGTTTCATGCCGACGATCCTGGATCCACTCCAAGAAAAGGTAAGTTGTAAAGAAAGCCGACGATCCCCGCAAGATGGATCGGATCTGTGGATTGAGCATAATGGATCGGAGTCCATTATATATATATATATATATATATATATATATATATATAGACAGTATGTTGAAATGCTTTTTTTTACATTACAAAATATAAGAAAATAGTTTTTAAAATACATTTTTAAATATACTGTATGTATTTAAAAATAAATATAATCTACATTTTTGTAATGCATTTACAAATATATGTAAAAATATATGTTAAAATTACTTTTTTATATGTTGAACAAAAATCTGAAAAATATATTTAAAAAAATATATATATTTTTAAAAATATTTTTCATATATTTTGTAACATTTAAAAAAAAGCATTTCAACATACAGTATACAATATATATTTATTTTTGAAATATATTGAATACAGCCAAAATTGTAGTATTTCAAATATATGTCAAAATTGGGTATGTAGATAAAGTTTATATGTATGATGTAAAAAGATTTATGATAGTATTTTTTCTTAAAAGAAAATTTAATAAAAGATATAAAGGAAAATATATATACAGTGGGGATCGAAAGTTTGGGCACCCCAGCTAAAAATTTGTATTAATGTGCATAAAGAAGCCAAGGAAAGATGGAAAAATCTCCAAAAGGCATCAAATTACAGATTAGACATTCTTATAATATGTCAACAAAAGTTAGATTTTATTTCCATCATTTACACTTTCAAAATAACAGAAAAAAAAAAATGGCGTCTGCAAAAGTTTGGGCACCCTGCAGAGTTAATATCTTGTACTGCCCCCTTTGGCAAGTATCACAGCTTGTAAACGCTTTTTGTAGACAGCCAAGAGTCTTTCAATTCTTGTTTGAGGTATCTTTGCCCATTCTTCCTTACAAAAAATCTTCCAGTTCTTTGGGATTTCTGGGCTGTCTGTCATGCACTGCTCTTTTAAGGTCTATCCATAGATTTTAAATTATGTTGAGGTCAGGAGATTGTGAAGGCCATGGCAAAACCTTCAGTTTACGCCTCTTGATGTAATCCCCTGTGGATTTCGAGGTGTGTTTAGGATCATTATCCATTTGTAGAAGCCATCCTCTCTTTAACTTCAGCTTTTTCACAGATGGCATCAAGTTACCATCCAAAATTTGCTGAAGTTTTATTGAATCCATTTTTCCTTCTACTCGTGAGATGTTCCCTGTGCCACTGGCTGCAACACAACCCCAAAGCATGATTGATCCAACCCCATGCTTAACAGTTGGACAGAGGTTCTTTTCATTAAATTCTGTGCCCCTTCTTCTCCAAACGTACCTTTGCTCATTCCAGCCAAAAAGTTCAATTTGAACCTCATCGGTCCACAGAACTTGTTTCCAAAATGCATCAGTCTTGTCTATATGTTCATTTGCGAAGTTCAAATGATGATTTTTGTGGTGAGGACGTAGAAGAGGTTTTCTTCTGATGACTCTTCCATGAAGACCATATTTGTACAAGTATCTCTTTATAGTGGAATAGTGTACCACAACTCCAGTGTCTGCCAGATCTTTCTGGAGGGATCGTGCAGTCAAACGTGGGTTTTGAATTGTTTTTCTCACAATCCTGCGAGCTGTTCTGTCTGATATTTTTCTTGGTCTTCCAGATCTTGCTTTAACTTCCACTGTTCCTGATGACTGCCATTTCTTAATTAGATTTCGAACAGAGGATATTGACATCTGAAAACGCTTTGCTATCTTCTTATAGCCTTCTCCAGCTTTGTGAGCGTCAGCTATTTTCAGTTTCAGTTTTCTAGACAACTGCTTAGAAGAACCCATGGTGCTGATTGTTGGGGCAAGGTCAGATGAGTCTGGGCATTTAAAACCTTTGAGATTGACATCACCTGGTCTTCCCAGACGATGATTGAGAACAATCCATGACACTGGCAGGTCTCAGCTTGGCAAAGGGGGCAGTGCATGCTATAAATTCTGCAGGGTGCCCAAACTTTTGCAGATGCCATTTTTTTGTTTTCTGTTATTTTGAAAGTGTAAATGATGGAAATAAAATCTAACTTTTGTTGACATATTATAAGAATGTCTAATCTGTCATTTGATGCCTTTTGGAGATTTTTCCATCTTTCCTTGGCTTCTTTATGCACATTAATACAAATTTTTAGCTGGGGTGCCCAAACTTTCGATCCCCACTGTATATACATTTGGGAAGAATATTTTTAAAATATATTTTTCTTCTATGTGGGCAGGAAGAAAATATTCTCTTTTTGCAAATTTAACTGCTTTCACTGCCGTCTCCAGGCCCTTTAAGAGGTTCTAAATGCAAGAAGGCGGAGGCTGAAATTTTGATCTGCTGTGATTGGCAGTCACAGCAGTCACATGATCTAGGAGCTTTCCGGTACCCACAGGCAGCTGTGCTGGGAATGCGCAGTACGCATGCTCGCAGAACAGGCAAATGTTTACATAGGCCCACCCACCAAGAGGCTGCCTAGATGCGTGCCACTGGTGGGAACTGGTTTAAAAATATTTTCTAGGTACTTGGGGGGTGTAGAATATTAATTCTATTAATTTTGTGAAACTGCATGTACATTTTTTTCTGTGCAAATGTGGGCAAAATCTAATATTATTAGGCTATTTTCTCTCCAGGTTGGATGTTCTTCATTCAAACGGAATAGTATATACCACATTATGGCCACTAGATGGCTCTGATAATTATAGGAAATAAGTATTTATTTCCTGTGATCATCAGCTCCATCTAGTGGTCATAATGCAATATTTTCCTGTTTCAGTCTATTTTGTATGAATGAAGAACAACTGACCTGGAGAGAAAATAGCCTAATAATATTGGATTTTGCTCACATTTGTACAGAACAATTGTATGTGCAGCTTCACAGGCTCTGCAATTAGGGAGGGGGCAGCCGAGGCAACCAGCGTAATGATCCTTGAATTCAGCTTTAATCATATCCTTTAAAAAACTTCCCTTAAGGGCTGCTACTGGTGACTTCAGAAGAAACTCTGCGCAGCAGAATATCTGACACCATCTACAAATGCTCCTGTCCTGCTAATTAATACCTTTACCTGGGAATGAATAATAGACAATATATTAACACAACAGTATAACACAGATTACACTTTGTATGAAGACTAAATAAATCCTGGAAAGCTCATTCACCAGAAGTAATTGCTTAAAAGTTCTAGATGAAAATCCATTATTCATGGGCTGTGGATATTTTTTTGTTCCGTAAGAGCTATTTATTTTGCCTGTATATACCACCAGCATGATTATGATTTTAATAAAGTCAGCACATAAAAGGGCACAAAATGAAATACATGCACGGACCTTTTCCCTTCACATCACAAATAGGGAAACAATGAAAGATCTGGAACAATGCCAGTCTGCCAAGAAAGGCCCATAAATATCACAAAGACAGCTGGAAATATTTCTTGTGTGGATGCATGTATGGGATATTGGGATGGTTCAACTGTTAAGGGACATACGGGATGATTGAGGTAACACAGGACGTTTGTATTATTTGGATGTCAGTGGATTATGTTATTCATTTGAAAAGGACAGAATAATGAATTTTTTGTGAGCGTAACATTTTGTTTATTTTTACCAAAATTTACCAAAAATGATTTGTGATGTTACCTTTACATAAATAATAATAACAATAATAATGATATTATTCTGATTATTATGATTGCAACATTTGCTTAAACATTATTTTGATGTTACTTTTGTGTAAATAATAATAACATTACTACTATCATTAATGTTAAATTATTATTATTATACAGTATTTATAAAGCACCAATAGTTCGCTCAGCGCTGTACATTACAAAGGGGGACAGAACATGTGACAGAACAATACCAATACAATGCAAAACATGAGGGGATCGAGGGCCCTGCTCTTTCAAGCTTACAATCTAGGAGGGATATTATTTTTCAACAGTTCCCTTAAAATAATTTTTATGTTACCATTCATAAATGATAATAGCACTATTAATAATAGTAGTAATAATAATAATAATACATTTACTATTATTGTTGTTTTTATTATTACTGCTATTAATATTGTTATTATCATTTACATCAAAAATAACTTTTAGACAGTTGCTGCAAAAATAACATTAAGAATATTGATAACTGATATTAATATTATTATTATTTTTGCAACATATACATAAAATTTATTTTTCACGTTACCTTTTCCTAAATGAAAATAACAATTTTAATAACAGCAATAATAATAACAATATTAATGATATAAATATTATTATTATTAATAATAATAATTATTATTATTATTATACTATTGCAATATTTCCCTTAAATTATTTTTATGTTACCATTCATAAATAAAAGCAATATTAGTAATAATAATAATAAATTTACTATTATTGTTGTTTTTATTATTATTATTACTACTATTATTAATATTGTTATTATCATTTACATCAGAAATAACTTTTAGGCAGTTGCTGCAAAAATAACATTAAGAATATTGATAACTGATATTAATATTATTATTATTTTTGCAACATGTACATAACATTTATTTTTGACGTTACCTTTTCCTAAATGAAAATAACAATTTTAATAACAGCAATAATAATAATAACAATATTAATGATATAATTATTATTACTATTAATAATTATTATTTTTGTTATACTATTGCAATATTTCCCTTAAAATTATTTTTATGTTACCATTCATAAATGATAATAGCAATATTAGTAATAATAATAATACATTTACTATTATTGTTGTTTTTATTATTATTATTACTGCTATTATTAATATTGTTATTATCATTTACATCAGAAATAACTTTTAGGCAGTTGCTGCAAAAATAACATTACGGATATTGATAACTGATATTAATATTATTATTATTATTTTTGCAACATGTACATAAAAAGTATTTTTGACGTTACCTTTTCCTAAATGAAAATAACAATTTTAATAACAGCAATAATAATAATAACAATATTAATGATATAGTTATTATTATTAATAATAATAGTTATTATTATTATACTATTGCAATATTTCCTTTAAAATTATTTGTATGTTACCATTCATAAATGATAATAGCAATATTAGTAGTAATAATAATAATAATAATAATACTAATAATAATACATTTACTATTATTGTTGTTTTTATTATTATTAATATTATTATTATTATTATTACTACTATTAATAATATTGTTATTATCATTTACATCAAAAATAACGTTTAGACAGTTGCTGCAAAAATAATATTAAGAATATTGATAACTGATATTAATATTATTATTATTTTTTTTTTTTCAACATGTACATAACAATTATTTTTGACGTTACCTTTTCCTAAATGAAAACAACAATTTTAATAACAGCAATAATAATAATAACAATAATAATAATAATAATAACAATATTAATGATATAGTTATTATTATTAATAATAATATTGCAATATTTCCCTTAAAATTATTTTTTATGTTACCATTTCACAAATGATAATAGCAATAGTAATAATGATAATAATAATACATTTACTATTATTGCTGTTTTTATTATTATTACTACTATTATTAATATTGTTATTATCATTTAAATCAAAATAACTTTTAGGTAATTGCTGCAAAAATAATATTAAGAATATTGATAACTGATATTAATATTATTAAATTTGCAATATGTACATTACTTTTTCCTAAATGAAAACAACAATTTTAATAATAGGAATAATAATAATAATAATGATATAGTTATTATTTTATCATTATTATTGATTTTATTATTATCATTATTATTATTATTAATAATAATAATAATAATCTTGCAACATTTACCTAAAAAATATTTTTGCCGTTACCTTTATGTAATAATAATATTAATAATAAAAACAATAAGTATTATTGTTATTTAGTTTTTTTTTTTAACCAATATTTATTTTGATGTGATTCTAAAGGCAGACGTTTTTTTTTTACCTTAATGCATTCTCTGCAAGTCTGCAAGGTAAAAAAATATCTGTGTTTAGCTCCCCCCCAGCTTCCCCTTATACTTACCTGAGCCCAATTCTCGATTCAGCACTGTGCCCGAGAGCAGCGCCTCTCTCCACTCTCTTCCCATTGGACAGGGAGACAGCAGCAGGAGACATTCTCATGCTGCTGTCAATCACACTCTGTGAGGATGGAGCAGGGGATGGGGAAGTGCTGCACTTTGTGGACACACAGAGAGCTGTTTGGGATCAAGCCCACACAAGTGCCCCATAGCAAGTGGCTTGTTATGGGGGCACTTGGCAGGGGAGAGGAGGAGCTAGGAGCACCCATGGGGGAACCCAGAAATGGAGGATCAGGGCTGCTCTGTGCAAAACATTACACAGAGCAGGTAAGTATAATTTAAGAAAAAAAAATAGGTACAGTAATTATTTGTATGTTACCATTCATAAATAATAATAGCAATATTAGTAATAATAATAATAATACATTTACTATTATTGTTGTTTTTATTATTATTAGGTAGTAATTTTCTCATATATAATATAATATTAATAATTATCATTACAGTTATTGATATTATTTTTGCAATGTTTACCTAGAATTATTTGTGATGGTACTGTTTCATAAATAATAATAATACCAATAACGATATTATTATTATTGTTATTAGTATTTATTTTTAAAATATTTTTGATGTTATCTTTTCATAAATAATAATAATGATATTATTATTATTACTATTATTATTATTACTATTATTATTATTATTTATGAAAAGATAACATCACAAATATTTTTAAGTAAACGTTGCAAAAATAATATCAATAACTGTAATAATTATTACAACAGTTCCCTAAAAATAATTTTTTGCTCCATTTACGTAAAACAATAATAATTATAATTATTATTATTACTGTATTGGCAATGTTATTTTTTTTTAACACGTACCAATCTATATTTATATACATTTATTAATAATGATGATAATGAAAAATAATGAAATAATGATGTAGATGGCAGTGATTGATTCACATGCATTGAATGTTTGGTCACATTCACAGCTTTACTTGCCCCCGAGTGTATCAATGATAGGAATATATAAACTGTCAGAAATCACAGTACTCCCCTTGACAAATACTGTTGCAGGAAAAAAAAAACCCCACAGCAGCACACTGACATATTTCAAAGCAGCTTCTTCATTGATCCTTAAAATCAATCACACAGAAGATAAGGAGAGACTTCTAACGTGCCTCAAACAAACAGATGTTTCATCTGTCAGTGCTTTTGCTTGCTTTTCTCTGCAGAACGATGGAGCCACCTTTGGGTGTCATTCAGGGTCACCATCTGATTTCTGGGCTGAGACGCTTGCTCAGAGATGACACAATCATGTAACTTCCGGTGTCTATGCAGTTCTTGGCCTAGTTCACAAATGAATGACACAGATCAGCCCCTGTTGCAATCGCTCACCTTGTGCTGTTTTGACAATAGAACACAGATGACAAAAGAAAAACTGTTGGAAGTAGTGAAGGGCCTTACACCCCCCTGTTCGGTTCGTGGTTGAACATTTGAACCCAACGAAAATTCAACTTCGAACCGGGACAATTATACAATACAATAAGATACCGCACAGCTACTAAAATACGGCATGAGCAGGGGCTGACTGACAACTGACAACTCATGGGGCCCCCGGGCAATAGGGGATCATGGGGCCCCTGTGTTCTTTCACACACTCAAAGCACACCCGAAAAAACCTTTAAAAAAAGGTACCAAGGGCATGTCATGGGGCCCCCTACTGACCCCTTCCCTCGGGCAGAGCCCGAGTGTTCGAATGGTCATTCTGCCCCTGGACGTGGGTTATATTATTACGTCATGCGGTATTTTAGTAGTGAAAACATTCTTTAATGTTTCAGCTGTCAGAGGGGTTCCCCACTGACAGCTGAATGAAAAAAGAATTGCCGGCCATTAATACATTTGCAAAAAAAAACGGCGTAGGGTGCCCCCCCTCCCATCCATATCAAGCCCTTCAGGTCTGGTATGGATTTTGAGGGGAACAGCCATGCCAACATTTTTTAAAAAATGCCCCCCCCCCCCAAAATCCATGCTAGACCCTTATCCTAGCATGCAGCCCGGCAGGTCAGGAAAGGGGGAGTTGAGCGAGTGCCTCCCCCTCCTGAACCATAATAGGCCACATGCCCTTAACCTGGGGGGGTGATTTGGGGCAGGGGGGGCTCACCCCCAAAGCACCTTGTCTCCATATTGATGGGGACAAGGGCCTCTTCCCCACAACTGTGGCCTGTGGTTGTGGGGGTCTGCAGATGGGGCGCTTATTGGAATCTATAAGCCCCTTTAACATGGGGGCCTCCAGATCCCGGCCCATCCCCCATGGAAATGAGTATGGGATACATGGTACCTCTACTCATTCACAAAAAAAAAAAAGTGTCGTGTAAAAAATGACAAGTCTTTTATTAAAAACTGCTGGCTCCCAGCCTGGGGCGGACTGACCATTAGAGCACTCGGGCACTGCCCGAGGACCCAGGGTCAGTAGGGGGTACCTGGTACCTTTTATAGGCTTTTTTGGGTGTACTTTGAGTGTGGTCAAGGAGACAGGGGCCCCATGATCCCCTATTGCCTGGGGGCCCCATGAGTCCTCCCCTGCTCCCAGCCGTATGACAGCTGCACCAGCCTGGCAATTCTTAAACATCTAAGGGGCGGGGCCACTCAAGTCTCAGATTACACTAAGCTCCCTGCTCTATGCTGTACAGTGTGTCCCCCAACCTCCAACTACTAGAGCTGAGAAATAGCCTTTGATCTGTGTGTTTTAGTATGTACCAGGGGCGGACTGACCATTTGGAAACTCAGGCACTGCCCGAGGGCCCAGGGTTAGTAGGGGGCCCCATGAGATGCCCCTGGTACCTTTTTCATAGGCTTTTTTGAGTTTGGCCCCATGATCCCCTATTGCATGGGGGCCCCATGAGTTGTTAGTCCGCCCCTGGTATCTACGGAAGGGTTTACAATCATTTCAAGCAGACATCTAAGAATGTGCAATTGTATTTGTTCCTAGTTCTCAGAGCCAGTGCAAAACAGAAAAATTAGTCCTAGAGTAAGGCCGGCCATACATGGGTCGATTTTCGAACAATTTTTCATTCGAAAATCGGACCAAAGAATAATAGGACGATTTGCGCTCTGTTAGTGGGGCAATGGCACCAACCGATATTCATGGTTCCTCCCCATTTTGTTTATTGGACATGCTGGAAAATGTGTGAAAAACTACCGACTTTTGTAATCATTGGTGGCACCATCAGATTACAGAACGAACAATGTTTTCAAATTTCATTTGAAAAATCGTTCGGAAACGGACCCATGTATGGCCTGCTTTAGGGTCCTTTCACATAGACAGCATCTGCTCAAATCAGCAGGGGATCCATGAACAGATCCTCTGCTGAATCAGAACAAAAAGAAACCATTTTTTTTTTTTTTGCACAACTTTGCCATTTGCATTCATCTCACCTTTGATCCATTATTTTTAAGTCACAAAGGACACAAAACATTTCTATTTTTTTTTTTGGACCTAGAAAGACTTGGAGATAGTAGGATGTACACAGGAACATATCCATTTACATCTGACCATAGACTACCATAGACTACATTATACAATTTTCTTGAGAAGTTTGCTTTAGATTTACCGCACACCATATAATAGGAGGTCACACCTAAACAACACTTTCAATTGTATCCAATTAGGCAGGCCCTTGCACTACATAGTTGAAGGTAAATCTAACGTAAATTGGAAAGAAATTGGACAGAAAATTGTATAGTGTATGGCCAGCCTAACATTGAGCTTCAATTCAGATCAGATCATCCTAATAAACTGACAGATGGATCTAATCCAGAACTAATGCAGGCTGTAGACGGGTCGAAAATCGGCCGATTTTTTGTCCAGAAAAAAAAAAAAAAATCGGCCGATATTCACACCGTTAGTGGGTTAATTGGTCGGCCATTTTTTGGGGGATTTTGGCACATTTTTTTTATAGGTGAAGTTGGAAAAAAATTGGCCAATTTTCCCAGCAATGATGGGCAAATTGGCTGATCTTTTTACCGATAAAAAAATCTGCGCATGAGCCATGACCTGCAAGAGGAAGAAAAAGAAGAATAAAAAGAAGAAAAAGAAGAATAAGAATTCCAGTCCGCTATTATATTTGACATGAAAAAGTCTTGCGGTTGCAACAATGTATCTATTTGTATCCAAATAAAACCATTTGTATCGGAAATGGATACAAATGGATACATTGTTGGAACTGCAAGACTTTTTCATGTTAAATATAATAGTGGAGCTCTCTACAAGGGACAGAAGTAATTAAATGCTGGCCATAGACTGGACAAAAATTGGCCAATTTTTTTTTACCATTGGTGATAACGTCGGCCTACTGAATGACCGATTTTTCGTTTTTTTAAAAAAAAAAACGGCCGGTTTTCGACCCATCTATGGCCTGCATAAAAGGATCCTTATTGTCAAGTTATAGCTAAAGTACTGCCTTTCCTTCAGCCTTAGTCCTTATGCACACGGAACATTTTTACAGCGGCTGTTTTTGTTTTTTTACATTTCTTTCTACAGCCAGTAAACCCCCCAGCATGTTATCCTATCTGTCCATATACACATAGACTGGAATCAACGTGTTTTGGCAGGGTTGTTTTTTGGCTGGGAAAAAAAAACAGGACTAGAGGGTTTCTAGAGGAGTTTTTTAGCTGTAAAAATGCTCTAACGCAGTAAAATGCTGCAATTTAGCGTTTTGTGACTTTTTGACCCCAAAAAAATTGTTTTTGGTAAAAAAAAACGCTAAACAAAAGGCAAATGCGGAAAAATGCAGGAAACCGCTAATATACATCAAACTCGATGAACCACTTGGTCTTTTTTTCTTCCTTCACTTCTTTTCCATGGTTCTATGTTGCTCCAATAATTTATACCAGGCCCTTCAGGGCATTTTTAATGTTTCATTTTAAGCATTGCTGAAATTGCTGCTCACTGCAAAATGTAATTTTGAGTGATTAGTGAGTGATTGGTATCGATCACTCATTGTGTTCATTCAGGAAAGGGGCTGGTAAATGTGAAATATTTACTGGATCCTTCCCCCAACTCTCCATCCTGAAGGTTCCTATTGTGTACTTGCAGCTGCCAATGGGAAAGAGAGTAGGGATGCCAGCAGCTCTGCAGGGATGGAAGTACACAGGGGGGCCTGGGCAGCAAGGGTAAACATATGGTGCACAGGAAGGGTGATGGTTGTGATGGGGGTGGGGGGCAATTACTGGAACCTATCCCCTGTATAGCTCTCTTTGCAGCAGCTGAAACCAAAGGGAGGGATAGGAAAAGAAGTCAGCTTTCAGCTGCTGCAGAGAGAGTCATACAGAGGATCGGTTCCAGTAACTGCAACAACCCGCCATGCTGATCATCCTCCCTGCTCCCATCTGATTCACCCATCTGCTGGCCTGGGCCCCATACAGGAGGATTGGTAGTACCCCCTTATCCACGGCCCTGCCTATGCCAATGATGGCGTATTATACCTCCCACTAATAGCAATAATGAGGAACTACAGTACTCCTCTTACTGACCAGCAACCTTGAGGCAATGTTAATTCTCACTGGAGCTGGGAATGGGGCATTTTCTACCCCCACTGTCCACAATCCAGCCCACTAAAGTCTGAAAGGCAATAAACTTGCCCTTTGTTTGAAAAGTTTGAAGACCCCTGGCCGCCATTATTGTTTTTAACATTCAGCTCCCATTGACTTTGATGGGGTTTAGATTCGGCTTCCGAACTTTAGTCCTGGCCACTCAACCTGCCCCAAAGTGATCCCAGGTACATTCGGTTCATCACTACCTGTTGTCTTTAAGTCATATATATTAGTAACTTTAATTCTGGAATCTATCCAACGTGTTTCCACCTACGTAATACCCAAGTCCAAAGTTTAACGATTATGGTTCAGAACTGTGATTTTTGTAATCGTTAACATTAGCAAAGGATAGAGCGGCAACAAGTTCCTCACGAAGGATAGAAATCTCTTGCTTTCTAACAAAATATGTTCCTAAATTGTACAGTTTTGTACGTGCTTCGTCTGCAGCCTGCCAAAGAGGCTCGGTGCCGCCGACATGCTCCTACATCCTATTCCTAAGAGATCTAATTTCTTTCCCCGAGTATTAAAGCTGACAGACACAATGGATTATATCAATAACAAATCTCTACACAGACCCAATAAAACCCACTAACTTATTTTTCTGTCTACTGTTATGAGAGATAACGGTCTTCTTTGTGCTCACTGATTGGCAAGTACTTCCGTTAGTAGTATTAAAATTCAGACACTTCTCTCTGATCGCCTTTTTCTTAATTTCATTTCTGCCATTTTTAAACATATTACAATGCAGACACAATAATTTGCGCAAGTGATATTATTGATTTATGTGTTAGGCTTTTTAAATAAAATTGTATTTTCAATAGATCATATACATTTTGAGTTGTTGTTCCACTCTTTACCATAAAGAGAATGCATAGTGACTTTTATACATATTTTCTTCATGGGTTTATTACATTCATGACTAAGAAATGTGTGTAATGTTACTAACCCCAGGGTCATGTGAGATGACCCCCAAGCACTAATTAGATGTACACTTCGAATTCCCCAGTCCACTTAAAATTCCCCCAAGCGCCAATTAGATGTACACTTCGAATTCCCCAGTCCACTTGCTGGGGTTACTAACCCCAGGGTCATGTGAGATGGCCCCCAAGCCCCAATTAGATGTACACTCGAATTCCCCAGTCCACTAGCTGGAGTTAGACTCCAAGGTGCAGTCTACACAATGTGTGTAATGTTACTAACCCCAGGGTCATGTGAGATGGCCCCCCGAGCCCCAAATAGATGTACACTTTGAATTCCCCAGTCCACTTGCTGCAGTTAGACTCCAAGGTGCAGTCTACACAATGTGTGTAATGTTACTAACCCCAGGGTCATGTGAGATGGCCCCCAAGTCCCATTTAGATGTACACTTCAAATTCCCCAGTCCACTTGCTGGAGTTAGACTCCAAGGTGCAGTCTACACAATGTGTGTAATGTTACTAACCCCAGGGTCATGTGAGATGGCCCCCAAGTCCCATTTAGATGTACACTTCAAATTCCCCAGTCCACTTGCTGGAGTTAGACTCCAAGGTGCAGTCTACACAATGTGTGTAATGTTACTAACCCCAGGGTCACGTGAGATGGCCCTCCAAGCGCCAATTAGATGTTCACTTCGAATTCCCCAGTCCACTTGCTGGAGTTAGACTCCAAGGTGCAGTCTACACAATGTGTGTAATGTTACTAACCCCAGGGTCACGTGAGATGGCCCCCCAAGCGCCAGTTAGATGTTCACTTTGAATTCCCCAGTCCACTAGCTGGAGTTAGACTCCAAGGTGCAGTCTACACAATGTGTGTAATATTACTAACCCCAGGGTCATGTGAGATGGCCCCCAAGCACTAATTAGATGTACACTTCGAATTCCCCAGTCCACTTGCTGGAGTTAGACTCCAAGGTGCAGTCTACACAATGTGTGTAATGTTACTAACCCCAGGGTCATGTGAGATGGCCCCCAAGCCCCAATTAGATGTACACTTCGAATTCCCCAGTCCACTTGCTGGAGTTAGACTCCAAGGTTCAGTCTATACAGTTCGAGATTTTGGCATGTAGTGGATTAAAACAGATAGGAACCAATAACTTTAGATGGGTTTTGAAGTTTTGCAAAGCATATGTAGCCCTCTTTTGGGGAGGAATATGAGAGACAGCCCTCCTCAAATAGGATATTGCAGTAAACCTGTTGAGGTGTTGCTATTAGGATTGCAATCTTATCCTTGTACAAATGAGAGACCTTATCTTTGCAACTGGCCAATAGGACTAAATACTGTGGGTTGGACCATAGAATTCCAGTTGGTGGTGCACTCAGTCTTGGTGGCATCAGAGTGAACCTTCCCATAGAAACAGGAAGCAAAGGTTTCTAACCGCTAATGGCCAAGAAGTCTCTGCCGATTGTAGTCCATCCTCTGAAGGCCAGGTGAGAAGAAATGCCATGCACACAGGGCTCCACCTTCAGGCCACTGCCAATTGGATTTCATGCTTTCTCTACCTAGAGTCAGTAGTCTCACTCTCCACAACTCTGGATACCATTTTTGTGGATCTGTCTTACTGTATAGTGCTGTATCACAATAGCTCCCCACAGTCAGTCACTCTGGGCCCAGCAGCTCTGAAGCACTGCATGGGTCACTGTTGCCCCTGGCACCCAGATCAGCATAGGACTACTACCCACAGCACCCTTGTGGTTCTCTCCTCTCCAATCGGCCTGGCTTTCCTCACTCTACAGCACAGCTTATGACTCGTTCTCTGGGCTTCTGGCACACACCACTGGGCTCTATCTTTCCACAGTCTTGTGGTGTCTCCTCCATCAGGTCTGGTGAGCAGAACCACCATCCGGTCACAATAGTGATCAATAGAAAATCCCCTTCCCAGTTACTAGGATCAGACTTAGTCTCTGGCTTCGGCTGCAGGATTAAAAGTGAAAATCCAATCTAATATTTCAGTCACCAGTCAGTCTTTTCTGCATTTTTTGTAAAATATACCAGAGATCCAACTATCGGGGGTATTGACTGCAAAAATAGTCATTTTAATTCGAGAGTTTAGTTCTACTTTAATTTTTAAGACCTCTCAACAAGGTCAAAATTTGAATAAACAACTGTAGATTCTTCTGCAGCTCCGGGGCTGTAGAATTCCTTTCTAAGTACTCCTGGTCAATGCAGTCTTTTCAACTTCAGATTTTACCTTAGGAAAGCAAAGCCTTCTGCTCTTCGAAAATTCATGTACTTTCCCTCTGAAACTCCAGACTTTAAAAAGGTGGTGGTTCTTAAGCTTACAACCCTGGGAGGAAACAAAGCAGCACGAATACAAGATGAGTTGGAAGTCATCGAAAAGAAAGCTTTGATGTAGTTTTATGAAGTACTTGCTGTATGAGAATGATACATAACTAAGTTTTTTTCCCTGCGTACAGATAGATATCAAGCAGTAGGAATGTGAGGCTAAGCAGCGTTTGAAGATTAACTGTTTCTGGGAATATGCATGCATTTGAAACAATAGCCCTGCTTATGAAGACATCAATATAGCACATTTTTCTGAAACCTGTAACTAAATAGATCTTTTCTTCTTAAAAATATATTCATATTTGGCAGAAATTCAATGCTTATAAAATAATATTTAAAAAATGGGCACTACTATAACATAGATTGTTCTTGGTCTACTAATAGAAGATGTGAAGTTGCACTTAGAATACATGGTAACAGGGGCGTACTGACAACTCATGGGGCCCCCGGGCAATAGGGGATCATGGGGCCTCTGTGTCCTTGCCCAAACTAAAAAAAGCCTATGAAAAAGGTACCAGGAGCATCTCATGGGGCTCCCTACTGACCTCGGGCCCTCGGGCAGTGCCCGAGTTTCCAAATGGTCAGTCCACCCCTGCATGGTAACTTTCCTCCATTATCTTAGCATGCTAAGTGACTAATTAGCTACACTGGTGCAAGCAAGAGATAAACCATCCCCATAGACACCACCATTATTCAGGAATATGAAAGTAATATTAAAGGCTAAAGCATGTTTTAAAATAAAATAAAAAAGAAGTTATAGTAACTTATCTGCCCTGTGCAATGATATTGCACCAGCTGGTCACCTACCTCTTCCCTGGAGGTCCCCTTCCAGTGTAGTCCACTCTTTCTTCCTGTGGGTGCCCCCATAGCAAGCTGTGTACTATGGGGGCACTTGTGTGCTTCTGAGCCATGCTGTGTGCTTCTATAGACACACACAGTGTCAGTAAGCTCTGCCCTCACTCCTTTCTCATAGGAGTTTGACTGACAGCATCAGGAGCCTTTGGCTTCTGCTGCTGTCTTTGTCTCCTGTGAGGCCAGGAAGTCAGAGGAACAATGCTGTAAATAGGACAGCACTGGATTGGTGGGAGGAGGCAGGTGAGTGTTTAGGGATGGGGGGTAGAAGAGCTAGTAGAACATTTTTTACCTTAATACAGAGAATTTTGAGTTTAGAACTACTTTATAGCGATTCTGCCAAGTTCTAACAAATAAGCAGCTAAAAGGTCCGTGCAAGAGATGAAGTTTAATACTCAGTGTCTCCTCCATTACCTATACCAGTCTCTTCACCATTCGCTGTGGCTCCAACTATCGGTCCCTACATCTATCTACATCTATGTTCTCTAGTGACTTGAGGTTGGAGGATGGAACCACAGGCATCTGACACTTCTGGAAGTGTCAAATGCTGAGGAAATGCTCCAGAGTTGCAACAGATGGAATGGAGGGAAGAAGGGTAATTTCAGACACGTATTTCTTTTTTTAGGAACAGACCAGCAATATCTCCATATTACTGTTAGTAGCCCAACTTTGAGCTCAAGATTTAAAGGGCCCCCTGCTCATGGTCCCTGCTTTATTACCACTTACCCACTCCCAAGGAGGTAGAAGAGCCAGTGGAACATTGTTTTACCTTAATGCATAGAATTTTGACTTCAGATCTACTTTAAAGCTACTCTGCAAGGTTCTAACAAATAGGCAGCTAAAAGGTCCCTGTAAGAGAAGAAGTGTAATACTCACCTTTCCAGTGGCTCATGTCACCTACCTCCCCTCCATTACCTTTGCCAGTCTCTTCACCATTTGCTGTGGTTCCAACCTTTGGCCTCTACATCATTGCTATGTCCTGTAGTGACTTGGGGTTGGAGGATGGGACCACAGGCATCTGACACTCCTAGAAGTGTCAAATGCTGAGGAAATGCTCAAGATTTAAAACAGTTGGAATAGAGGGAAGATGGGGAATTCTAGATTTTTTTTTTTAGGAACAGGCCTGCAATATCTCCCTATTTCTGTTTATAGCCCCACTCTGAGTTCAATGTATATAGAACCCCCTTCTCATAGTTCCTGGTTTTTTACTACTTACCCACTCCTAAGTCTTAAATCTGGTCATGTGATGCAGGGTGACTTTCCCTTTTCACCTTTTCTCTGAGTTGAGTGGTCCCTACTTATGTGGGGAGTGGCACTGACATGATGACGTCAGCACCACTCTCTGCACGCATATTCAGTGCGACCCAGAGAGAGAGAGAGTGGACGGAGGGTCGGCATGACTAAAGGGAGGAACAGGTCAGAGAGAGGTTAAAATCTGTGTCGTTTAGTGGTGAAGGAGCATATTTCTTACCTGATTGGAGGCCTAAGGTGGGGATGGGCATAGCGGAGCCATGAGGGTGGTTCGTGCAAGGTATAGTGGGTATTCACTCCGAAAAGTTTTATCGAAGAGGAAACCTCCCCTCCCTCCCACCCTAAATTCTGAGTGCCTGGTGTTCTTGGGTACATTTTTGTGGACGCGCATTTCTAGGTGGATATTGTACCAAACCTACAGGAAATTGAAATAGGGAACATTGTCACAGCAGTCTAGCGGGTCATGGGGTCTTTGGGGTCAGTGTGTAACTATATGGTTACAACCAAATTGAGGGCCCATCTAGGGTATGGTACTTCCACCTGGTTAGTTATTGGTGGTTACGCCAGAAGCTAGGCCCCCTGGGGGAAAATATAAGAATGTGTGAGGTCGTAACGTCTTCGAGCCGGTCAGGGGGCCGGTCCAGGACATGGGCGGTTATAGTGATAAAGTGTACCTTAAGGACACCCAAAGACCCCTTTCCTGGTTGCATTGTCGTATTTGCATTGTTAAAATTGTTTTAACTGATGTTATTTATTCGTTTTTTAATAAAAGGTCTGACGTTTGCCATTAATTCTACTTTAGGATTTTACTGAATAGGGCTAATTCAAAGCAAAAGTAGGGCAAAACATTGCTATATTTTTAGCAGCATCAAATTAGAACAGCAAAATGTCCTATTTGACTCTGGTTCAGGGGCGGACTGACAACTCATGGGGCCCCCGGGCAATAGGGGATCATGGGGCCCCTGTGTCCTTGCCCAAACTCAAAAAAGCCTATGAAAAAGGTACCAGGGGCATCTCATGGGGCCCCCTACTGACCCCGGGCCCTCGGGCAGTGCCCGAGTTTCCAAATGGTCAGTCCGCCCCTGCTCTGGGTACAGGGCCCTGCAAGACATTTGGAGCTCACTGGATTTCTGGAAGAAGGTTTTTATTATTTTGCTCAGACATACCATTTAATTTGTCTTACAAAATTAGTCTTTTTCGTTCTAAAGCTAGCAAGAAGATTAAAACATTCTCTGACTATTATTTTCTGTCGTCTGAATGTGATTGTTGTAAAGTAGCAGGACATTTCCCACCAAAGACCTTTGATCGGCTATGCTACTTATGTTTATCTGTCTCACAAAAGAAATAAAAAATGCTAATGAAATACTGATGTCAGCCAAATATGTATAGCGATAGCTGCTGGATACATATGCTGCCAAAGAATGAGCCAATGGAAATTAAGCCGAAAAAAAAATGACTTGGCGATACTTTGTATTTGTTGGCTGAACTATTGAGCCCCGGTACAGGGAGATGATGGCAATTCAGAGTGATGTTATCAGGAGCTGAATCATAATGCTTGTACCATCTAGTATAGTGAACATATTCAACTAAATGGTTCTGATGAAAGTTACAGTCCACAATAGGTTTTGCTGGAAAACATATAAAACAGTCACACAGTGATCTTCTAACTACTAATTCAATGCAAATTAAAAAAATTAAAGCAATAATACTAACAAAAAAAAAGCTTGACTAAGACACAACAGATGTCATCAACCCAATTGACATTGACCGCTATGCTGCCCCTAAGTCCCTTAATCCCAACATAACTGCAATAACCACCACAACACATTTTTTTGGAGTAAAAATGGCCATAGCGGCCATTTATTAGCAAATCACAAACATTCCACTTTCCCTCCAGAGGATTTACCCCCCTTCCTGACCAGGCCATTTTTTCCAACACAGCGCTGCATTACTTTAACTGAAAATGATGCGGTCATGCAACGCTGTACCAGGGGCGGACTGACAACTCATGGGGCCCCCAGGCAATAGGGGATCATGGGGCCCCTGTGTCCTTGCCCGAACTCAAAAAAGCCTATGAAATAGGTACCAGGGGCATCTCATGGGGCCCCCTACTGACCCCGGGCCCTCGGGCAGTGCCCAAGTTTCCAAATGGTCAGTCCGCCCCTGCGCTGTACATAAATGAAGTTTATGTCCTTTTTTTCCCACCAACAGAGCTTCCTTTGGTGGTATTTGATCATCTTTGCGTTTTTTATTTTTTGTGCTATAAACAAAAAAAGACTGACAATTAAAATAAAAAAACTATATTTTTGATCTTTTACGTCCAGTAAAAAAAATTTAAAAATCTAATTTCGTCATAAATTTAAGCCAATATGTATTCTGCTCCATGTCTTTGCTAAAAAGAAATCCCAAAACATGTAAACTAATTGGTTTACGTGAACGTTATAGCGTCTGCAAATGGCGGTATATACACTGGAATTTTTATTTCTATTTTTTTTATACTAGTAATGGCGGCGATCAGCGACTTATAAGGGGACTGTGGGACTGTGGGACTGCGGCGGGCATTCTGACTCTGAGTCAGGGGCGGACTGACCATTTGGAAACTGGGGCACTGCCCGAGGGCCTGGGGTCAGTAGGGGGCCCCATGAGATGTCCCTGGGCCCCATATCCACCTATTTCCCGGGGGCCCCATGAGTTGTCAGTCCGCCCTGCACTGAGTGGGAACTGACTAACTGCTACTGACATCCCCAGTGATACTAATACAGTGATCAGTGCTAATAAAAAGCACTCACCCTGTACTAATGACACTGGGCAGTTTTACCTTGAAGACATGCTGTTTTGTATTTCTTTGCTTTGCAGAGAAATACAAAGCAGCGTGTCCTTGCTAGCAGGAGAGAGACCTGTGTTGTTTACAGGTCTCTCCCCTGTCAGCTTTGCACAGCGATTGCCAGTGGGGAAGCTCCAGCTGGGACCCGGAGATTGACATGCCTAGCCGCCAATGGCAGCACGGGTAGAGCGGCACGCACACTCCCTGCCTGGAAATGCAAATCATGTATATATACGTGATTTCGGGCAGCCCTGCTATAGGACGGTTGGCAACTGGTTAAAACAGAAACCTGATAAATAATACAACAACAATCTACATAAGGTTGCTGATTAGAGATGAGCGAATCGAACATGACGAAGTGGAATTCGTTTCGAAGATTATGAAAAATTCGATTCGCGCCGAATCCGAAAATTAGCAAACTTCGGATGCACGAATCGAATTTTCCCAAAAATGGCGGCGACATGTGTGGCGACGGAGCGGGGATCTCTGGGAAGGCGCGCAGACAAGGCGCGCTGACCCATAATGCATTCATTCATGACATGTGATCGCATTAGCCAATCAGCAGCCAGCCAGCCAGCACTGTGTAATGGTGGAGCTATAAATCGCGGCCATCTTAGAATTCTCCATTAGCCTCCGGTCATTCAAGAGAGACAGACCTGCCTGTATTAGGGACAGAGTTAGGGCCAGAGAGACTTTAGGGCCACAGAATCGTTACTCAGGGACACAGAATCGTTACTCAGGGACACAGAATCGTTACTCAGGGACACAGAATTGTTACTCAGGGACACAGAATTGTTACTCAGGGACACAGAATCGTTACTCAGGGACAGACACAGAATTGTTACTCAGGGACACAGAATCGTTACTCAGGGACACAGAATCGTTACTCAGGGACAGACACAGAATCGTTACTCAGGGACACAGAATCGTTACTCAGGGACACAGAATTGTTACTCAGGGACACAGAATTGTTACTGAGGGACACAGAATCGTTACTGAGGGACACAGAATCGTTACTCAGGGACACAGAATTGTTACTCAGGGACACAGAATTGTTACTCAGGGACACAGAATCGTTACTGAGGGACACAGAATTGTTACTGAGGGACACAGAATTGTTACTCAGGGACACAGAATTGTTACTCAGGGACACAGAATCGTTACTGAGGGACACAGAATCGTTACTGAGGGACACAGAATTGTTACTCAGGGACACAGAATTGTTACTCAGGGACACAGAATCGTTACTGAGGGACACAGAATCGTTACTGAGGGACACAGAATTGTTACTCAGGGACACAGAATTGTTACTCAGGGCACAGAATCGTTACTCAGGGACACAGAATCGTTACTCAGGGACAGACACAGAATTGTTACTCAGGGACACAGAATTGTTACTCAGGGACACAGAATCGTTACTCAGGGACACAGAATCGTTACTCAGGGACACAGAATTGTTACTCAGGGACACAGAATCGTTACTCAGGGACACAGAATTGTTACTCAGGGACACAGAATCGTTACTCAGGGACACAGAATCGTTACTCAGGGACACAGAATTGTTACTCAGGGACACAGAATCGTTACTCAGGGACACAGAATTGTTACTCAGGGACACAGAATCGTTACTGAGGGACACAGAATCGTTACTGAGGGACACAGAATCGTTACTCAGGGACACAGAATCGTTACTCAGGGACACAGAATCGTTACTGAGGGACACAGAATCGTTACTCAGGGACACAGAATCGTTACTCAGGGACACAGAATCGTTACTCAGGGACATAGAATTGTTACTCAGGGACACAGAATCGTTACTCAGGGACAGACACAGAATTGTTACTCAGGGACACAGAATCGTTACTCAGGGACACAGAATCGTTACTCAGGGACACAGAATCGTTACTTAGGGACAGACACAGAATTGTTACTCAGGGACACAAAATCATTACTCAGGGACACAGAATTGTTACTCAGGGACACAGAATCGTTACTCAGGGACACAGAATTGTTACTCAGGGACACAGAATCGTTACTCAGGGACAGACACAGAATTGTTACTCAGGGACACAGAATTGTTACTCAGGGACACAGAATCATTACTCAGGGACACAGAATCGTTACTCAGGGACACAGAATTGTTACTCCGGGACACAGAATCGTTACTCAGGGACACAGAATCGTTACTCAGGGACACAGAATCGTTACTCAGGGACACAGAATTGTTACTCAGGGACACAGAATCGTTACTCAGGGACACAGAATCGTTACTCAGGGACACAGAATTGTTACTCAGGGACACAGAATTGTTACTGAGGGACACAGAGTCGTTACTCAGGGACACAGAATCGTTACTCAGGGACACAGAATTGTTACTCAGGGACACAGAATCGTTACTTTCTGCTTTACAACCACTATTGTACGTTCAAAGAGTTAAATCCTGTTTTATGTTTGGGGTGCTTATTGAATTAAAGAGTATGTCAGACAACACGCAGAGGAGTGGCAGAGGAGGCAATGTTTCAGGAGCGAGCAGACGTGGCAGCAGAGGAAGGGGTCGAGGCAGCACTAGTCGCAGCCAGAGGCCAGTGCTCCCGGTGTCATCCAGCGGTCGTGTCTCCACCGACAACCCTGCCGTCATCGATTGGTTGACTCGGTCGTCTTCCTCTTCCCAGGTCACCTCTGACACCTACAGCCAACGGTCGGTGGGTACGTCAGACACAACCGTTAGTTGGCATGGCCCGGGAGCAAGCCCACTGAAATCACGTGTCCTCGACCTGCCCCTGTCCTTTGGTGTTCCCTCACCAAGCGAAGTATTGCATGCTGTGGGCTCAGCCCCACTGTACAGTGAGGAAGAGCTAACAGAGGGCGGTCAGGAACGGGGGGAGACATCCGCCTCTTCAGCAGCCAGGCGAAGAAGTACTGGCGAGGAGAGTGGCTCGGTAGCCGGTATAGAGACAGGTCTGTCTCCTGACCCACACGCAGCCGAGGGGGCTAGTAGTAACGCGGAGACCCTAATTGATGATGATGAGGCTGATCGCACTTGGCAGCCTCGTCGTCATCAGGCTATTGCTTCTGCATCATCAGGAGAAGAGGGTGCCAGCTTGCCAGCGAGCAAAACAGTCGGTGGGTTGCCCAGGAGGCAGCAGGGTCGCAGCAGTGTCAGTGGAGGCAAACGGCCACGGAGTAGAGCACCAGCTCCACTGCAGCCTACCACCACAGCCAGTAGTGGTGCCGGTGTGCACGGAGGAAGTAGCAGTCAGCCAGTGAGGAGTAGCGGGGGCAAAGTTTCCTACTCGGCGGTGTGGCAATTTTTCGTCAAGCCGCCCGAGGAAGTAAACGTAGCCGTATGTCGACTATGTGGCCAGAAAGTCAAGCGTGGCCAGGGGGCCCATGTTGGGACTACAGCGTTGCGTCAGCATATGCAGCGTCGCCATTTGGTGGCCTGGGAAAACCGTGATAAAGATACGGCGTTTCTGCCTGCCCCAGCCCCCACTCCATCACCCGCTCCGTTACTTGCTCCGTCACCTGATGTCAATCGCCCTCTATCAGCCAGTCAAGGCTCCAACACCTCTGCTGAGGGGAGTTGTCGCTCGTTGGCATCTTCCGCTCGTTCAGATGCTCCTTCTCCTGCTACTCCTCTTCACGGATTCCGTCAGCAGTCTTTCTTGGAATCCGTTTCCAAGAGACAACAGTTTGCGAGCACGCACCCGACGGTGCAGAAGCTGAACGTCCTCCTGTCCAAGTTGCTGGTGCTGCAGTCCCTCCCTTTCCAAGTGGTGGACTCAGCACCTTTCCGAGAAATGATGGCTTGTGCCGAGCCGCGGTGGAGAGTGCCAAGCCGGCATTTCTTCACCAAAAAGGCAGTGCCAGCCCTGCATTCACATGTAGAAGAGATGGTGGGCCAGTCTTTGAGCATGTCGGTCTCTGCCAAAGTGCACAGCAGCGCCGACGTGTGGAGCTGTAACTACGGTCAGGGACAGTACATGTCATTTACGGCCCACTGGGTGAACGTGGTGCCGGCACAGCCGCACCAGCAACTTGGACAGGTCACCCCGCTTTTGCCTCCACGTTTGCACGTCCTTGGTCCAGCAAAGATGTCCGCCTCTACCACCTCTTCTTCCGCCGCGTCCTCAGCCGCCACCCCCGTGCCAAGTCCCATTACCCGACCGGCATATCACATGTGCAGGGCGCAACGGTGTCACGCTGTGCTGCACCTGGTATGCCTTGGCGAACGTAGTCACACAGGGGAGGAACTTCTGAGTGTAATGAACAGAGAAATCGACAGATGGCTGTCTCCGCGCAAACTGAAAATCGGAACCATGTTGACCGACAACGGAAAGAACATGGTGTCTGCTCTGCGTCAAGGAAGGTTGTGCCATGCGCCATGCATGGCTCACGTGTTCAATCTGGTTGTCAAGCGGTTCCTAAAATCCACCATCCCACTGCAAGACATCCTTAAAATGTCACGTAAACTTTGCATGCATTTCAGCCATTCCTACACCGCAAAGCACACCCTCCTTGAGCTGCAGCGGCAGAACGGAATTCCACAGCATCACCTGATCTGCGACTTTGCAATAAGGTGGAATTCAACCCTACATATGTTAGACCGCCTTTACGAACAGCGAAAGGCCATCACCGATTTCCTGATGTTATAAGCGGATAAAGGTACTCCCCTGTGTAACTTAGATGTCAGCCATTGGCAGCTCATGCGTGACACCTGCCGCTTGCTCAGGCCCTTTGAGGAGGCCACGCTATTCGTGAGTCGGCAGGACTATGGGATGAACGACGTCATTCCTCTGTTGCACGTCCTGGAACAAATGCTGTTAACAATGGCTGGTCAGGGTGCGGTAGACGTGGCGCACAGATCTCAATGCCACATGACCCCTGTGGGGGCAGGACAGGAAGAAGAGGAGAAGGTAGAGGAGGACATTGGTGCTCAGGAATTATTGAGTGAAATGGGTGGTTTTTCCACTCAGCGGACAGGAGTGGAGGAGCAGGAGCATCTGGTAGAGGAGGAGGAGGAGACAGAGGACCCAGACGCACCGTGGCAGTATGCTGTGGAGATGGAGGCAGAGAGTCCCTCGCATTCCTTGGCACAAATGGCCCATAGCATGCTCGGTTGCTTGCGTAGCGACAGCCGAATAATAACCATCAGACAGAGGGATGACTTTTGGCTGTCCACCTTGTTGGACCCTCGCTACCGTTCAAAAATGGTGGCCTTTTTCACACCTGCTGAGAGGGAGGCCAAAATAAAGTACTATAAAAACCACCTATGTAGTCAGTTGGTCTCTGCCTTTCTGCGCCAACGTCCATCCTCAGACACTGTGGGCCCTGTGCGCTCGTGTTCCGCTGCCATGGCAGCAGGGGAGGGGTGGGGTGGTAGGAGCAGTGGCAGCTCCACCAGCAGCGGCTGCCTCAGTCTGCAGTCGATGATGAGTAGCTTTCTTCACCAGCGCAGTGAGGAAACTACTAACCAGCCGCAGCAGCAGCAGCATCAGGTGGACCTGGAGCAGGACCTCAAACAACAGGCTCGGGCCTACTTGGACAGCACCCTGCCAACCGAGGTAGACAATCCCCTTGACTACTGGGCAACGAAACTTGACCTTTGGCCCCAACTAGCTGAATTTGCCCTTGAAAGGCTGTCATGCCCGGCCAGTAGCGTGGCATCGGAGCGCGTGTTTAGTGCGGCAGGAGGTATTGTAACTCCGCGGAGGACACGACTGTCCACCCAAAGTGTGGAGAGACTCACGTTTGTGAAAATGAATCAGGCGTGGATTAGTCTGGATTTCAAACCACCAGTTCCTGACACAACTGACTAAATCCGCCATGAATCATGCCCCAAACATGTTATTATTTTTAACATAGGCCTCTGTATGGCCTTCAATTTAAGCTGCTTACGCTTCGCCACTCTGCCATGGGCCCCTGTACCGCCTCCTCTTGCTGTTGCCAGGTCCAGAGTGTGTCATGGGTCCCTGTACGGCCTCCCATTGCTGCTGACTTCATCGCCAGACTCTGCCATGTGCCACTTTCAGGTCTCCTTACACTGTTGGTGGGTTCCATTTTGTGATAGGGTGCTGTATGGCCTTCCATTGCTGCTGCCTCCACCGCCACCCTGCGCCATGTGCCTCTGTCGTCTGCTCACGCTGCTGACGGCTTCCGCTTTTTAACCGAGGCCTGTGTTTGGCTTCCGAATACTGCTGCATCCACCGCCACCCTGCGCCATGTGTCTCTGTCGTCTGCTCACGCTGCTGACGGCTTCCGCTTTTTAACCTAGGCCTGTGTATGGCTTCAGAATAATGCTGCCTACACCGCCACCCTGCGCCATGTGCCACTTTCAGGTCTCCTTACACTGTTGGTGGGTTCCATTTTGTGATAGGGTGCTGTATGGCCTTCCATTGCTGCTGCCTCCACCGCCACCCTGCGCCATGTGTCTCTGTCGTCTGCTCACGCTGCTGACGGCTTCCGCTTTTTAACCGAGGCCTGTGTTTGGCTTCCGAATACTGCTGCATCCACCGCCACCCTGCGCCATGTGTCTCTGTCGTCTGCTCACGCTGCTGACGGCTTCCGCTTTTTAAACTAGTCCTGTGTATGTCTTCCGAATACTGCTGCCTCCACCGCCACCCTGCGCCATGTGCCACTTTCAGGTCTCCTTACACTGTTGGTGGGTTCCATTTTGTGACAGGGTGCTGTATGGCCTTCCATTGCTGCTGCCTCCACCGCCACCCTGCGCCATGTGTCTCTGTCGTCTGCTCACGCTGCTGACGGCTTCCGCTTTTTAACCTAGGCCTGTGTATGGCTTCCGAATACTGCTGCCTCCACCGCCACCCTGCGCCATGTGCCTCTGTCGTCTGCTCACGCTGCTGACGGCTTCCGCTTTTTAACCGAGGCCTGTGTTTGGCTTCCGAATACTGCTGCATCCACCGCCCGCCCACTGCTGCTGCCAGGCCCGTAATCTGTCATGGGCCCCTGTACCGCCTCCTCATGCTGCTGCCAGGTCCACAGTGTCTCATGGGTCCCTGTACGGCCTCCCATTGCTGCTGTCTCCATCGCCACACTCTGTCATGTGCCACTTTCAGGTCTCCTCACACTGCTGGTGGGTTCCATTTTGTCATAGGGTGCTGTATGGCCTCCCATTGCTGCTGCCTCCACCGCCACACTGTGGCTCCACACTCTGGTTTTGGCCCCGTTACTGCCCAAATGAGTGAAGTGTGCGGTGATTCTAAGATCGACGGCACTCATCTGCATGTCATACTGACTGACAGTATTATTTCTCTTCCCCAGCAGACTCCAAGGGCATTTAAATTAAAGGTACAGTGTTCTGCACTAATATAAAGGCTCTCTGAAGCCTAGAAACACCCTTTTTATAAGTTAAATTCGCAGCGAATATATTCGCCTCGAATCGAATTTATTCCGCGAATTCGGCGAATCAGCCGAATCGAATTTTTGAATAATTCGCTCATCTCTATTGCTGATCTTAGAAGGCACTAAGTATCAAACATCAAATTTGGATCTGCTTAACTACTTACACAGTCCCCAGCCGTACCACACCAACTCGGGGACAAACCCAACTCTCTGCAGATACCTCTCCGTTCGATTTACCAATTTACCCACCATTAGCTCGCATTCCACGGAGGACTCCATACCTTAGATGAGTCCCTAATATGAGAATCACATGAGGTTTTTAAGACGCCTCCAAAGAACCCAACCGCCATGCCATTATGACCAACCAATGAAACCCGATCCAGAACAAGGGGTGGGAGGGTGGAAACTTTCTTCTTCAATGGCTCTTCTCCGGATGCCGGGGAAATTGCTGTTCCGCCTGGAAGATCCCCCACCCCTTGCAGCCTCTCCTCCCCTGAAAAACCACCAATCGCAGTAAGTACCTTGTCTTAAACAAAATTAACCCTATCTTTCCCTGTTTCCTAGTTATGCTAGCCCTTTGCTACTTTTTTTTTTTTGCTTTGGGCTATACTTTTTTTTTATTTTTTGTTTTGGCAAAATATTTTAATTAAGTGCTACTCTTCATTGGCCTACCCAATAAGGCCTTGTGCACACTGGCATCGAGGAACCACCCTCTGCCCTTGACTCATATTAGAATTCTGCATGTATGTGGTGGCACTCTCTACAGCATTCAGAAACCTCCCCACTGATGTAGACTTAAGAGGATAAAGAGGACCTGTGATATCACATGTCTGCATTAAAAGACACCTATGAAAAAGGTCCATATAATGCTTCTTTTTTGGAGGGGGGGGTGTTCCAAAGGCTGCACAAAAAGAAAAGGGGTGGCATCTAAACTCCAAAATAAAGTAGCCCATAGATGATTCAGTGGCTGCATTCCAATGCAGCCACAGGTGTGAACCAACCCTTAGGCTCTGTTCACACCAATGCAATTTCTAATGTGACTTGAGTCTTACAGAATCGCATGACAATGGAAATCACATTATTTACAATGGTATGCATGCAGATCAACACAGTGGCCCTGGTTCACATCTATGCGGCCGCGTGGGCCGCATTTTGCATGGGTATAAGAGCCCATTCATTTGAATGGACTCCCATGCCCATGACACGAAGGGAAGAAGTCCCTGCACTTCTTTGGAAAACTCAGTCCGCACAGGAACCTCGGTTCCCAGTACGGTTGCGTTTTCCAGTGCGGGCAGCTTGCCATTAGAACTAATGGCACCCGCCCACGGGTCCGCATTTCTCTGTGTGGGTGGTGCGGCTTCACGGATTTTCATGTGGATCTGCAGCAGCACCACCCACACAGATGTGAACCTAGGGTAAGTGGTTAGCACTTCCGCCTAGCAGCACTCGGGTTGTCGGTTTCAATCCCAACCACGGCACTACCTGCCGCGAGTTTGCATGTTCTCCCTGTGAGTGCGTGGGTTTCCTCCGGGTACTCCGAAATGTATTTATTGAGAAATGCTCAATCAGATTTTAGGGCCAGATCACACAATATGCGTTTCAGTTGCTTTTTTTCTACATCCAAAACGCACAGAAAGTAGGGTATTTGGTTGTCAATGTCATAGATCACATCAGTGCTTGCAGTTCCAGTGCGTTCCAGATGCAGAAAAAAAGTAGAACACTCTGCATTTTTCCTGCACAGAACTGCACTGGAACGCGGTAAAACATGAAAAATGCACCAACAACGCACTGGAATGCACATGTCCCTATTTAACCACCTCCCGTCTGGCTGTTGTATATATAAACGGCTGGACAGTGGCACTGCAGGGTCGGGTGGTGCTCCCTGGGAGCGCGCAGCACTGCGATCCGGTGCCCGCTGTGTCCTCCGGACACAGTGAAACACCGATCGTCGGACGGGACCTCTGTACGAGGTCCTGATCATGTGATCACTGATTGGCCAATCAGTGATCACATGCAGAGTAGTAAGCAAGATGTCACTTTTGACATCATTGCTTACTACCTGTGAAATCTGTGAATGATCACAGAGGTCACATGGTACAAGGCTATTCACAACAACCTTGTACCATGTGACAAGCTGTGACCAATCACAGCTCACTCAGTAGTTCTCAATGGCTGCAAGAATGCAGACAGAGAAAGAGAAATGATTGCTTTTACATCCTATATGGGTGTAAAAGCAATCAGTGTAAAAAAAAAAAATCTTCATCACCCCCACAAGTAGTACAGTGTCACCATGGTGACACTGTACTGCTAGGGTGACAGTATGTAAAAAAAAAAAAAAAGCATAAATAATAATATAAAAAAATAAAATAAAAATGTAAAAAAAAATGTTTAAAAATTATAATTTTTGGTTTTAAACTAATTTGGCTTTTTTTTTTTTACTAAAAAGATAACGGAATAAATTTTGGCCAAGATTTATGATGAAATATTATTTGCAAAATATTATAAGAAAAACACTTTTTTTCAAAATTTTTGGACTTTTTCATTTACATAGCAAAAAATAAAAATCCCAGTAGTGAATAAATACCACCAAAATAAAGCTTTATCTAAAAAAAATGGTAAAAAATTCATATGGGTACAGTGTTGCATGACCGTGCAATTGTCATTCAAAGTGTGACAGCGCTGAAAGCTGAAAATTGCCCTGGACAGGAAGGGGGTGAAAGTGTCTGGACTGGAACTGGATAAATTGAAGAAAAAGAGAGGGAAAAAAATGAACTGGAATCTATCAAAAAGACAATCTGAACACGCCAAAAACATATCAAAAACGCGCAAGCAGAAACACATCTGGACTGTGTTTCTATAGTGTGAACCGGTTCTTAATCAGATTTTAAATCCCAATATTATGTGACCATTTACATTAGACCATTTCAATCATGAAATTTCACAAAAATCATACACAAAGAATGGATGGCATAAACAGAGCTATCTGTAAAAAGTTTTTTTTTTTTCTTTTTGATGTAAAATTCCACCTTAATTCAGGTGAAAAGGAATAAATGACTGCTCCTTATGATAAATTCTTGGATTAGCTCCCGTCTGTAATTTTCAGTTGTCCCTAAGCTGTGTAGTAGATGAGTTACCCAGAACTGTGGAGGGCATGTTTTATTCAGCCGTGGCTGCAGGAGCGTGTCTTCCATGCGGTGCTTTTGCCTCCGAGCGTTCGGCGGCTCTGTGTGGCGCAGCGCACAGCATGTCAGATGTTGGGACAGTTTTACCTTTGTAGATAATTTCTTCTCTGTCTTCTTAGGCTGTAATGAAATCGAGAAATCAGAAAAAAATGACGAGAGCTAGAGTACTGGAGCTGCCTGCACTAGAAAGGGGAGTGACAGGATCCAAAAGTATAAATAAATTCAAGCAGTGTAGCGCATGAAATATATACAGATACATATGTAACTAAGAACAAAATCAATCAATAAATAAAATATTATAAATCAATATTAATATGGGCAGCACAGTGGCTAAATGGCTAGCACTTCCACCTGGCAATACTCAGGTTGTTGGTTTGAATCCCAACCACGGCACCACCTGCCTGGAGTTTGCATGTTCTCCCTGTGCCTGTGTGGTTTTCCTCCGGGTACTCCGGTTTCGTCCAACACTACAAAGAAATGCTGGTAGGTTAATTGGATCCTGTCTAAATTGGCCCTAGTATGTGTATGTATGAATGTGAATTAGGAACCTTAGATTTTACAGCCCTTGAGGGTTAGGGACTGATGTGAATGTTCAATATATACAGTTGTGTTCAAAATAATAGCAGACAGACATCACTAACCGGATCAATCACTGTTTTTGGTAGAAATGATATTTCTACATGGCAAATAATTTACCAGCAGGTGTAGTAGAGTAATAGAAATCCAACAGACCCAACAGTCATGACATGCATGCTGCTGATTCTGTGTCATTGAATCACTCATTGAAAGGGGCATGTTCAAAATAATAGCAGTGTGGAGTTCTATTAGTGAGGTCATTCATTCTTTGAAAAACAGGTGCCAATTATTGCCCTTATTTAAGGAAGGAAGGCAGCAAATGTTGTTCTCTCTGAAATTCTCAGGAAAATGGGTCGTTCCAGACATTGTTCAGAAGAACAGCGTACCTTGATTAAAAAGTTGATTGGAGAGGGGAAAACATATAAAGAAGTGCAGAAAATGATCGGCTGCTCAGCTAAAATGATGGCAAATACTTTAAAATGGCAACCAGAGAGAAGGAGAAATGATTGCTTTTACAGCCTTTATGGGTGTAAAAGCAATCAGTGTAAAAAAAATAAAAATCTTCATCACCTCCCACAAGTATAGTGACACTGTAGTGCTAGGGTGACAGTATGTTTAAAAAAAAACTTAAATAATAATATAAAAAAATAAAATATAAATGTGAAAGAAAATTTTGAAAAACTATAATTTTTCGTTATAAACTAATTTGGGTTATTTTTTTTTACTAAAAAGATAACTAAATAAATGTTGACCAAGATTTATGAAGAAAGATTATTTATTTGCAAAATTGTATAAGAAAAACACTTTTTTTTACAATGTTTGGACTTTTACATTTTTATAGCAAAAAAAAAAAAAATCCCAGTGATGAATAAATACCACAAAAATAAAGTTTAAAAAAATTAATATGGGTACAGTGTTGCATGACCGCGCAATTGTCATTCAAAGTGTGACAGCGCTGAAAGCTGAAAATTGGCCTGGACAGGAAGGGGGTAAAAGTGTCCAGACTGGAAGCGGTTAAAGTTTTAACTCATTGGTATTATACCCCCTCTAGACTACATATCATGTTCCCAGGGACATCACACCTCTGCTTTAGGGGCTACGGCCTCGCTGGAACCCTTGTGCATGTGTTTTGGGCTTGTCCTAGTCATTCCTTGATCTGGAATAGAATCTCGGTGGTGGCCTCTGCCGTGGCAGATACTACGTTAACTATGTCTATGAAAATTTGTTATTTCCTATTTCGGGTGTTCCTGTCAACGAGATGGGGCTAATCCACACCATGTGTGCCTCATCCTTATGGGCCATTGCCCTTCATTGGAAGTCACGGACGGTTCCTTTGACCTGGCAACAGGTTGGTACATAGATCTGTGATCAGCTGTGTTTGAGGCACAGAGCCAGTGACAGATCTTGCCACAGTGCAGCCCCGTGGGCACGCACGAGGCGCGATCCGGAAAGGACGTCATATGATGCCCACCCGAATCGTCAGGAGTCCTGCTCAAACATCATTCTGCTATTGGCCGGGTGGGAACAGGTTCATTTTTGCCATGGTCTCAAAGCACAGCATCGTGGCCATGGCATGTGTACAGCCCAGGGGCGGATTGACCTTTTAGGCACTCGGGCACTGCCCGAGGGTCCGGGGTCAGTAGGGGGCCCCATGAGATGCCCCTGGTACCTTTTCATAGGCTTTTTTGAGTGTGGGCGAGGACACAGGGGCCCTATGATCAGGGGCGGACTGACAACTCATGGGGCCCCCAGGCGGACTGACAACTCGTGGGACCCCTGTGTCCTTGCCCAAACTCAAAAAAGCCTATGAAAAAGGTACCAGGGGCATCTCATGGGGCCCCCCACTGACCCCGGGTCCTCGGGCAGTGCCCGAGTTTCCAAATGGTCAGTCCACCCCTGCCTATGATTTCCTATTGCCCGGGGTCCCCATGAGTTGTCAGTCCGCCCATGGTACAGCCCTAAGGGGCTGCATACCCTGACTCTGATGGGTAGTTGGAGATGGTAAAACCATGACTTAACTGCCTTGTTTTACCATCCACTAGCTGAACCCTTAGAGATAGAGCCCTTCACCCAGCAAAGCTCATGCTCTATGAGAAGCACTATTGACTGGAACACTGTGCAGGGAATGAGTCTGACTGCTGGAGTTCGGGGTCTCTGTGCTGTGCGTGGGAGCAGAGGTCTGACTCTGCTGCACACACTTGTTGCTGAACATAGCAGGTATAAAGCATAACGTGTTACAGTATTTAAAGAGTAATTCCACTTTAACGGGAAAAAATAGCAAATAAAGAAATATTATAACATATACAATTGCAACACAGGCCATATTGTAATATAACATTATTAAAAATGTCTTTCCCTTTTCAATCTGCAGCTCTGTAATTTTCTGTAAAATGCAATATGGCAACCTGGAGGAATTCTGTACACAGATAGACTACAGAACACACCCCAGAAATGACACTTTCTGCTTGTGTGATTGGCTCACTGATTTTCCCAGAAGTCTGCATTAAGATAAAAGTGAGGTTTTGGGCATCCCCTGCAATACAAATGTCATTTTTGAAGGGAAATCATGTCTAAAGGGATGCAGACCCTGCCACTTTCCTCATTAGTGTCCTGCAGGTGCGGCAGCGGATTGATAATTATAAAATCACTCCCATTCACGTTCATTTTGCACATGGATACAAACAAACAAACAGCAATTTTTTCAAAATATCATAAGGTAGGAATCTGGAACAAAGTTTCTTAAAAATCCCTTCAATGTACATGGGCAGCACAGTGGCTAAATGGTTGGCACTTCCACCTGGCAGTACCAGGGTCGTTGGTTCAAATCCCACCCACGACACCACCTGCCTGGAGTTTGAATGTTCTCTCTGTGCTTGCGTGGGTTTCCTCCGGGTACTCCGGTTTCCTCCCACACTCCAAAGACATGCTGGTAGGCTAATTGGCTCCTGTCTAAATTGGCCCTAGTATGAATGTAGGTTAGGGACCTTAGATTGTACGCCCCTTGAGGGTTAGGGAGTGATGTGAATGTACAATATATATGTAAAGTGCTGCGGAAATTGACAGCGCTCTATAAGTACCTGAAATAAATAAATAATAAAAATAAAATGTACATAAATCATCCAGAGGGGAATGTTTTTTTTTTCTTTTCAACAAAAGTGGAGTTACTAATTAAGCTTGACTAATTTACAATAATAAATACAGAGGATTCAATCAATCTTTAACTCTATAGCAAGTATACAGTACTAGGAGTGATCATGTTTAGCCACCACAGTGATTCAATATTTTTTTTTGTTGTTTCTACTGGGATTTTTTTTAGCTCTTTCCTGCTTCCTAAGAAGTGATATTATTTAGTATTGTTCTTAATTTAGCCACTTGAGTCTCAGGAACTTTTTTTTCCACTAACCTCCTTCATTCCCACAGTGTATTTTTTTTTTAGCTTCTTATACCTTTTTAGCTTTATATACCTTTTAGCATTTACACTCAACGGCCACTTTATTAGGTACATCTGTTTAGTGCCAAGAAAATCTCCCCCACACCATTACATCACCACCACCAGGTTGAACCGTTGATACAAGGCAGGATGGATCCATGTTTTCATGTTGTTTACGCCAAATTCTGACTCTACCATCTGAATGTTGCTGCAACCGGTCTGCCTATTCTCTTCTGATATCAACAAGGCATTTCCGTCCACACAACTGCCACTCACTGGATATTTTCTCTTTTTCGGACCATTCTCTGTAAACCCTAGAGATGGTTGTACGTGAAAATCCCAGTAGATCAGCAGTTTTTGAAATATTCAGACCAGCTCATCTGGCACCAACAACCATGCCACATTCAAAGTCACTTAAATCCCCTTTCTTCCCCATTCTGATGCTCGGTTTGAACTTAGCAAATCATCTTCACCGGGTCTAGATGCCTAAATGCATTGAGTTACCATCATGTGATTGGCTGATTGACAATTTTTGTTTCTAAGCAATTGAACAGGTGTGCCTAATAAAGTGGCCGGTGAGTGTATAGTCTACCCTAATGTATTACATATTTTTGGGGGAGAGAATGAATAGGGCTTTTTTCTGTATAAAGGAGATATTTTTATTGAGTTTTGTTATTTACACACATGCAGGGGCGGACTGACAACTCATGGGGCCCCTGGGCAATAGGGGATCATGGGGCCCCTGTGTCCTTGCCCAAACTCAAAAAAGCTTATGAAAAAGGTACCAGGGGCATCTCATGGGGCCCCCTACTGACCCCGGGCCCTCGGGCAGTGCCCAAGTTTCCAAATGGTCAATCTGCCCCTGGACACATGAAAACAATACAGACATTGCAATCACAAAAATGATTGTATCCACATGCCGCACAAATAAAAAAACAGTGATACCAGCATATCAAACAAAAACATCCAAATAGACATGCAAAGCAGCTGTTTGTGATCTGCCTTTAATCCAGCATATTATATATATCATCATATGTGCATTGCATTTAGTATTTTATATAAATAGAAAGACAGCACAAGAGTTGCTATAGAATTTCAAAGGCTAGAAATACACTCAGATAGGGAGGCAATAGTCAACTGTTCACAAAGAAATAATAGAAAAAAAAAAAAACAGAACTATGCAAATGTTATAGGCAGTTGAGAAAAAATGTTGTAAATGAACAATGCTTTCAAGAAATAGAAGCATTAATAGTTTATTTGTATCAATTAACAAAATTGAACGTAAACAAACAAAAGAGAAAGCCACAGAAAGGTTTCTTCACAGAGAGAGCTGGGAAAATGTGGAATGGACTCCCTCTAGAGTTGGTTCTGGCCAGCTCAGTGGATTGCTTTAAAAAAGTTCTGGATTCTTTCTTGGATACACAGAATATAATTGGATACTAACATTTATAGGTAAAGTTGATCCAGGGAATATCCGATTGCCTCTCGGGGGGATCAGGAAGGAATTGTTTCCCCTGCAGGAGCAAATTGGATCATGCTTTGCTGGGTTTTTTTGCCTTTCTCTGGATCAACTGTGGGTATAGGATTATAACTTTTTTTTTTTTAATGGTTGCACTGGATGGACTTTTGTCTTTTTTCAGCCAGACTAACTATGTAACTAATGTAATCAATATTTGGTGTGACCACCCTTTGGCTTCAAAACAGCATCAATTCTAAGTAGACTCGCACACAGGTTTTGAAGGAACTGAGAAGGCAGGTTCCAAACATCTTGGAGAACTAACATTAGATCTTCTCTGGATGTAGGCTGCCTCAAATCCTTCAGTCTCATCATGTCATCCAAGACAGTCTCCATGATGTTGAGATCAGGGCTCTGTGGGGTCAAACTATCACTTCCAGGACTCCTTGTTCTTCTTTACACTGAAGATAGCACTTAATGACATTGGCTGCATGTTTGGGGTCGTTCTTCTGCTGCAGAATACATTTGGGGCCAATCACACGCCTCCCTGATGGTATGCCATGATGGATAAGTATCTGCCTGTAACTCTCTGCATTGGGGACACTATTGATCCTGATCAAATCTTTAACTCCATTTGAAGAAATGCAGCTCCAAACTTGCCTGGAACCTCCGCCGTGCTTCACATTTGCCTGTAGACACTCATTATTGTACTGCTCTCCAGACCTTTAGCAAACCAACTGCTCCTGCTACAGCCAAATATTTCACATTTTGACTCATCAGTCCAAAGCACCTGCTGACACTTTTCTGCATCTGAGTTCCTATGTTTTCATGTATAGTTGAGTCGCTTAGCCTTGTTTCCACATCAGAGGTATGACTGTTTGGCCGCTAGTCTTCCATGAAGACCACTTTGGGCAGACTTCTTCGGACAGTAGATGGGTGTACCTGGAACCCACTGATTCCCCCAGTTCTGTGCTGATGGCACTGCTGGACATCTGCCATTGTCGAATGGAATTAGGCGTGATGTGTCTTTCATCTGCTGTTTCCTTGGCTGGCCATTATGCCTACAGTCCTCATCATTGCCCATTTCTTTAGGTTTCTTCAAAAGAACTTGTGAATTGAATTGATGCTGGTTTGAAGCCAAAAGGGTAGGCACACCAAATATTGATTTGATTTAGATTTTTCTTCTGTGCACTCACTTTCAATTTTGTAAATTGATAAAAATAAACACTTAAAGCATATTTTTTTAAAAGAATTCTTATTTTACAGCATTTTTTCATACCTGTCTATAACTTTTGCACAGTATTATATATACACTATATAGGCAAAAGCATTGGGACGTCTGACTTTACACGCACATAAACTTTAATAGTATCCCAGTCTTAGTGCATAGGGTTCAATATTGAGTTGGCCCCACCCTTTGCAGCTATAACAGCTTCAACTCTTCTGGGAAGGCCGTCCACAAGGTTTAGGAGGGTGTCTATGCAAATTTTAGACCATTCTTCCAGAAACGCATTTGTGAGGTCAGGCACTGATGTTGGATGAGAAAGCCTGGCTCGCAGTCTCCGCTCTAATTCATCCCAAAGGTGTTCTTTCGGGTGCAGGTCAGTCAAGTTCCTCCACCCCCAAGTCGCTCATCCATGTCTATATGGAGCTTGCTTGTGCACTGCTGTGCAGTCATGTTGGAACAGGAAGGGGCCATCCCCCTAAACGGTTCCCACAAAGTTGGGAGCATGAAATTGTACAAAATGTCTTGGTATGATGACGCCTTAAGAGTTCCCTTCACTGGAACTAAGGGGCCAAGCCCAACCCCTGAAAAACAACCCCACACCATAATCCCCCTCCACCAAACTTTATACTTGGCACAATGCAGTCAGGCAAGTACCGTTCTCCTGGCAACCGCCAAACTCAGGCACGTCCACCGGATTGCCAGACAGAGAAGCGTGATTCGTCACTACAGAGAACACGTCTCCACTGCTCTAGAGTCCAGTGGTGGCTTGCTTTACACCACTGAATCCGAAGCTTTGCATTGTACTTGGTGATGTAAGGCTTGTATGCAGCTGCTCGGCCATGGAAACCCATTCCATGAAGCTCTCTACACACTGTTGTTACGATAATCTGAAGGCCACACCAAGTTTGGAGGTCTTTAGCTATTAACTCTGCAGACAGTTGGGGACTTCTGTGCACTGTGTGCTTCAGTATGAATTGACACTGCTCTGTCATTTTATACCACTTGGTCGCTGAGCGACCCATTCTTTCACAAATGTTTGTAGAAGCAGTCTGCATGCCTAGGTGCTTGATTTTATGCACCTGTGGCAATGGAGGTGATTGGAACACCTGAATCAAATGATTCGGAGGGCTGGCCCAACAATGTTGGCAATATAGCGTATATATACTGTATGTATATAGATATATAGATATATATATATATATACACACACTCACCAGCCACTTTATTAGGTACACCTTGCTAGTGCCAAGAAAATCTCCCTCACACCATTACACCACCACCAGCCTGAACCATTGGTACAAGGCAGGATGGATCCATGTTTTCATGTTGTTTATTTTAAATTATGACCCTACCATCTGAATGTCGCAGCAACCAGTCTGACCATTCTCATCTGATCTCTTACATCACCAAGGCATTTTTGTCCACACTCTCTGGATATTTTCTCTTTTTTGGATCATTCTCTGTAAACCCTAGAGATGGGTATGCTTGAAAATCCCAGTAGATCAGCAGTTTTTGAAATACTCAGACCAGTCTGTCCGGCACCAACAACCATGCCACATTCAAAGTCACTTAAATCCCCTTCCTTCCCCATTCTGATGCTCGGTTTGAACTTCAGCAAGTCGACTTCACCACATCTACATGCCTAAATGCATTGAGTTTCTGTGATGTGATTGGCTGATTAGCAATTAGTGTTACCAAGCAATTGATCAGGTGTACTTAATAAAGTGGCCGGTAAGTGTATATATATATATATATATATATATATACTGTATATCCTGTGATGGTTTGCAGTCCATTTCTTCAAGCTAAATTAAGGGCTTGAGTAATAAAGGCTATGGTTGAGGCAAATTGAACATCAGTCAAACGGTATCATAACATTTCTTGTCTACAGAAGGCTCCTCTAGATTGATAGACTCATAGCTTTGGAATAAACTACCTATCTAACTCTTCTATCTACTCCTCTACAGTAGGAGGACAATTTGATATCTATATAAGTACTGTCATCCTGTGGGTTGCAAATAAAAAGATAAGGATGTGTGCTCATTCGATTAAAAACACACAATTAATACTAGATTTAACCCTGTCCCAATAGAGAGCCAGTGTTGGACAGTGCCAAAACAGATACATCAGGAATTCTTCATTCACTGTGCAACATGGAGTTTCTCTGAGGCCTATTTTATGTAAAAATTCTGCGGTCCTGTGTCACTAAAGGGACTGTCCTTAGGTGATACACAGAGATGAAACAAATCCTGCTGCATAAGTTGTACCTGTTTATCAACAATGTTCTTTTGTGTACATCCATTCAAAGTTTTGAATTTATATAGCTTGTCTGAGAGGTCAGAAAGAAGGTGAAATTACACACTGAAAAGCTCAGTGAGTACAGCTCTGGGAGCCGATTGGAGGGAAGAGACAAACCCCCTTCAAACAGCTCACAGGAACAGAGCTGAGGCTGTCAACCTGCTGGAGGTTCCTCACCTGCAGGGGCGGACTGACAACTCATGGGGCCCCCGGGCAATAGGGGATCATGGGGCCCCTGTGTCCTTGCCCACACTCAAAGCACACCCAAAAAAGCCTATAAAAAGGTACCAGGGGCATTTCATGGGGCCCCCTACTGACCCGGGGCCCTCGGGCAGTGCTGCTCGAATGGTCAGTCCGCCCCTGCTCCCCTGTCACCAGTTTTCTGTTGGTGTCAGGAAAACTTGTCAGAAGTGACTCATGCTGATAGAAAAGGAATGAAGCAGCAGACAGAAATTACACTTAGTGTTCTTAATAGAGACAAAGACACACTATAGAGGGATATGCGTTGTTCATATTTCATGTCTGAGCCAATTTAAGAGCACTCCAGTCAGGTCACATGATTTCGTCAGCAGCCAGCTTCAGTGAAGAGGAGAGTTTCTGACAACAGCTGGGGTGGTGATGTCACCTATAGACTTACTATGGGGCGCCTGCTTTCTGCTGTCCCTCCTCTACCTTGAAGCTGGCTCTGGGAGCTGATCATTGGACTGGACCAGAGCGCCCTTAGATTAGGTTAAGTATACACATTTTTTCTTTACAGGCTAGTTAGTAGAGAGCTTAGAATGGGGTGGAGCAGGTGTAAGCTTAGATAGTATTAATCCAGACTTTTACTTTAAATAAAAAAAAAAACAGCCTGCAATAGATCACTATAGCAGTGATCTATTGCTGCAGAAAGACACTGAACAGAGCTGCAACAGCTCTGTCCCAGCCTCTATACTAAGAATAAGCTTTGTGATGTCATTCATGACATGACTACATTTCCTATGTAGACACAATGTGGAAGCACTACATTTATATATATATATTATATATATTATCTAAATGTTTCAGTTCCCAGCTCTAATTCTGGATTGTGGCTGTCTTTGGCAGTCAGCAGTTCCAGACCAAACTCATGCCTGGACCCTCGATTCACAGCACTGTTTTAACCAATAGTTTCCCGGCCAATAGCCGTTTGGCGGCCGGCAAAATGCTGTAGATTTCCATGTGGATGCCATATGGCGTACTCCCGGGCATATGCAGTTTTCGCGCTTGCAGAGCCGCGCAGCAATGCGATCTGTCACCGGCAGTGTACCTTGGACTCAGCCATTGACAGATCTGAGTACCAGCCCCCGTTGCCGGTACCATGTGACCTTCTGTGACCAATCACAGCAGGTCACATGACAGTTGTATACAATGGATGGCTTCATTCATGCCATCCATTGTATACTAGTGTCTAGCTGTGAATGGTCACAGCGATCACATGCACATGTCATGTGATTAGCTGTGGCCAAATCACAGCTAAGCACAAAAAAAAAAAAAAAAAACCTGAATGAATCGATTTCATTCAGGTAAATGCTTGCTTATAGCAAAGTAATTCTTTGCTATAAGCAAATTGTGTAAAAAAAAAAAAATATATACTGATCACTTCCCCAAAATAGTACAATGTTACTATGGTAACATTGTACTACTTTGGACATAGTGAAATATGAAAACAAAATCTTAAAAAAAAGAAAAAATTGTAATAAAAAATTAAAAATAATAATAATAAAAAAAATAAATAAAAATATATATTTATATATATATATTTTTTTTCATACTGTCACCAGTCAGTGTCCCTGATCACCGCCATGCCAGTTATACGATGATGCTGTACTGCACTAGTGACAGTATGTAAAAAAAAAAAATAGTGAAAATAATTTTTTTAATTTTTTCATTTTCCCGAAAAATGATGACAAAAAAATACGACTTCAAAAAACTCGCCATGCCTCTTATGAAGTACGTCGGACTGTCTACTCTGCAAAAAGGGGTCATTTGGGGATATCTGTACTGTTCTGACATTCTTGGACCTCAAGAAATTAGATTGACTGTCAGTACTTCAGGATTGATCAATATTCAGATCTATACCATAGTTTGTGAACTCTATAACTTTCCTACAAACTAAAAAATACATCCTAATTTGGGTTATTTTCACCAAAGACATGTAGCAGAATACATCTCGGCCTAAATTTATGAAGAACAATTATTTATTTGTAAACTTTTATAACAGAAACAAAGAAAAACGTGGGTTTTTTTTTCAAAATTTTCGGTCTTTTTTTGTTAATTTAACAAAAAATAAAAATCCCGGCGGTGATTAAATACCACCAAAAGAAAGCTCAAGTTGTGTGAAGAAAATGATAACATTTTAGTTTGGGTACAATGTTGTATGACCGCGCAATTGTCATTCAGAGTGTGAGAGCGCTGAAACCTGAAAAATGGCCTGGGCAGGAAGGGGGTAAAAGTGCTCGGTATGGAAATGGTTAAAATGGCACTGGAACAAGTGCCTGCTGTCCCAGTGCCGATTTAAAATGCCACCAGAGATGCACGTGGTTAAAAATGCTAAGTGCAATTTTACCTATAGCCATTCCAGTCCATTACTAACATTGTGTAAAAAAAGGTTTTCAGACTGTGACTTGCTTTCACTGGAGCTTTTAAGAGCTCTCAGTGGCATTGAAGCATGTTAGACGTCTTAACAACAGTGCAGGCTGTACTAAGAATGACCAGAATGATGAAAAATTTTAATTTTAGAGCTGGTAAGGATGCAAAGAATGGACCTGTTCTTAAACAGAGTTCATTTGTTGTATTTGGCCTTAAAGTGATATTAAACCCAAAACCAATATGCAGTTTACCAGTGTGGTTTATAATGCAGTTCACCAGTCTTTAGATGCGGTAGCCTGTGCTCTGCAGATCCTGTGATGACGTCATCACGTCACCGTCCAGTGGCTGAGTTACTTGCTGTGTCTCTTTTATACCTTTCTTTGATTCAATAAAACAACTTAAGCAGTTTTACACTAAATTTGCATCTGTTTGTTTTTTATCAGGATAATGATATATGCTGAGTGGAGTTGATGGTCATAACTGAACCCTGCTGATGTACCCTGTGGTTCCTGGACATTGCACAGGATTGTTGCAAGGGTTCTCTAGCATTCAAAAGTGCTTTAGCCCTCCCATAATCTGGGGTCTTTTTTTTTGGTAAGAGGCTGATGGTAGTGGAACTCACATGAGGATTCACAGATTTCAAGTGTCACTTGGTTACATTTTTTTGTGGACTGTCTGTGGTATGGTGTTGCACGATTGGGTGACTACACATATTTGATATTTATGCTGAGTTAATCATTTTAATTTAAAGGTACAGTGCAACAATTTCTGCATATATTGCTATGTAGCACCCTTCTAGAATAGGATGCTAGGTAAATTTAGTTTTTTGCTCCATCTATAATCAAGGGAGGGAGAGTCAAATAACCAGCCTGAATATTTATCATGCCCCAGCCAATCCCTGGAGAGGAGTGTCCAGAAAGGGACTGGAAAGGTGATACATAGTCTGAAGAACTGGAGAGCTGGGTTACTTCTCCTCAAGAGGGTTCCAGAGCCTGAGGGGCTGTTGCCCTCAGGCAGTCCATGCACTGTGCAGCTGCTCTTGAAGCCTTAGTGGTGTCAGGGCTGAGGGCCTGGTTGGATCTTCCTAGAAGCTGATTGCAGAACCTCACTACAACGGAACTGGTCTAGAGAGTTGCTGTTTCATTGTCAGGGAATCTATCTATGCGCAGACACAGAACCCCTGTTAGTCCTGCTTGTGGCGAATATTTAAGCTGGGCTAGTGCCTTGCAATAGTGACGTTTGGTCTATTACTTTTGAACACCCGTGCATCTTGTTACCTGTGATCCTGTTGCAGATCTGATCTGTTATTGACCCTGTTTGAACGCTACCTGTACTGACCCCTGGCCTGCTCTTTGACTACTCTTTTGCCTACTGTTTATGCCTGCTGTGCCTTCTAGTTGCCAACCCAGACCGTCTGACCTTGCCATACTCAGTCTCCTGCACCGGAACCAGTTGATCCTTCCCGGTATCTGGCTCCTGCACTTCTCTCAGCGTGCCATCTGCCAGTCTGCTCCTGTACCTCTGCCAGTGTGTTGTCTGCCAAGCTGTTCCTGCACTTCTGCCAGTGTGCCATCCACCAGCTGCTCCTGCATTCCAAATGCACGCTAACATCCATCTGCAGAAGTCCTACTAGGAACTCGTGCACCTCTGTGCTCCGGCATTCTCTGTTACTCTACCAGGGCCTCCGAGCCAGAGCTGTAAGGGAGACCTTCCTTTGTACTTCACATTCTACAACCAGATACAACCAGATACATTACAGTACCAGTGCCATGTCAGAACCAGGGGCGAACTGACAACTCATGGGGCCCCCGGGCAATAGGGGATCATGGGGCCCCTGTGTCCTTGCCCAAACTCAAAAAAGCCTATGAAAAAGGTACCAGGGGCATCTCCTGGGGCCCCCTACTGACCCCGGGCCCTCGGGCAGTGCCTGAGTTTCCAAATGGTCAGTCTGCCCCTGGTCAGAACCTGAAAGAGGGGTCTCCTCGCTTGATGAGATCTGCCAGCATATCGCTGCACTGACTCAGGCTGTCAAGAATCTTCAAGAAGGTTATATCAACTCGAAAGTTGCCTCCAAGCCCTGCATGCACCTGCAACCTTGACTACTACAGCTCCCGCCAGCTCTACCTCAGCTCCTTCTATATCTCATGCCGCTGCTCCAGCATTCTCTACCATTATGATGCTTCCTCCTGAACCAAGGGTTCCCACGCCAGAGAGATTTTCCGGGAATCAGACTAAGTTTTGTGCATTCCATAACGCTTGTCAGCTATATTTTGCATTGTAGCCCGCACCATTTCACTAGGAGCTACCAAAGTTGGATTTGTAATCTCTCTATCACAAGGGGAACCCCAAACTTGGGCTCATCATCTCTTGTAAAAGGAAGATGCCAAGTTGACTACTCTGAAGAGTTTCTTTGATACAATGGCACAACTATATGATGACCCTCAACGTTCAGCTTTGGCAGAGGCAGTTTTATTTTCTCTTCAGCAAGGTCGAGGGCAGAAGAGGACTATGTGTCTGAATTTAGATGCTGGAGCTCTGATACCAGCTGGAATGATGCTGCCCTGCACTATCAATTTTGCCTGGGCTCTCAGAACCTCTGAAAGATGAACTAGCCAGGGTGGGGGTGCAAAGTTCTTTAGAAGGACTAATTGACCAGGCTCAGAGAGCAACAGCTTGAGAGATCCACTGGCCAGACCCATCCTGTACCCAGGGTACCATCTTCAGCCAATCCAGCACCTTCAGCAGCACCTGCATCAACGCCTGTACTGGATGAGCCTGAGCCTATGCAGTTTGGCCTCCTGCATCCGTCACTGTCATCAGAGGAACTGCTGTATACTAATCGTTTTGGGGTATGCCATGCCCTAACCCTTCTCCAGTTAAAGTTTCTTCAGGCAATAATTCTAAAAAAGACGTCTCCTAGACTGTGTTATTGGAGACAGTGTGAATGGACCGGTGCTTGCGGTGGTGGGCAGTCTCTGTACTTTTGGGGAAGAACCAGTTAATATCATCGGCACCCAAAGGGATAGAGTTAAAACTGGATGAGGGCTCCATCTGACTTTCTATAGCTTCTAATGCACATTGTGAGACGCTTAGAGTAAGCAATTGCAGTGCAGGCAGGGAGCATATATGTCAAGTTCGGGTTCTGATATGAAGTAAACTAGCTCAGTCCAAAAAGAGCTACAGAAGCAGCCTGGTCACTGATCTACATTATGCAATAGACCTTTAAGGTATATTGTTTGCAGATGAGCCCAGACATTGATTTTGGGTCTCTCTGAAAGATAGAATCCCAGAAAACCAAACATACCAGACGGTCATGGGACCTTCTTATGGGGCTTTTCAGAACTAGTAACATGCTTACTGAGGCCAAAAAACACTAGCCTGATGCTGAACACCTCCAAGCATCCTATTGCGAGCACCAAGGTCCTCTGTGTCTGAGGACGTATGTTGGAACTCAATAGATGTATTTTTTTCTTTTTTTATGGTGAAAACATTTGGAATACCTACAGATATTTTCACAGCAAACCAGAGTCATGGGAAGAAATCTTGGAGGAGTACATTTTTAAAAACCTGGCCATTTGCATTAATAATGCCTTAGATCACCTTAACGTAGATTTGTTTACCCTGTTTTACACAGGGGATCCTTTTTACTGTACATCTATTAGTGTCATTAAACCCACAACCAGGGGCGGACTGACAACTCATGGGGCCCCCAGGCAATAGGGTATCATGGGGCCCCTGTGTCCTCGCCCACACTCAAATAACACCCAAAAAAGCCTATGAAAGGTACCAGGGGCATCTCATGGGGCCCCCTACTGACCCCGGGTCCTCGGGCAGTGCCCGAGTTCCCAAATGGTCAGTCCACCCCTGCCCACATCATGAATTGCCATTCATACTCACTCAGTCACTATGGGATTTGTTTTCTGTATTCTGCAAAAAACCTGGTTGATCCTGCTGTTCACTGTCCTTCCCTCATTGTCTGTGTCCCCGCTGCAGCCTGAGATTGTGTAGACCAGGTGTTGCAACATCTTCAGAGCATGAATACAAATGAAAAAACAAAAAGAGGGCGCACCGGCCAAGTGCATTATCGTTTAAAAATATTTATTGAAAAAATAAAAAAGTAGATATCATACTCACAATGGACATACAAAACAGGCATATCACAATGAACAAAGGTGTTCAATCCATATATCTTTCTAAGCTGTTCATTTCCTCCTTTTTATTATCTGTGAAGCCCCCCGTGACTATAGCTACACATGTGGGTGTGTACATAAAGATAAAAGACAGATAATAAACAGCTAAACACAACAGGGGTTGGATAATATACTGGTTGGATATTATTACATTATGTAGTTTGATGGAGGATTCACCTCCATGTAATTCAAAGCACATACACACCATATACTTAGGCTGGAGGGACATGAAACAGGCTGTGATTGGCAGAACCTCCCCCTAGATAGCCCACATCATGTTTTTGCACAAAATAATAAAAAATTTGAGTTCAATGCATATTTGTATGACTATTTAAAATATGATTTTTTTCAAATATTAATTATTAATTTTTCCCGTATATATTCCAAAGGCTGTTTTTTTATGCTTAGATTTTTTTTTATTAAAATAAATACAGTGCAATTATCCATATACATAAAGAGAAGCAATAATGTAAATTAAACAGTATGTGTTTAGTATCACTTTAATGGTGAATATCTCCTTTTTATATTTTTGTTGTTTAGAATTTGAATGGGAACATTGGATTCTCTTCATCTTATTAGACATTTTGAATGCTTTAGAAACACTATCTCTATTTTTATTTATTTCAGGTGCTTATAGAGCGCTGTCAATTTATGCAGTGCTTTACATATATATTGTACATTCACATCAGTCCCTAACCCTCAAGGGGTGTACAATCTAAGGTCCTTAACTCACATTCATACAGACACATACTAGGGCCAATTTAGACAGGAGCCAATTAACCTACCAGCATGTCTTTGGAGTGTGGCAGGAAGCTGGAGTACCCGGAGGAAACCCACACAGGTACAGGGAAAACATCCATGGTTGGAATTTGAACTGATGACCCTAGTACTGCTATGTGGAAGTGCTAACCTTTTAGCCACTGTACTGCCCTATAATGTTCTGTAACATTTTCTTTTATTCTGTTTCATCTTTTATCATTAATTTTTAGTCATTGAAATAGTGTGGTGTTTTTTAAGCATAAATATTATTTACTCCCAGTTAAACATCCATAAATAATGAAAAACCAAACAGAAAAACAGCAAAAAAAAGAGAAAATGGTAAGCAGGAAACATGATTTTTTTCATAACACTTTCATTCTGATATGTGTTAAAAAATAATCCTTAAAACACAAGTTATGGGCTACAATTTTTGTAAGCAACACAGAAAGTAGATTAGGAAATAAGTCCAATGCACTAACAAAACAACCACGCCACTTAGTGAAATATTTATCACATGCTATTTATCTAAGTATTCAAAACAACCATTCTGGCATAAATAATAAAATAGTTTTTTTAAATAAATAATGACTTTTCTGAGTAATGGCATGGCCTACACCATTTTTGTATTTGAGGATTTCATGGCTGTTCTTACAGAAGTAAACATCTTTTGGTCTTTGTGTATCCAGCCAAATATGATACAATTGTCTTGACTTAATTGTCTATTAATTTGGGAAAGGGCTTATGTGCTACAACTCATGCTACACTAATATTTTGTATCTGTGAATTGACATTTACAGTTTCTAACAACTTGTGATAACTCAAACTGTGTGTGTTGGCTATAATGAAAATGATGGCTTTTAAAATGGAGATCAAAATCTATTAAAAGTAGGGACAAGGACTGGATTCAATGCACAGCGGATATGGGGGTTTTAGGTTATTAGTTCTGGAGAATTTATGCAGATATTTAACAGACAGAATTTTGAAGGACCCAGAATGCCCTACCTGACCTTTCACATGTAGGCAGTTGGGTTAGAATAGCCAATAATTGGGGCTTTTGTATGTGGCGTTTACTGGTATTTGGTTATTAATAGTCACTGGCCATATTTAAGTTCAGCTGCCTCAGCCAGAAGCAGCCAGAAGCAGCACCTTAAATCAGTGGTTCTCAACCTGTGGGTCGCGACCCCTTTGGGGGTCGAACGACCCTTCCACAGGGGTCACCTAAGACCATTGGAAAACACATATTTCCGATGTGTAAAGAGCAGCTACTGTGTTGAAAGCAGCTACTGTGTTGAAAGCAGCAGTATTGGAGGTAAAACGACACTCATGAATTATAATTACTGGGTAAATAATTTTATGGTTGGGGGTCACCACAACATGAGGAACGGTATGAAAGGGTCACGGCATTAGGAAGGTTGAGAACCACTGCCTTAAATAGTTAGTCATATCAGTCCAGGTTGGTCCTAGGTAATCCAAGAACGGCCCACTGTACTTGGTGTATGAATGGGACCATTGGCCTGAGCTGGTCCAAATTATTATCTACAGTAGGTGTTTGCTTGTCTCCCCTTAGTAGGGCTATCAGAAAGCATGGTAGATGGTATTGTCACCCCAAGTGTAGGAATTATGAAGAGCCTAAAGTGAACCTAATATCCGATAGTGTTATCCAAATGTGTTTGCCCTGTGTTGCTTATTGCTATTGTCATATGTACTGATGACCCAGTCAATGCCGACCGTATGTCAACCAGCTGACTCAACAAGATCATACGCAGTGTCCACTAACCAGGAAGAGAGAAACCCAATGGGCTGGCCATAACAAAGCTGATGACAATAAGATCAAAATCTATAAGAAGAATAGAGAAGGATCAGATTCACTGCACTGCGAATATGGAGGTTTTGACGTTATCGGTTCTGGCGAAATTTTGTGGATGTTTAGCAGACCAAATTTTAAAGGAACCTGAATCTCCTATATGGTCTTTCACCTGTGGTCAACAGTTAGAATGGCCAATAATGGGGGCTTTGGTATGTGCTATTCACCTTGCAATAAAGGATGGGCTCCCAGCAGTCATTTTCTAGTGAGCGTTGGAGCATTTGACCATTTATGTAGGGACAGTAAAGATCTGAAAGTCCTTTTTAGGGCTACCTTTTTCTGTATTTCATCCACAATGCTTTGTCTTTCTCTTTTAAATTGTGGCTTAACCAAGCTAGTTTCAAACTGTGCAGCCTCTGTACAATATTTGTGGCAATTGTCTCCCAAATTATACACTTTAATTTCCATTTCCAGATAAAACTTGCCTTGTCTCTCCCTCTTATTTTGCAACATATTTAGATTGCTTACATACTGACAATCAACGGTACAATATTTGTGACTGCTATCTCACTCAAATACACTCTAATGTTTTTATTGTTAGATAAAACCTGCCTTTTCTCTACCTATTTTCTGCCTATTCAACTGCTTTTGTATAGTCCTGACTATGAAACAAATACCAGAAGTCTATATTTTGAATGTTTTTGGAACAATTGACAATGCAGTTTGGTACTATGAAAAAAGGCTCATAAACTAATACACTGTTTTGTCATTGGCAAACTTAAGAACTTTAGCTTTACTTTTTCTAAGAGGACGCTTTCCCATAACTTTTAGATTTGTTGTGGCTGCAGCTTCAGCTGGTCAATTCAGATGTATTACCACCTAATAAAAAAGGTCTTTTTTCAAGTTTAAATGAACCAAAAGGTGTTATTGTTTTATTTGGAGAAAAAGTTAAAAGTAAAAGTTAAAAAAATCAATTGCAAATCTAAAATATCTGATGCCAATGTCACTGATGATATCCAGTAAAATCATACTGTTCATCAACACCACATGCAGCTGAAGGTGGTTGTAAAGGCTCAAGGTTTTTTACCTTCATGCATTCTGTGAATCAAGGTAAAAAACCTTCGATGTGCAGCCGCCCCCCCCCCCCCAATACCTACCTGAGCCCCACCTTGATCCAGCGATGTGCATGAGAGCCTCAGCTGTCTCGGGTCTCTCTCCTCATAGGCTGAGACAGAAGCAGGAGCCACTGGCTCCCGCTGTCAATACCAGCCACTAAGCCAATGAGGAGAAAGCAAGGGGCGGGGCCAAGCCACATCTGTGCGTGAATAGATACACAGAGCAGCGGTTTGGGAGCAAGCCTGCTCAGGTGCCCACATAGCAAGCTTCTTGTTGTGGTGGCACTTGAAAGGAGGGAGAGGCCAGGAGCAGTGGCAGTGGACCCAAGAAGAGGAGGATCAGGGCTGCTCTGTGCAAAACCATTAAACGGAGCAGGTAAGTAACAATATGTTTTTTATTAAAAAAAAAAAGTCTGCCTTTAAAATCACTTTACAAGCATGTCCTAAGGCAAGCTATCTAAACAAAGGGCCACTTTACTGTCCTTTAGACTTTTGGAGGGGGGGGGGGCAGACTGTTATGAGTGGGACTAGAAGGGATCCTGACGTCAGTGAGCATATACAATGCCTCATTTTTGGTGTCTGTGGGAGGAATTGTGCCCCAACGTCGCTGTCATTGAGAGGACTTGTGCCTTATCATTGGTGTCATTGGAAGGAATTGTGCCCTATCATTGGTGTCATTGGGAGGAATTGTGCCCCATCATTGGTGTCATTGGGAGGACTTGTGCCCCATCATTGGTATCATTGGGAGGAATTGTGCCTCATCATTGGTGTCATTGGAAGGAATTGTGCCCCAATATTGGTGTCATTGGAAGGAATTGAGCCCTATCATTGGTATCATTGGGAGGAATTGTGCCCTATCATTGGTATCATTGGGAGGAATTGTGCCTCTTTATTGGTGTCAGTGGGAGGAATTGTGCCCCATCATTGATGTCATTGGGAGGATTTGTGCCCCATCATTGGTGTCATTGGGAGGAATTGTGCCCTATCATTGGTATCATTGGGAGGAATTGTTCCCTATCATTGGTATCGTTGGGAGGAATTGTGCCTCTTTATTGGTGTCAGTGGGAGGAATTGTGCCCCATCATTGGTATCATTGGTAGGAATTGTGCCCTATCATTGATATCATTTGAAGGAATTGTGCCCCATCATTGGTGTCATTAGGAGGAATTGTGCCCCTTTATTGACGTCACTGAGAGGAAATGTGCCCCTTCATTGGTGTCAGTGGGACAAATTTTTCCCTATTGTTGGTATCAGTGAATGAAATAGTGCCCCAAGGGCCATATAAAAGCAAGCAAAGGGCTGCATTCAGGCCCTGGGCCACAGTTTGGAGACCACTGTCCTAAGGCATGTTTAAAGGCATTTAACGGATTTGTATTTTTTCCACATTGCCTCCAAAGCTGAATTAAAGGACATAGTTTCTGTAGTGAGGCTTTGTTTTAGAAAAATGTTTAACTTTGTTAAATATTCCCCCAGGTCTGTGCCCAGCTGCCTATGCCCTTTATTTTCTTACAACAGCTTGCCAATTAGCTAAATAAATGACCAAAATGTAATAGCTGGATTTACCCCCCAGGTTTCAGTGGGATTTGCTGCAAAATTCAGGTTCGTTGAGCTTTGATTCAGATTGCTGAACCCCTGGCTAATGGAGTCCAGGCAGATTCACCCATCATTAATTAGAAGGAACATGAACATGGAAAAAATGGTGGATGATATAAACAGCATTGTGAGGCATTACATTAAATCCATTGGTGAGTGACCTGTTAATGCTATTATTTGAATATTTCAGCTGTACTAAAGCCTGAAATGTAATTCAGTTTACCTCACCCTCTCTGTAAGGATAATCTAGAATTTACATAGCTCCTCTCCTGTGCATTAGATGGGTTTGCTGCCTGCTGTGCATCATAATTTCCAACTTAGTGACTCGTTCTTTATTTTTAAAGTATGAACTAAAGGTGTCCCTGCACAGCAATTGACACTTACCTATCCCAGCCCTTTTGCTCATTACTGATGTAGGGACCCGCGGAGGAAACCACAGAGCGAAGTGCTGTGTGCGGGCACAGTGGCTTAGTGGTTAGCACGTCTGCCTTGCAGTAAATGGGTCATGGGGTTGATTCCCGACCATGGTGCCTCCTGCATGGAGTTTGCATGTTCTCCCTGTGCTTGCATGGGTTTCCTCCAGGTACTCCGGTTTCCTCCCACACTCCAAAGACATGCTGGTAGGGTAATTGGATCCTGTCTAAATTGGCCCTAATATGTCTATGTATGAATGTGAGTTAGGGACCTTAGATTGTACACCCCTTGAGGGTTAGGGACTGTTGAACTTATATATATATTGAACTGTGAATGTTCAATATATATATAAGTGTAAAGCACTGTGTAAATTGACAGCGCTATATAAGTACCTGAAATAAATAAATGCCAGAACCTGACACTCCTGAAAGTGTCCAATGCAGAAGATCCTTAGGCTAGCTTCACACCTATGCAATTTGCGCTTGAGCCGTTTCTGCAGTGCTTTTGTTGGTGTTTTTTCCACGTTTTTGATGTGTTTTTTTCTCTTGTTGCTAGGCAGATTAAAACTCAAAACACGTTAAAAAATGCATCAAAAACTCACTACATGCTTTTCTGCAGCATCTCCATTGATGTCTATAGAACTAAAACTGAAACTCTTTGTGTTTAACTACTTCAAGTGTGGACGCTTTCACCCCCTTCCAGTAAAGGCCAATTTTCAGCTTTCCGCGCTATCCCACTTTGAATGCCTATTGTGCGGTCATGCAACACTGCACCCATATGAATTTTTTGAGACAGATAAAACTTTCTTTTGGGGTATTTATTCACCACTGGGATTTTAATTTTTCTTGTTATACAAATGAACAAGCCCAACATTTTTTTAAAAAAGTGTTTTTCTTTTAAAATAATCTTTCTTCATAAATCTTGGCCAAAATGTATTCAGCTTTCTTTTTGGTAAAAAAAAACAATAAAACAAATTTGTTAAATTATATTTTTATTTTTTTTTATTGTTTTAATTATTATTTATGGTTTTTTTTATATACTGTCACCCTAGCAGTACAGTGCCACCATAGTGACACTGTACTGCTTGTGGGGGTGATGAAGATTTTTTTATTTTCACACTGATTGCTTTTACACCCACAAAGGCTGTAAAAGCAATCATTTCTCTTTCTCTGGCTGAATTCCTGCAGCCATTGAGAAATACTGTGAGCTGTGATTGGTCACAGCTTGTCACATGGTACAAGGCTGTTGTGAATAGCCTTGTACCATGTGACCTCTGTGATCATTCACAGATTTCACACGTAGCAACCAATGATGTCAGGAAGTGACAGTGACAGTTTACTGCATTCACTATATCTGCTCTCCCCGGACCCTGCATTCAGCATATCTGGTCTCCCAGGACCCTGCATTCACTATATCCGGTCTCCCCGGACCCTGCATTCAGCATATCTGGTCTCCCAGGACCCTGCATTCACTATATCTGATCTCCCAGGACCCTGCATTCAGCATACCTGGTCTCCCAGGACCCTGCATTCACTGTATCCGGTCTCCCCGAACCCTGCATTCACTATATCTGGTCTCCCGGGACCCTGCATTCACTATATCTGGTCTCCCCAGACCCTGCATTCACTATATTTGGTCTCCCCGGACCCTGCATTCACTATATCTGGTCTCCCAGGACCCTGCATTCACTATATTTGGTCTCCCAGGACACACCAAACTGCGCATGTGCAGAATGACTCCACACAATATGTCTTATCACTCCGTGTACCTTTTTATATAATACACCCCTCTTCTGCTCTTCATTTTACTATCCTCTGTTCACAAATCTCATTTCTTTACCTCTCTGCTCCACCCCAAAACTTGTACATCTCCCCCTCATTGCTATCATCTCCCTACTATTGCTTTCATCACCTCCCCAAAATGCCTCTTCCACTCCTCCTTCTCATTTTCCTCTCCTCTGTTCCCAAAATCCATTCACTATATCCCTCTGCTCCTCCCAAACATTTGTATATTGTGCCCTCACTGCTTCCCTCACCCCTCTATGGCACCCACCACCTCCTCCTATTACTCCGCTCTCCCACTGACCCCAACACCTCCACTAGTAGTTTCTCACGCTCCTGCACATCCCACTCCCATGCCACCTTTCTCACCCTTCTCCTCCTCATAACCGCGGGGGACATCTCCCCGAATCCTGGCCCTCCACCACCTCCCGCACAAAACCCTCCCGCCTCCACGTCCTGCCGCAACCCCCGCAACTTAGTATCTGTCCCCCTGCTCCCTAAAATCTCCCCCCCGTTTTCATGTGCACTCCTGAACGCCCGATCGGTGTGCAACAAGCTTACCGCCATCCACGACCTCTTTGTTTCCCGCTCCCTCAACCTCCTGGCGATTACAGAAACCTGGATCCAGCCCACTGACTCTACCTCCCCTGCTGCACTCTCCTACGGCGGTCTCACCTGGACCCACTCACCCAGGCCCAACGGTCGTAAAGGTGGTGGGGTTGGCCTGCTCCTGTCACCGCTGAGCACCTTCCGAGTCCTCCCAAACCCCCCCTCCCTATCCTTCTCCTCCTTCGAGGCCCACTGTGTCCGACTATTCTCCCCAACCCCCCTGAAGATTGCTGTGATATACCGGCCTCCTGGATCCATACCCCGCTTCCTGGAAGACTTCTCCTCCTGGCTACCCTTTTTCCTCTCCTCTGAGCTACCCACTATCATCCTTGGGGATTTCAACATCCCTGTCAACCTCGACAACCCGGACACAGCCCGTCTCCTCCACTTAACCTCCTCCTTTGCACTTGCACAGTGCATACAATCCACCACCCACTCCGACGGTAATATCCTTGATCTTGTCTTCTCCAACCGCTGCGCTCCCCACAACCTCACTAACACCCCCTTCCCTCTCTCTGACCACAACCTGATTACTTTCTCTATCTCCTCATCCTCCAATGCCTACCCTTCCAAATGTCACACTACTACCAGCCGTAACCTCCGCAACCTTAACCCTGCCTCCCTCCAATCCGCAGTTGATCAACTCCATGACCGCATCCTCCCCCTGTCCTGCCCCGACTTGGCTATGACCGCCTACAACAATGCGCTGTCAACAGCCCTTGACTCACTAGCGCCTTTAACCACACGCAACATCAGACCCCGACCGCTCCAGCCCTGGCAGACTGATCACACCAAAACCCTCAAACGACACAGTCGTGCCCTGGAGCGACTATGGCGCAAAACCAAATCCCAACAAGCCTTCACCCGATACAAATCTGCCTTCCACACCTACACCTCCTCCCTCCATACTGCCAAACAAGCCTACTTCCTGACCCTCATCAAGGCCCTCTCCTCCAATCCTCGCCGACTCTTCTCCGCCTTCAACTCTCTACTCTCGCCACCCCCACCTCCACCCAGCACCTCACTCACTGCCCTTGAGATTGCCAATCACTTCAAAAACAAGATTGACAAAATTCGCAAGGACATTGCCGCAACTCACACGCCGTCTCAACCCGTCCCCTCTCACACAGCTACCCCCTCATCCCCCCTCCCCCTCGACATAACCCACAGGGACTTTGTCGCTGCTCAAACTCCCTCCAACCCCCTTCCCCCTCACTCAGCTACCCCCTCTACACCCCTCTCCCACGGCCCCACCACTGCTCTAACCTCCTCTCCCACCCCACCCTACATTCCTCATACTGAAGCTCCCCCAACACTCCGCACCTTTGACCTTACTACCATCGAAGAAGTCTCCAGGATCCTCTCTGATGCCCACCTCACCACCTGCCCCCTTGACCCTATCCCCACACAACTCCTACGACCTCCCTCCCCCTCCATCCTACGCTCCCTCACCCACATCTTCAATCTCTCCCTCTCCTCCGGCACTTTCCCTTCCCCTCTGAAACATGCACACATCACCCCCATACTTAAAAAGCCCTCCCTGGACCCCAATGACCCGAATAACCTCAGACCCATCTCCCTGCTCCCATTTACATCTAAACTCCTTGAGCGCCTAGTCTACGCCCGCCTATGCTCTCACCTCAACGACAACAACCTCCTCGATCCCCTACAGTCCGGCTTCCGTCCCCTACACTCCACCGAAACTGCCTTACTCAAACTCTCCAACGACCTGCTAACCGCCAAAGCTAATGGCCACTATTCAGTGCTCCTACTCCTTGACCTCTCTGCGGCCTTTGACACAGTCGACCACCCCCTCCTCCTCAAAAAACTACACTCCCTCGGCCTCAGAGATTCTGCTCTCTCCTGGCTCTCATCCTACCTGTCACAACGCTCTTTCAGCGTTACCTATAATGCCACCACCTCCCTCTCACTCCCCCTCTCTGTTGGGGTCCCTCAAGGCTCTGTCCTCGGGCCCCTTCTCTTCTCCATCTACACCTCCTCCCTTGGCCGACTAATACACTCTCACGGCTTCAACTACCACCTCTATGCCGACGACACACAAATCTATCTCTCAACCCCCCACCTCACCCCCTCGGTCTCCGCCCGAATCACACACCTGTTGAGCGACATATCAGACTGGATGTCGCTCCACTTCCTTAAACTGAACATCTCCAAAACCGAGTTTCTTGTCTTCCCTCCAGCCCGGACACCACCCCTCATTGACTTCTCCATCATGTCCAACAACGCCACCATCAAACCCGCCCCGCAGGCCAGAGTACTTGGTGTCATTTTGGACTCCAACCTATCCTTCCAGCCCCAAGTCCACTCTTTAACAAACTCGTGCAGACTCCACCTCCGCAACATCGCCAAAATCCGCACGTTCCTAACTCCAGAAACCACTAAACAGCTCATCCACTCCCTCATCATATCGCGACTCGACTACTGCAACTCCCTCCTCACTGGCCTGCCTCGCCGCTGGCTATCCCCGCTTCAGTCCATCCTGAATACGGCTGCCAGACTCATTCACCTTTCCAACCGCTCCGTTTCCGCCACCCCCCTCTGCCAATCCCTCCACTGGCTTCCGATTGCGCAACGGATCAAATTCAAAATCCTAACGCTGACATACAAAGCTGTCCACCATACTGCCCCGAACTACATCACTGACCTAATATCCAAGTACCGCCCAGCACGCACACTCCGCTCCTCACAAGACCTCCTTCTCTCTAGTTCCCTGGTCTCCTCCTCCCATGCCCGCCTCCAGGACTTCTCCAGGGTGTCACCCATCCTCTGGAACTCCCTGCCCCAACCCATCAGATTATCACCTACTCTCCTCTCCTTTAGGCGCATCCTGAAAACCCATCTCTTCAGGGAAGCCTACCCCGCCCCCTGCTAACTTGCCGACCTCCTCCACTCTTCCTACCACTCCATCCCCCACAGATATCTCCTCCTGTGCCACCATCCCCTCCCTCCTAGATTGTAAGCTTGAAAGAGCAGGGCCCTCGATCCCCTCATGTTTTGCATTGTATTGGTATTGTTCTGTCACATGTTCTGTCCCCTTTGTAATGTACAGCGCTGAGCGAACTATTGGCGCTTTATAAATACTGTATAATAATAATAATAATAATATCAGGAGATAAGAGGGGGGCACTGGAAGAAGGGGGAATCAGAGAAGACAGGATCAAACAGCCTTTTTACACAATGCAGGGGATTAACTCCTTAGGTTCCACAATGAATATAACCAGCATGCTTTACTACATATACAGACTGATCTTACTGTTGTGGGTTTAGTAACACTTTAATAAATTAATAAATAACAGTTGATCATTGTAAGCACCACTGCCAGTGTTAAATGGTTTGTCTCATTCCTGTAAACCGGAAGAGAGTTTGTTCCTTTGACAACAGACTTACTTGCTGGATCAACAGGTGAAAATAATAAGAAAGTCTAAAAAAGATACCGAATGCAGCCATCAAATCTAAGAATTAGTAAGCTGCAACATAATAAATGTTTGCTTTTGGGTTTAATACCCCTTTAAAGTATGACTAGTGTGGCAGTGCGGTATCCTGCCACAGTGGAAATCACGGTGGTGACCCAGGATTCTCAACCATACAGGTTGAGGGGCTCCAGGCAGTTCTCATAATGCAGAGGAAACTGGTTTATCAGTTTCCTCTTTGGTTTGTAAAGCCTGTTTTGGGATCTGTAGCCTGGAAATTTCTAAGAGATTTGGGAGGGATGAAATCGCCAATCCTGGGTCCATGTTTTGAGAGCAGCCAGCACGTTGATTGATCAGGTGTCTTCAGACCTTTTTGTGGAGGCCAGGTCATGATTCTGAGCTCCACCCCAGGAGACAGGAGTCAGGAGGGCTCCACCTTGGCAGACGGGAGGTCTCTGCCTTGGGGTTGGGAGGGCTTCACCAAGGAGAGGTGGAAGCCAGCATAGCTGTGTGCTAGAGGTTCACTGTGTGCAAAAACAACCTTTTGGAAGGAGTCTGTAGGGGACAGACATAAAGAGGTATACCGGAGAGAGCCAGAAGGCTGAAATTTGTTGCATTTGTGTGATGGTGGATACCTCTGTGTGGGAAGCATTTTTGTTTATGGAACTTTCTTTCAAATAAAATTGGGCAAAAAGGCCCTTAAAAAGAAGCGAGTTGTTGTGTGCTTTAACCACTTGACCTCCAGAGGATTTACCCCCCTTAATGACCAGGCCTCTTTTTGCTACTCGGCGCTGCACTAATTCAACTGACAATTGCGCAGTCATGCAATGCTGCACCCAAACGAAATTTACGTCCTTTTTTACACACAAATAGAGTTTTCTCTCGGTGGTATTTGATCACCTGTGCGCTTTTTATTTTTCACGCTATAAACAAAAAAAAGCCAAAATAAATATAGTAAACTCAAAGTTGGTTATAAATTTAGGCCAAAATGTATTCTGCTCCATGTTTTTGGTACAAAAAATCCCAATAAGTGTATATTGATTGCTTTGTGTGAAAGTTACAGTGTCTACAAACTATGGTATAGATACTGCAATTTACGCCATTTTTTTGCTATACAGCGCTGCGCTAGTTTAACGGACAATTGCGCGGTCATGCAATACGGTACATAAATTAAATTTACATCCTTTTGTTCCCACAAATTGAGCTTTCTTTCGGTGGTATTTGATCACCTGTGCGGTTTTTATTTTTTGCGCTCTAAAAAAAAAGGCTGACAATTTTGAGGAAAAAAAACAATATTTTGGACTTTTTGCTATAAAACATGTCCAGTAAAAAAAAAATTAAAAATCAAATTTAGTCATAAATTTCTGCCAAAATGCATTCTGCTAAAAAAAAACCCAATACGTGTAAATTAATTGGTTTAAGTGAAAGTTATAGCGTTTACAAATGGTGGGAAAGATACTGGGATTTTTCGGGTTTTTTTATTCTAATAATGGCAGTGATCAGTGACTTATGGTGGCGATCAGAGACTTATGGCGGGACTGCGGTGGACATTCTGACATTGGGGGTACTGACTTGGGGTCACTGGCATCCCCAGTGACACCAATACAGTGATCAGTGCAAAAAAAAAAACTGACACTGTACTAATGGCACTGGGGAGGAAGGGGTTAAGTTTATTTTTCAGGGAAGGGTTAACTGTGTGAGGGGAGTGTTTTACTAGGGGGCGGGGGTGTGTGCTGCAGGGAACACCACTGATCGGGAGAGAAAAACTCTTCTGTCCCGATCAGCTTGTCTTGGAGCTGTCAGGGAACTGACAGAAAGCACAGCTACTGCAGCTGTGCTCTCTGTCAGCGATTGCCTCTGATCGCCGGGACACAGCCGGTAACGACCGGCTGTGACCCGGCGACTGACATCCGCGGCTGTGATCGGCAGGACAGGTGGGGTTACGGCGCGCCTCGCGCGCGCCCCCTACATGTTTACAAAACACACCTTTTAAAACGTGCTTTTGCCCAGCTGTGCCGCCCTGCCGCCGTATTTATACAGTGGCTGGGCGGCATGTGGTTAAAAAAGCTCTACCATCTGAAGCTAGATCCCACACTAGTCAGATTAAATTCCCGGACAGGTTTGAATGTGATTGGTGGAGAGGAGGAGAGAAACAATATGGTGTGAATTTTAGGCCTTGCCCCCATCAGACGCACGGTCATGCATTTTGATCCATTTTCCAGCATAGGCATTGCACAGAGATCTGAGAAAATACCATGCTTTAAATAGTATCCATTTCATCAAATCACTCTCTTTTATAATAATATCTTAAAACTCCTTCTGCCACATTCCATTCAAATGGCAAGGCAATACAAATGAAATGCATGTCAACAGATGTTAAACTGGACCTTTCAGTAACTCAGCATGAATAAATTCCTGACATGTCATAATGTACAGCCATAGCATCAATTAAAGTAGTATTAAACCCTCAGCGTTTTTCAGCTTAGTGCATTGAGTTCAATAAAATCAACATTCCAGAGTAAAATATATGTTAAAATAAAATGTGTACACTTGCATTTTAGAACAATCAATGCTGCTAAGTCCTCTTCTTTCAAGGCTGCTTCCCTGAACTTCTTGTATTCATAGGGAAGAAAGGACAATGCAATTTGGAGGCAGTCTCTCGGCTTAGAGAAGGGAGAGGGAGGGAAGAAAAAGAAGCAGGGGAGTATCTTGCCATCCTAGACTACAGGGCTGTGTGTTTCTATTGATGCACATGTGAGATGGAGAAACAGCTCTCATTGTTTGAACACTGTTTCTGTGGAAGTAAAATAATGTTTTGACGGACATTCTGCGGTTTAGCCACAAGATGTCACTGTTTTTCTAACACAGCCTCAGACTGCATAGATATTTGTATATTCATGAAGAGGTGGGGTTTTCCCACAGAGTTGGAGAGAACAGGAAGGAGAGAGAGAAGCCATGTTTTGGAGCATGGTGAATAATGGGCAGTGTGAGCTGAGAATCTGATGACATCCAGGTGTGAATGCGTCCCTCAGTAACCAGAGCTGCAGCTAAGTGAAGCTCTTGTGTCCAAGACCCTGATCCTGTTCAGAGAAAGGAAGATTGCTGCCAGGAATGCTGATGAGAGCAGAGGAACTAAGCAACATATACGGTGAGACCGCATGCTTGTTGGAGAGACAATTGTTCTGTTCAGAGTCACCAGCGGATGCAAAGCAGACTCGGGTCGGTAAGATCGTGCACGCACCTCATTTCAGTAATGGCGCCTTGAGACTGAGTCCAGGCCTATAGTTAGTTAGGTAGGGTCTCTGTTTGTGTCAGGCCACAAGTGTTATTACTGTTCATTGGAAGGACTCCACAACTTAAAGTGACATTTCACATTGGAGAGCTGATAAAATCCTACAAACTCAAGCCAGACTGGATTTTTGCTCAGAAGGAATACTCAGGCACGTGCTACAGGACCAGTTATGGGAGGGGGAATACTGTAGATCTGCATAAGATTGTAAGCTGTTGTGCTGCACTGCAGGCTAGCCCATACCGTACACCCATACACTGATTCCTGCTCTTTTAGGGTAAGGTGTGGCAGCTTAGTTGTGCCCGCCAGTAGGTAAATTACTACACTTTCTACCTTCCTCCATCAGAAGGCGCCATGCTGTGCAGCACAAGGGTCTCAGCCTTTGGGCTGGGTGTATGTAAATTTATTGTATGTTCCCAGAATTTGTGGTTGTGTTTATTTGCCACATCTAAGTAAAATTCTGTTGTGGGAAAAGCTGGTGTTGGGGTTGCTTTCCTCGTTTGTGACTTCACTGTATCCTGGGGAGCCCACCCCGGTACACGGCCTACTCACACAGTGTAGGAATACACATCTCTAGTCCCTGTATGTAAGGGTGGCTCCACAGAATGCACATTGAAACAGGGATCCTGGGGTCAGCTTAACCACTTGCCTGCCGAGCACTTTTACCCCCTTTGTGCCCAGGCCAATGTTCAGCTTTCAGTGCTGTCACACTTTGAATAACAATTTGCACAGTCATGCAACACTGTACCCATATGAAATTTTTATAATTTTTTTCACACAAATAGAGCTTTCATTTGGTGGTATTTAATCACCACTGGAGTTTTTATTTTTTGCACTAAAAACAAAAAAAGAGCAAAAAATGTAGAAAAAAAAAGTTTTTCTTTGTTTCTATTAAAAAAAGTTTGCAGGTCATTTTTCTCCTTTTTAGTTGCTAAATGCTTCAGCAAGGTTTAAAATTTCATTGCTGGCAGCATGTAGAAAAGTGGGACCACTGATCTCACACATAATGCAGCCGTCTGGCTCTCCAGTGGTCCAACATGCCCACAAACACAGTTCTAAACAACAGTGCTCTTGCTCCTTGAGCAGTGCTTTTGATTAGATCAGTGTTCAGGGGAATGTGCCAAACCACTAAAGAGATCAAGGTTCTCTCCATCTTTTGAATGCACACACACGTCTTGACACTCAAACTTTTGAGCATCCAAATTTTTCTAGGTCTGCACTTTCCCTATCTTCCACTTGTAGCACTACCCCCTCAGGGACCGCTGAGTAATTTTTGGGTTCCCTGTCTTTCTTGACCCCACTCTGGAAACCAAACCCCTGATGACCTTAAACCTCTGGCCAGAAGAACCCTCTGCTGCAACCATAAAATAGACTTACACACAGTTTAGGGTGAACTAATATTCTGACTGTAGTGAGGTCAAATGTAAGCAACAGAAAAATGTGTGCATAAGATAACAGCTGTCACTCTAGTAACTTCAAGTAAGGGTCACAACACAGCACAATCTCAATCAGTTCTAGAGGTCCTGCAATTTGGAATTTAAATGCTAGCCCCAGTCCTGGGATGTTTATTCCCCAGTGAGTAAAAAAAAACCTACCAAGCAAAGAGGTTAAGTCACTTTGGGCTTTCAGTGGCTGAGGGCTGAGTCTAATTCTGAGAAAAAGAAGAGCTCTTCAATTTATTAGGCCAATGTCCCTTTAATGTCAGATCTTAGGTGCACTGAATGGGGCCCTAGTTGGTGCACATAAGGATTCAAATCTCCCTTGATTTAAAGGTAGAAATTCCTTAATAGAGGGTGAACACAAAGGAAAGGAGCTGTCCCTTTAAATGATATTTAATTAGAATGGTATCCTTATGACACACACAGGGTGAGGTGCAAATATTTGGCAGAAATTAAAATTGGGCAGAAACGCACTTCTGTAGTTCTTCCTTGAACCACTGTAGCAAATTACAGCAAATAAAGGGCACCTTGGGGTGGACTGTAAAGGGGAGAAACAATCCAATTGAGCCTGTGGAGGGCAGATAGTGCGGTAAACTGTTATGATTGGATATGCTGGGAGTGTAATAACAAGTAGGCCGAACAACTTGGGCCATCACACGGGTAACTTGAGAAACAATGGTAGTCAAGCTGAGTAGAAAGTAACTGGATTTGGTAATGTCATGTGCAACTTAGATGGCTTGGATATGGAATTCGCCCCCCTGATCTCTGGTCTCGATCAGGTGACAGATGGTCTCTGTAGATGAGGCCTCGTTTCTTTGTGGTTCCTCCTTCAGAGATCACTCTGGACAGCATTTTGGTTAGTCTGATTGTCAGCAATGTTGGTGGTCAGCAATTCCTCCTCACTCCTTCACTCTCTGCGGCCTGGCACAGCCCGGACCTCCGGCGTCCCGCACATCTTTCCCCTCACGCCTGATCTCCAGCTCTCACCATCCATTTCCTCTCCTCTGGTTCCCAGGCTTATGTATTCATCTGCCTGGGCCCATTAGTTAGATCTTCTGGGAAATGTAGTTTGTTAGCTCATTATCAAACAAGGAAATCCTGCTATCATCCAACAAGTCCAATAAAGCTTTTGTTCAACAGACTCTGTGTACCTGAGGTGCAGAACACTGCCATCTTGTGTCCATTTAACATTCTGCAGCCAGTATTTCTGTAGGGTGTTACACACTTATGACCAAACAGGACTTCAATGGTTTATCACTTGGGGTACAAAGGAATGGTCAAATAGACCCTCACAGCTGGGGACCCCTAACCAGCTTAGAATGCTCAAAATTCTCCTATCTGTCTTCAGTGTCCATTTTACCCGTAACAAAGCACAACGCAGCGAGCCTTCATCGTGTATCGGTTTGCTAGCAAAAATATTCATTAAAGAGGACCTTATTGTTATGTCATAAATGTCTCTTGACTCGACATCAAACACGTATTGCTCTTAATCTTGTCCACTCATCTGACCTGCTCTGCACAATGAATCCTTTCTGATCTCTCACGGTGTGAACGTTTGTCCTAGCCATTCTTTCCAAACATAATGGTTTTCCCTCTGCCCCTATAACATCAGCTGCTCGCTCTCATTATACATGTTTCCCCATTATCCCTGAAGTTCTTCTATTCTCTGCACAAGCTTCTATTAGTCAATGTGTGGCTGCTTCACACATATTGCTTCTTTCATGATTCACTTACACGGAATAGTAACATAAAAATGGACCCACTGTCTCCATTTTAACTCTTTGTATACCAGAGCAAGTCTATAATCACCCTGGTAGTTACGGGGACAAAAAAGTTTATGGCTGCAGCAGCTCCTCAACCACTCCCCTTTTGTTGCAAAGACAGCAGCCAGGGGTGCAGAGACAATGACCAGGGGTGCAGAGACAACAGCAATGGGTGCAGGGTGCAGAGACAGTGGCCAGGGGTGCAGAGACAACAGCAATGGGTGCAGGGGTGCAGAGACAGTGGCCAGGGGTGCAGAGACAACAGCAATGGGTGCAGAGACAGTAACCAGGGGTGCAGAGACAACAGCAATGGGTGCAGGGGTGCAGAGACAGTGGCCAGGGGTGCAGAGACAGTAATCAGGGGTGCAGAGACAACATCAATGGGTGCAGGGGTGCAGAGACAGTGGCCAGGGGTGCAGAGACAGCAGTCAGGGGTGCAGAGACAGCAGCCAGGGGTGCAGAGACAGCATTCAGGGGTGCGGAGACAGTGATCAGGGGGCAGAGACAGCAGCAATGGCTGCAGGGGTGCAGAGACAGTGGCCAGGGGTGCAAAAACAGCAGTCAGGAGTGCAGAGACAGCAGTCAGAGGTGCAAACACAGCAGCCAGGGTTTCAGGGGTGCCGAAACAGCAGTCAGGGGTGCAGAGACAGCAGCCAGGGGTGCAGAGACAGCATTCAGGGGTGCAGAGGCAGTGACCAGGGGTGCAGAGACATCAGCAATGGCTGCAGGGGTGCAGAGACAGTGGCCAGGGGTGCAGAGACAGCGGTCAGGAGTGCAGAGACAGCAGTCAGAGGTGCAGACACAGCAGCCAGGGTTTCAGGGGTGCCGAAACAGCAGTCAGGGGTGCTGCGTTGCCACGGTAGGAGTTATATACTCTGATGCGCTTGGCTGGCAGTACCGCCTACTAAGCGTGACCCATTCAAGTGAATGAGGTTGCACTGTAGCTGCCCCAAAACTGCACACAACGCACAGTTGTCCAGTACTTAGGAGGGGATCTGCTCGTGCATTATCTGGCTGGTCACTGTGTGAACCTTCACTGCTATACCTACTGACCTCTGAGCCTGACCCCTGACCGTCACAAGATTCTTCGAATATTAAGGTTACAGCACTTCAGTTTTTTCCCGGTACTTTCGGCCAAGATAATTCTCAAAGACAATGCCACATGAGAAACATCTGGATTTACAGAATGAGCACATTGAGACCCATGGACTAAATTAAACCTTTGAGAAGGTTGAATATTTATTTATTATAGGTACTTAAAGCTCACATTCATTAAGCTACGTGTGATTTTGAGAAATCAAATACTGTATATATATTACAGGTATATATTATTTTTTATTTATAGATTTTTTCATGTACATATTATAGTTTATTATCTAATTATAGCAACACACAAAGACTTTCACACCATCACATTACACATGTCATCATAGTAATTGGTCGTATACACTGTATGTTATCTCACACTGAATTTCAATGCAACATAACTACACTGAATTCTACTGACTTTTATATATTTTCATTTATTCCATGATTTATAGGTTATTATAGGTATACTTTGTGATTTACATACTACACATTCATGTCAAATAATTTACACCATATACTGTATAGTTGTATACCTAATTCATCATTTTAAATTTTACGAGCTCATACACTACACTGATTCACTTGTCAGTTTTTATTGATTTTTATGCCTCTTTATTTTTTTCATGATCTATAGGTATAATTATATGTAGTTATATGTTGGGACTAAGAGATTATACACTCACATAAAGTCTTTTTATATATAGTCATTTATTTCATATTTTATTATTTATCTCTACACATATTGCACTTATTCATACAGCTAAATGCAATTATTAAACACTAGCGCGTTGTTTCATTATCTTTCCATGGCTTACGTTTTATAGCCTATACACCATTTATACACAGTAACATGTTGGGTTTGTTTTATTAAACATGCAATGAAGGCAATTTCCAGAAGCTTGTTACAGCTTGTTCATTATGCTTAGGTTCCCACTATTATTACATCTAAAGGGTAAATCCACTTTTGTGAGAAAAAAAATTCTATCAAAAATTAAATAAATAGTATAGCATATACAATTGCTACACAAACCATATTGTAAATTAACCCCTCGCCCTCCAGAGGATTTACCCCCCTTCCTAACGCAGGGCCATTTTTTGCGACCCTGCGTTACTCTTACTGACAATTGCGCGGTCATACAACACCGCACCCAAATTAAATTTATATCTTTTTTTCCACTAATAGTGCTTTCTTTTGGTGGTATTTGATTGCCTATGCATTTTTTATTTTTTGCGCTATAACCAAAAAAATCCCGACAATTTTGAAAAAAAAACTATATTTTAGGCTTTTTGCTATAAAACATATCCAGTAAAAAAATTTAAAGAATCACATTTCGACATAAATTTAGGCCAAAATGTATTTTGCTCCATGTCTTTGCTAAAAAAAAATCCCAATACGTGTAAACGAATGGGTTTACGTGAAAGTTATAGCGTTTACAAATGTGGTATATACTGGAATTTTGTTGTTGTTGTTTTTTTATGCTAATAATGGCAGCGATCAGCAACTTATAGTGGGACTGCGGAGGGCATTCTGACACTGGGTGGGAGCTGACTGTCACTGACATCCCCATTGACACTAATACATTGATCAGTGCTAATAAAAAGCACTGACACTATAGGTGACAGAGGCTAGCCCAGGGGAGGACTGACCATTTGGAAACTCAGGCACTGCCCGAGGGCCCGGGGTCAGTAGGGGGCCCCATGAGATGCCCCTGGTACTTTTTTTCATAGGCTTTTTTGAGGTTTGGGCAAGGACACAGGGGCCCCATGATCCCCTATTGCCTGGGGGTCCCATGAGTTGTCAGTCCACCCCTGGGCTAGCCTGCAGTCCCATCTAAAAGACCATGTCTCGATTGAGTCAGTCACATAGAGGTTTAATTAGAGATGTGCGCAATGGAAAATTAGTTTCATTTCAGATTAATTGTTAAGCAAATAATTTCATTTTGTCATATTCGTTATGTTTGAATTATTCATTTTCATAAATCTTTTCATATACTTGAATTTGTTTTGTATATTAGTTGCTCTGAATCGATTTCTTTTTTCTGAAGTTTTTTCAGAAGATTGGCTATATTTGTTTTAATGTGCTAATTCGTTCTTTCGGGAGATTATTGATTCCTTCTGAGTCATCCCTGCTAGTTCAAACCACAAAGAGAAATGGAGTAAGCTGATTGGATGATATAGACTGGAGTCACAGGCATCTGTAAGTAAATGGAACAAAATTAATTTTGGATTCGTTATGCTCTATGCTGATGACACGCAAATCTATCTCTCTACCCCTCACCTCACCCCTTCAGTTTCAACCCGTATCACTAGCCTACTAAGCGACATATCGGCCTGGATGGCACTCCACTTCCTCAAACTCAACCTCTCCAAAACGGAGCTCCTGGTATTCCCCCCTGCCCGTGCCACCTCCACTGACTTCATCATAAATATCGCTAACACCATCCTCAGTCCATCCCCTCACGCCAGGGTACTAGGTGTAATCCTAGACTCCCATCTGTCCTTCCAGCCCCAGATCCAATTGCTGACAAAATCATGTAGACTTCACCTCCGCAACATCTCCAAGATACGACCGTTCCTAACCTAGGAAACCACTAAGCAACTTATTCACTCCCTTATTATATCTCACCTTGACTATTGTAACTCCCTCCTCATTGGCCTACCTCATCGCAGGCTGTCCCCCCTCCAGTCTATCATGAATGCTGCTGCCAGACTCATCCACCTCACTAACCGTTCTGTATCCGCCACCCCTCTCTGCCAATCCCTCCACTGGCTCCCAGTTGCCCAACGGATAAAATTCAAAACTCTGACTATGACATATAAAGCCGTCTACAACACTGCCTTAACTTACATAACCGATCTTATCTCTAAATATCACCCAAACCGTACACCCGCTCCTCGCAAGATCTCTTACTCTCTAGCTCCCTTATCTCCTCCTCCCATGCTCGTCTCCAAGACTTCTCCAGGGCGTCACCCATCCTCTGGAACTCCCTACCCCAATCTATGAGATTATCACCTACTCTACTTGCCTTTCAGCGTTCATTGAAAACCTTTCTCTTCAGGGAAGCCTATCCTGCCCTCTGCTAATTCTGGTATCCTCTACTCTTCCAACCACTCCATCCCCCACAGTTACTACCTTTTGTACCACTCACCCCACCCTCCTAGATTGTAAACTCCAAGGAGCAGGGCCCTCTAATCCCTCTTGTATTGAACTGTATTGTTGCTGTATTGTCTCCCACTATTATGTTAAGCGCTGAGCAAACCGTTGGCGCTATATAAATCCTGTATAATAATAATAATTTGTAGATTCTGATGGATTCACCTCCATCCAACCCAAACACAATAAGTTGGAATCGTCATCTTTTATACCTTACTGTATTCATTGCAATATGTTTGCATTGCATATGTAGTGCATTTTTTATAATAATGAAAAATGTTATTGTAAAAAGAATCAGCTGATTAGCCGAGAGCCAAAGACTACCATGTCATTCTCATCTGAAAAAAATTAAATGGATCTGAATCAATATGGATCATCTGTTATGTTGTTACATTATTTTGGATGTTTCAAACATTAACAAAAGGCCCAAACTATCACATCATGTTATCCAAATTAAACAAATGAATATGTATGAATTGGTTGTTTCTCTATAATTGATTTCAGATTCATTGAGATTCCTTACTATTGTGATTTGGAGATTCAGATACATTTGAAACAAAGCAAACATTTTGTCTGAATTTCAGTTGGTAACAAAACAAATAGCACACATCTATTTTTTTATTTTTGTGTCATGTTGTGTCCTTCACAAATATACACTCACCGGTCACTTTATTAGGTACACCTGTTCAATTGCTTGGTAACACAAATTCCTAATCAGCCAATCGCATGGCAGCAACTCAGTGCATGTAGACATGGTGAAGACGTCTTGCTGAAGTTCAAACCGAGCATCAGAATGGGGAGGACAGAGGATTTTAGTTCCTTTGAACATGGCATGGTTGTTGGTGCCAGATGGGCTGGTGTGAGTATTTCAAAAACTGCTGATCTACTGGGATTTTCACACACAACCATCTCTAGGGTTTACAGAGAATGGTCCGAAAAAGAGAAAATATCCAGTGAGCGGCAGTTGTGTAGATAAAAATGCCTTGTTGATGTCAGAGGTCAGAGAAGAATGGGCAGATTGATTGCTGCGATATTCAGATGGTAGGGTCAGAATTTGGCATAAATAACATGAAAGCATTTATTTATTTATTATTTTATTGATCCATCCTTCTTTGTATCAACGATTCAGGCTGGTGGTGGTTTAATGGTGTGGGGGTTATTTTCTTGGCACTAGCAAGGTGTACCTAATAAATTGGCCGTTGAATGTATACCCCATGCTTTTATATATTGACGTCAAGCCGCAGCCCATCCACCCACTCCTAAGCTGCCAAATAACAATAATGGTACACTTAACTGCCTCTCTTTCAGTTACATACAAATGCCCATCAAATTCAGCACTCACTGGAAATGCCAGACCCACCTTTCTGAAGGTCTATAAGAACTTGTGTTATAGCCTCCAGATCATCCTTTCTCCAGGTAATCACCAGTAGCAAAAAGCAATCACCACATGCTGTTCCTCCTCCTCCTGGCTCTTTGATCTCCACAGCAGCAAAGCTACACAGGATTACAACTTCAGATCACCTAGAACAGTGGTTCTCAACCTGTGGGTCGCGACCCCTTTGGGGGTCGAACGACCCTTTCACAGGGGTCCCCTAAGACCATCAGAAAACACATATTTCCGATGTGTAAAGAGCAGCTACTGTGTAGAAAGCAGCTGCTGTGTTGAAAGCAGCAGTATTAAAGGTAAAACGACACTTCATGAATTATAATTACTGGGTAAATAATTTTATGGTTGGGGGTCACCACAACATGAGGAACTGTATTAAAGGGTCACGGCATTAGGAAGGTTGAGAACCACTGACCTAGAACCTTCCACCTCTCTTCCTGTATATCGGACAGAAACTTGATATGCTGTCATGGAGTTTAAAACAAAAATAAAAACAGCATAGCGTAATTCGGATTTACTTAAAACAAAGTAAAAACTGTTCTAATTTCCAGCTTTGGCATGCCACACTTTGTCCATTGACTTCATCAGGGGCGGAATGCCCCAAGTGATTTGATGCTGCTACATGGAATTACTTGGAGAACCGATGGTGTTTATTATAGACCTTCAGAAATGTGGGTCTGACTTTCCCGTGAACGTAGAATCAGAAGGGTATACAGTATGTATGTAGGAGAGAGCGATTGTTGGAGTACTACTAGTGGCACTGTAGCACACCAAAGACACCCAGAAGTCCATTCAAATGAACGTTTGTAAGCTTTTTAGTTGCAGCCAGGGTAGATAAAAATCAATGATTTTTTAAAAAAAATCAAAAAATCTGATTTTTTTTAATTTAAATCAGATTTTTTGGATTTAAATCAGATTTTTTAGATTTAAATCGGATTTCTTTTTATTTAAATCGGATTTTTTAAAATAAAATGCTTTTTGAGGAAAATATATTACCATCCAAAGGTTATTCCATCATGAAATAAAGATTCGTTTTTTAATTATGTAGAAAAAGGCTGTATATGTTTAATTTTTTTGGTAAATAAATTCCATGAATCCATTCACAATGTCATGCTCTTCCAGAGGTTTTTGTAAGATTATTGGGCAGTTTCTCTGCCTACAAGATATTATCACAGATGATTGGTTTACTTTTGCAGTTCTCAAAACTGAATTTGACTCAGCGGAGATCACATGCCTCTTCTTCACAGCAAAAATGTTATAACATGAACAGAGTTAAGAAAAAGACCTTCATCCTAACTTCTACAAACCTATGAATACAGAATCAACCCCTTCACTGCTAAGTTTCAAGAAGTTCAGTGAATAGAATAGAAACAATATTTTTCTGATTGTTTGGAGTGGAATAGATCTGCACAAGAAGAAAGTGAAACTAAGTGTGAGGAGGAAGGGGCTGACAGTCTAAGTTTCTTCAAATATATAGATTTTGTTTAGCCAAATTAGTTACCAAACATGGATGTTTAAGCAAATCACATATGCTGGAATGTTATTGTTTCAGATGAATAAATCTATTTAAATTGTTATTATTAAGGTAATGATTATTTTTCTCCTTCCTAAGTACAACAGAAAAGTTGTCCAAATATGAATGATTAACCTATTAAACTGGGGATAAAAAAACTAATCTGAAAAGTTGTTATTCTAAAAATCTTCATCTACTTTTATATTAAAGTTATACCAGCAAGGATTAGTCTTTATGTAGAAAACTAGGATTTACATCAAGCCTTACTGACTAGTGATTTAAATCAGTTTGATTTAAATCAAATCCACCCTGGTTGCAGCCTTGATGTCCCTGCCCTTGTTTGCTTGACCATAATATGCCCTTTTGAGGAAAAAATAAAAAAAAATTAAACAACACAAAACATTAAAATAATTAAAATTAAATTGAAAACCATTAAAAATTAAAAGTATAAAATGTAAATCTGTAAATAATGTTTTACAAAATACAATTCAAGTGGGGGGAATGTTAATGTGGGACATGCCTAAGCCATGAACTAGAGGAAAGGGGCTGTTTTGGCTAGGTTGTATGTACATACCTGGCATGGGAAGGTAGGTACTGGAAATGGTGGCGTGAGTGTTAATGGGTGCTGTGCTGAGTTTCAAGACTTCACTCTGGGGAAGGGCAGACACCTTACGGCCATGGGATGGTATGCTTATTTTTTGCTGCTGTTGCCTGCCTATTCCCCTCTTGATCAAACACAGCAAATTCTTTACTCCTTCGCCGGGGATGGACTCTGCAGAGGCTAGGATGACAATGTGAATGTTCTGGAATATGCACGGCTTGCTGCCCTCAATGGACCGGGGTAGTCCAAAATCACTAAATGCAAATTAAAAACAAAAAGAGGGCGCACCGGCCTAGTGCATTATCGTTTAAAATATTTATTGAAGGAATAAAAAACTAGGTATCATACTCACAATGTACATATAAAACATAGGCATATCACAATGAACAAAGGTGTTCAATCCATACAGCATCTGAGTCAACAACAATGGAGCCCTGGATGGCCAACTGGCTGACGCGTTTCATGACTCAGCCTCTTCCTCAGAGCCAAACTGATGTGCCTGTGTTTTTTATGTACATTGTGCATATGACACCTACTTTTTTATTCCTTCAATAACTATTTTAAACAATAATGCGCTAGGCCAATGCTCCCTCTTTTTGTTTATTCATTTGCATTTAGTATTCCCCTCTTGACCCTGGAGAAAAACTCACAGAAAAAGGAAAATAATTACTAACAAACTACTATGGTACTGTGGGGTCATTCAGGCCAAGAATTATAGAAAGGGGGGGAGGGTGGAAGAAGTGGTGAAAAAGGAAGGGTAGATGGAGTTGGAGTAGCGGGAGTAGTCAGAAGAGGTGAAGGAGAGAAGCAGCCTCTGCAGCATGGCCAACACTGAATTTCAGAGATGGGGCAGTCTGCAGGCAGCTGATGTTGGTGCTTCATTTATTGCAGGCAAACACTGGCAGGGTATGACCATCTAAAGTGGCCACAAACACCCTGATGAAGAACCTCTTGGAAGCCATTTTTCTTTATAATGAACACTACCTGATTGATAGCATGTGCCAGGAAAAGTACACGTGTCCCTTGTTCCTATACCTATTTTACAGATGCTTATGCTGTATGAACAATACTAATGACACAGAAAATGGTTAAGCAATAGCAAGAAATATACTGTAAATAAATTAAGAACAGCAAGAAATATGCTGCGAAAACAAAGAATTGGTGTAGAGAGCAGTCCCAGCTAAATCCTTTACTAGGGAAATCCTAGCTAAGGAGAGCTGTGTCACCAAACCAGTTCAGCAGTCTGTAACATTCCATCTCTCTTCTGCTGGCCAGCTCATTTGGGCCCAATTCTTATGTTGAAGTGCTCAGGATAATGTCCACTCAAGCACTGATAAAGGTACTGACTTTGTAAAACTTGAAGGCAACACTGTTCCACTTTGTTAAAGTGTAGAAGGGTTTGGCAAGTGGCCTCTCGCCAACTCTTCTTGTAGAAAGTGGTAGCAGGTGATCTCCCTCTTTTCTCTGTTCACATCACAACCACGCAATGTCCGTGATGTCCTTTCCCTTGATCAGACAGCAGGCTTCATCAACATCTGTGGTGCTCTCCGCTGTCCCAGGATGCCTGCCACTGCTTTCCTCCCCCTCTCAGGAGCAGTGGTGAGTGGGACACAAAGTCCACCAAAATGCCCTACACACACTCCGTCTCCTCCTGAAGACTGAGAACCACAACCTCTCCCTATATTTCTCTGCTGAGGGCTGTAATCACTTTGGGATCTGTGGTTTCTTTTTCTCAGTCCATAAGGCAACTTAGTCTCATTGGAACTTGTATTCCCACAGTCGCCCCTTCTTCCCAGCATTCACAGGGATACAAGCAGTCCTTCCTCTGTGTGGTGGAAGCAGACCCAGCAGGCTACATTGTCCCTCTGTTCACACAAGCAACAACAGAAGCAAACAAAATTAAACTGTAGCTGCTCCTCCCCCTGTCTCCCTGTGCCTGTGGAACGGGGCTATAAATGTGTAAATGTTTTCCAAACAAAGGGCAACCGGAAGGTTAGTGCCTTTGTCACACAAGACTTTGCCTGGCTGAAGAACCTATGAGGACCTGGTTCTGAGAATTACTAAGGTTTAGAATTAGAGGACGGAAGGTGAGAAGGGGTATTTTACAGTATTGGAATGCTGGACTTACAAGTAGGCAGGTGTACTAGCAAAAGCTACAGCTCAGGGGCACTTGACTTACAGGGAGACAGAAATGGAGAAGTCCCTAGGAAAAAAAAGGGGTGCTGGAACTCAATGGAAAAGAGAGGTGAACGGATGTACAGGGAACATGGAGGTGGACAAGGGTCTCAAAGGGTGTTGTAGGTTGGATACAGTTGGAGTGCAAGGAGAGTCTAGAATAGGCAGGATACCTATTGGCATCAGTGAGGGAAACTAATGCACCTGCATGTGGGTAAGGAGCCAAAGGAGCTGCTTGTCTTCTCCAGAACCTTTAAAAGTCAAGATGGGTACTAGGAAACGTAGGGTTATTTATAAAGTCAGGGACACCAAGAAACTCTGAATTTTGAGCTCTCTCAGAATTACTCAGAATGTCAGGGACACTAGGAAACTCTGAATCCTGGGCTCACTCTGAATCTCTTGGAAATTCAGGGAAAATAGGAAACTGGAAACATGGGGGAACCTGAGGTTAAGAAAATTAGCCGTTGCTCACAGTGGGAAGGGGTAGTCCTCTCAACCAGAAAGCAGTGAACAGAACAAGATGTGGCCTGGTGCTGACTGACAGGCCCGCTGCTACATTTTATGTAATCTATTGTAGTGTAAGCATACACAGCCTACATGAGAGTGGAGTTGGGTGAATATAAAAAAAGCTTTAAAAGGTATTTATTTTATAGAAACTAGTAAATGGGTGAGAGTTGTATAGGAGGGAGGGATGGGAGGAGGAAGATAATTGCCAGTAGATGGGCTTTCAAACCTCCTAATCAGCAACCATTTGGGTCACAAAACAATATAATTGACTTGGTCATGAGACGGTTAAATAGAAAAAAATGATTAATGAAAATGAAATTCCTGTAGGTTTCATAAAATTCAATCATGAAGTTTAATAACTACTAATCTACAACAACTTTTTTTCCAAAGTTGCACAATAAAAATAATTTCAAAAATATGCCAAGCAATCTTTACAAATATGCTAAGTAGTGATTTATCTTACAGCGGCGCTCGATATCAAGCAAATATATTATGCGCTTGTCAGGTTTTCCTCCGAGGACAGTGATAGACTTCATGTTTCTTGTGCCAAATCCAATTTGACATTTAAATTAAATCCCTAGGTGTTAGCAAACCAAAACTATATCTGTAATTGTGATGAAGCAATAGGGTATTCTGCTTGACAGAAATAATATGTCTAATGCGGTTGGTGTTTTCTCCTAAATAACAAAAAGTCTAATTAAGATTTTGTCGTGCATGGCAAAAAAAAATGTGTTATCACCAATCAAGACCTGAGCAATCAAAGCTCAAAGCACACGACTGGCAAATTACCAAGGGCCAAAGGCTAACAGTAAACTGTATGGGCAAATTAGTATTTGAAATGCTAGCTGGTATAATTGTCTGATTGTTTTCAATTTGCATTTTTTTTGTATATTTGCTGCCAAATTATCATTTTATGCTTCAAAAGTCAGAGGGAGGAGAAACATATTTGTATTTTTCCAAAGGTTTCCAGAGGTTTTATATTTAAATTTATAATATATATATATATATATATATATATATATATATATAACAATTGTATAGGCCAGCTCTCTCCACATTTTCCAGTCTCGTACTGCTTATTTTAGTTGTTTCAGGTTCTCACTGGTGTAGGCTTTTATGGTGTCTTGTCATTATGTTCTTTGGCGGCTTGCCTGCCTTTGCTATCCAATCCAAATATAAAGCCTTCTCCAGTGAACATGATGTCCGGAATAGGTGAGCCTTAGTTTTGTAATTTTGCCATCCAGTGGAACATCTGGTATTATGTGCACCAATATTTGCTTGATTGGTATCTATGGTGTCCATGGAATGGGCAGGAACCTTCCTAAATGTGTCGATTTTCCTCCCATCTTTTCCTGGTCCAACTTTCTCAACTGTAGGTAGCTATGGTGAACCAAGCTAACATCCTTGGTTTTGAATATTTTACTCATGCTTATCATCCCTGTGTGACCCAGCGCAGTATGGTGCTTTATTTCTGGACTACATTCACCAATTCGATCAATCTTCGATCCAAGGGAAGTGAAATCCTGTATCCTATCAATCTCCTCACTGTCAAATACTATTTTGACATTTCCATCCCTTCAGTGGTCATGATCTTGGTCTTTTTGATGTTCAAGAAGAGGTCAAACATCTAACTTCTTTTGGATCAGGTGTTTCATTCTTTTTTTAGTTTCTTACAAAAGGAACGTGTCATCAAGATATCAAAGTTTATTAATGTTTTTCCTACAATCTTTTCTCCAGTTATACCAATTTTTTATTCTTCAACTTCAAGAACATTTTAGTGTACAGGCTGAACAAAAAAAAAAGAAGAAAGAATGCAACCTTGCCTCACTTTCCCCTCTATCTGGCACTAATCAGCATCCCCAAATGGCAATTGTCAAGAGAAGAGGGGAAAAAATAGAGAGAGAGAAGGAAAAGAAAAGGAAAGAAAACTCCTCTCAAGGAAGAAAAGATCTGATGGGATTTTAAAGGTGCCATATAATAATAGAACAAGAATAAAGATTAAAATTTACAATATTTATTGTTAAATCAATAGTAAAATATCATTTGGATAAACAAAGATACATTTGGATGTCCCAACATTGTTAGTTATACTTGTTCAAAGAAATGTTTCTGGTGTAGTATTTCTCAACATGTTTTGCCTATTTCAGGCTTCTTCAGAAGATATTTATATAACACCTACAACAACAGATTCACATTGATTATAGAATATACCAACAGATGACATGTACTGTATGCATGTAACAAGATAAAACAAGTTTACATCACTAAAAATCATGTGTGACATGTATCATCCATATACCTAAACCCATTGCAAAAATTGATGGAGGGCAACTTACCAAACAATTCATATGTAGCTCATAAGTGACATACAGTATGCGAGATGATAACGATTTAATTATGGTACACTTTGGTTGGACAATAAGATCTCAGAGTGGCCCAGGCAAAGTGGCGCTTCACGAGGCTGTTGGGAGGACACATGAGTTGGGTAAAGCAATGAAATAACAAAGTGTAAAGTTTCATCAGCATACACTGAAGTTCAACAAAAAGCTATCAAAGAGCAAAAAAAATGTATACTGAAAGTTGAATGGGAGGAGATGTACCTTTAAGAGGTGAAGTAGGCATCAATACTAGTATAAGCAGCATACATGAATATTGATGTCACATTTGGTTTAATGGTAACGCTTCGGAACAACTGAAAGACACACATCCCAAAATGGGTACTGTAATATAAGTCAAGAATACTATTAAGAACCTCTGTTACTGCAATTAACATGGTGTGCAGAATATACGTATAGTTTGAAATAAAGGCTTACCTCTATCAAAATCATTTAATCACTAAAGGGAAGGTGGCAACAACCGAGTTGTCATTTGACAAGGGTACCAACCAGGGGCGGACTGACAACTCATAGGGCCCCCGGGCAATAGGAAATCATGGGGCCCCTGTGTCCTCGCCCACACTCAAACCACACCCAAAAAAGCCTATGAAAGGTATGAAAGGCATCTCATGGTGTGCCCTACTGACCCCGGGCCCTCGGGCAGTTGCCGAGTTTCCAAATGGTCAACCAACCCTCAAAGGGGAAAACGCATGCTATTAAACAAAAATAACAATAAATTAATATCTACTGGGAGACCACAATATATAGATTAGCAGCCACAAGCTCAAATTACTAATGTTTGTAGAGTCTCACCACTGTTGCACCAGCACCGCAAACACCACCTAACCTTCACCCCAAATGGTGTTCTTGGCTGGTAATTTATGGTAATGATGGCTTCTTGTTTTGTGTAGGGTTTTCTGAAGTTTGCCATATTTGACAGTCCAAAGGTAAAGCATATGTGAACGTTCTTTTGAATATTTTTCCATGGTCCAGCACAGATTTGCGATATAGTCACGGGTGCTATGACCTCAATGGAACCTGGCTTGAACTTTTCTTAATTCTCTTTTAATGGTCAGTGGTAGATGTTGTTGTATGATCTTTAGGAGAATCGTGAGGGATGAGAGCGATTGTTTGAAAATTTTAGCAGTCCTTGGAGTTAGCTTTTTTTGGAATTGGGATGAATATATTGTTTCAACACCTGTAGCCATGGTTTTGTTTTCCCAGATTTTCTAGAAAAGGGCTGTGGGTGGGACTCCTGGGGAAAGGCTGGTGCTCATTCCTGGGACTTTGTTGTTTGGCAGTTGACTTATCGCCCAAGCAACTTCTTCCTCAAGGATAGCTGGCTCCATTTCTGATTTCCTTTATCTACCTTCCTGAGGGATCTGAGCCTGGTGTAGAACTCTTCTGTATATTTTCGCCATCTGTCCTTGACACCTTGTGATTCAGACAGTTCTCTCCCTTGCTTGTTTTTGATGATGCTTTAGGAGAGCAGTAAATGGTGTTTGAATCCTTTTGACTTTTTTTTTTTTCCAAAAAAGATTTTTATTAGAAGAAAGTCGACATAGCAATACATGTACAGACGTGAATCCAAAGTCAGACATATCACTGTGTGGAGCGTCCCGTGTCTCAGACGGGTCAAAGCATAACAGACAATACAAAACATAACATTGTAAAACATTGTGTCAACGTAATATTACAGTTCAGGAAATGTATTGCATTTATAAAACAGCAAATAGAGATATATTGTCTTTTGACCTTTGAGCAGGATTTTCTGTCAGGGGAGTGTGAAGTGTGTGACATTGAATATGAACAGCACATGCTAAAGCTTTAGATCTATTTCACGTGTCTAAGAATTGTATGTGTGAGTGATATGGGGCGTAGTACGTCTGTTTGAAGGACAACGTTCAGTATCGGTTATGGTATAAAAACGAAGATAGGAGTAGAATATAGATGGGAGCTAAAGATCAGGTAAAGAGAAGGTTAGTTAGTAAGTAGAATAATGAGGTGATAAAGGTAGGTATATAGAAAGGAAGAGGGGAGAAAAAAAAAAGGGGGAAAAGGGGGGGGGGGAGGGAATGGGTTGGGATGGAAAGGCTTAGGGTGAGGTAAAACAGAAAGGAGGGGTGTATGTTTGCGGATAGGTAGCTCACAACATGTGTATCCTTTAGACTTTAGCAGAAGCATTTCTGGTTTGGACATTTGTGTTCAGTCTCTTTACTCCCTCCCATTTGTCTGATGCTTTGCCTACTTTTTTGCACAGCTATTCTGATGGTTTCATTTCTCTGGCTTATTATATGGTATGTGTTCAACTGCTGTTTCAGTCATGGTCATTTGAACATCCTGCCACAGTTTGTCAGTCATCTTGGTGTTCAGCAATTTGAACCTATTTTTTACTTTAGTTGCATATATAGGAGGGATTTTGGTGATCTTGAACCTATTTGGTAATTCTGTTTTGTGATGTTACAAAGTTTGATTCTGATTTTAACCACCAGCAGTCCATTACATGAGCCACAGTCGGCATCTGGAGACATTTTGACAGGGAAGACTGAAGTGGTCCATTTCCAGCCTAAATACAATGCAGTTCATTTGGTGAGGTCCAAGTGTATAAGCAACATATGTGCTGTTTAAACCAGGGGTCCCTGCACATCCTCACATATACGACCTCAATATATACTGTACTATCAACCAGATTCCCTGGAGCCTATGACTACCCCAATCTACTTTTTGGCATATATCTCCCATCCACCACCTTTTCTGCCATTTTAGACCAGATTCTTTTTTGGCCCACAAAACAAGAATGAAGGCTGTTAGCGTGCAGACCTGAGAAAGGCACTACAGGTAAACTTAATTCCCTTTCAAGAAAATCTGCTCTGGTCTAGTTTTTAATGTTCCCTGATTTATAAACTTTATAAACCTTGATGAAAGTTGACTGGTAGAGCCCCTGAAATGCATTGGCTTTATTCAGATACTTCTGAAACAAAAAAAATGACCTGGACTTTCAATTACACCTCTAGTAGTCTGCTTATTGTGTATTTACAAAACAAGAATGAACAGTAAAAACTTTTTTTTTTGCTGAGCGTTGTTAAAAAGCGTTGAAAAAACAATGTAAAAATAAAAGGTATTGGTAGACCTTTTTTCCCTAAATTTCCCTGTTTTACAGAATACCCTTTTTAGAGCTAATCAGTAGATTCCATTATCAGGATCTCAAGATTAATATTTATTTGACTAATAATGCTCCCAAACTTCAGGGATCTCAGGGACTCTAAACCTAAAGAAATACATGGAGGCTCTGGTTCCATAAACTGGACCTCTTACTGCTCTATAACTTGAAATTCCATAGGTTCGTGTTATCGTGGGGCAGCACAGTGGCTAAATGGTTAGCACTTACGCCTGGCAGTACTAGGGTCGTTGGTTCAAATCCCAACCATGGCACCACCTGCCTGGAGTTTGCATGTTCTCCATGTGCCTGCGTGGGTTTCCTCCGTGTACTCCAGTTTCCTCCTACACTCCAAAGACATGCTGGTAGGTGCACTGGTCTAAATTGGCCCTAGTATGTGTATGTATGAATGTAAGTTAGGGACCTTAGATTGTACACCCCTTGAGTGTTAGGGACTGATGTGAATGTACAATATATATGTAAAGTGCTGCGTAAATTGACGGCGCTATATAAGTACCTGAAACAAATAAATGAATAATTGTAGAATTGCAGCTAAAGTCCAATTAGACTTAAAAATGCTCCTTACCCTTCTATCACCTATACTAATATGTTAAAAAGATATATACATAGCTATTTTCAGCCTGCTAATGTCATGTCACGTGATCCAGCTCCTGTCAGGCACCACCCGGTGGTGTCTCTAGCAACCCACAGCACGGGATTCCTCAGGGCGCGGGGTCTAAGTCCCAATCTGCTTATTCACCAGGGCTCCTGATGGTGGGGATGGACTTGGAGCAGACTGAGACCAGGTCGCGACCCCTGAGTATGTCCGGCAGTGGTAGAGAGCACCGTTAGGGGTGTGCGGGAAATGGAGCCTGACGTGAAGAGGCTGGCAGGCCTGGTAACAGGGACAGATCCGTGCGAGATGGACGGATGGATCATCAGGGTAACATAAGGCGTAGTCAGGCAGGCCAGGTCAGCAATGTGCGGGCAGCGATGTACCGGTGGAGCAGGCAGAGGATGGTCAGGGTCACGGGCCGGGTTCAGCAACTAGCGGGCAGCGCGGTACAGAGGATCAGGCAGAAGAATGGTCAGGTCAAGCCAGGGGTCAAGCAGGAGACAATCAGCAGGGTCAAGATCAATGCAGAGGTTGGCAACAGGAAGCTTCACAGGATCAGAATACAGGAATAGGACAATAAGACCAAATGGCAATTGACATACCTCCTGTCCCGTGTAAATAGCGCGCCCTGTGCTGTCATTGGTGCCAGGCGCATGTCCGCGATCACAAGTGCGCATGCGCGGCCATCGCGATCGCCCAGGTCCCGCTGCCCGCTGGCTAGAGTGTGTCGGTGTTCTGCGCATGCGCCACCCGGCATATCGCGGCAGAACACCCAACCCCTGACAGCTCCACTGTGTCAGCTAGTGGTAGGTGCAGGGGAGAGGAGGGACCATGGACAATAAAAGAGGTGTAAAAGAAGAGAGAGGGGGGGCGGAGCCTGACTATGGCGGCGGAGAGCTCGTGGTAGGAGCTCCCGCACGGGGCTTCTCCGACCGACCCCCCCTTGGACCCTAGAATTCTCCCTTTGAAGATGGAGTCCTAGAAGGTAGTGACCTGCCTCGACCTGGTGGGCTTCCTTGGCTGGGTGGCTGCCCGTGGCGGGGAGGGCTGGGAGGGGAGGCCGGTGGAGAGAGGCGGGGACGCTGGGCCTGGGCACCGTGCCTGGTTGCCGGGGGGTGGGGAGGCGCGGCCGGGACGCGTGACCGGCCGCAGTGCATCTCTGGGAGGCAAGGAAGCCGGCCGCCCGGCCGGAGGCTGACAGGGAGCAGGAGAGACTCCGTTTTGCCAGAACGACCTGCTTCCCCCGGAGCCCTGGCAGGCGGTCGATGGTGAGCCTGCCCAACAACAAAGAAGGAAGAAGGAAGAGTCTGGAGGAAAGTCCTGGAGGGTCCCCCTGAGAGGACGAGAGCTGACCTACCAAAGGAGCTGAAGGATGGAGCCTGGAGCCATCTCACGAGAAGCGTTGGAAGGGTAAGTGAGTCTGGCGGTGGCCCCAAATATAAAAACTGTATAGAGCTGGTGGCAAGCAGGGAGAGAGAGAAAACGGGGGGACCCCCAGAGAATAAGAATAAAATAAGAAGAACGCAAGGCGCAGGCAAAGGCATACAGAAAGGTGGGAAGACAGAGCCGGGAATTCTATTTCTACACCTTGTTGATTTCTTTGTTTTGCAAAGTACAAGTACATGAGAGAGAAAATAAAAGTTATAGAAGAAATGAAAAATAAAAGTGCAAAAGGAACCGGGCCTAAAGGGACCCAAACGGGGACAATTAAAAAGTATAGATCCCAGGGAAATGTGACCCCAGAAAGGCCCCAGAGCAGAAATGACAAAGGAGAGTCTGATTTAAGTATGCAAAATAGTCCTAAACAATCAATGGAATTGGATATCAGTAATCAACAAATATCAGAGATAGAAAAAGATCTACAAATCCCAAATAAAAAAGAGATGACAGAAATGTTTAAAGATCTGGAGAGAACAATAAAGCAAGAAATGGTAAATATACGGAATGACCTGGGGCAGTTGTTGCTAAGAGTGGAAGAAACGGAGCAGAAAGTTAAAGATCAGACCCAGATTATTTCCGAATTAGAGAAGAAGATAATTAATATGGAAAAAGCTCAGGAAAAATTGCAGTACAAGGTGGAAATTCAAGAGAATAGAGAAAGAAGGAGAAATATAAGGATAAGAGGGGTTCCGGAAAGTTTAAAAGGAGAAATATTGGAAGAGATGGTTTGCAAAATACTGAACTGTATAATGGGAAACTCTGAAATGGAAAGGACTAATATAGAAGGAATCTCCAGAAACGGGAAACTCCAGGGGAATTATGAGGACAGGCCGAGAGACATACTTGTTAAATTTTATGAATTACAGCAAAGGGAAAGAATCTGGAGGAAAATTAAGGGAAAACCAGTAATAAAGTATGGAGAAATGGATATTCAAATATATGCGGACTTGTCATCAGAGACTCTCCGGAAGAGGAGAACCCTGAGGCCTTTGCTGGAGCAGATGAAAAAACAGAAGGTGCAATATAGATGGGGAGTTCCGGAGTGTTTAATAGGATGGAAAAATGGAATAACAGCCCAGTTGAGGTTCCCAGAGGACTTGAGATATTTTTGTGATAGACTTGAAATGCAGAAAATTGAAATAAAAGGTTGGGAAGAAGAATCTGGGGGAAATAGATCAAAAAAAGGGGAGAGGTGGAGACGGGTGGAGGGGGGGAGGAGGGGCGGGAGGGGGAGTGAAGGGAGAGAAGTTTTTTGTGTGTGTTTTTTTTTTTCTTTCTCTCTCTCCTTGCTCCCGTTCCATCGCCTTTTTCTCCCTTGTCCCTCCAGCTTGACTCCTTTTTCCTTCTATAGAAGTATAAGTAGAGAGGGGGTCAAGGGGGGGATCCGGAGGGAGGGGAGGCTGCCCATGGGAGGAGTGAAGCCCTAAGGATTAAGTCAAAGGTGGATGTTATTTCCACAAATGATGGTAGGCAAAGTGAAGGCCTAAAAAGAGGGGGGGGGAGGGAGGGGATTGAGGGGAGTATTGAGGGAGGGGGGGAGGGATAGGGGGAGGGAAAAGGGTAGTAGGATAAAAACGCTCTATAGGAACAAGAAAGAGGAAGGGAAGGAGGAAGAGAGAGAAGGTAGGAAAAGAGTAAGATGGAAGAAATCCAATATATAACCTACAATGTAAAAGGGTTAATCTGTCCAGGAAAGAGATTCAGGTTATTTAAAGAACTTCAACATAGAAAATCCTCAGTGGTATTCTTGCAGGAAACACACCTAGAGATAGAGTCGAAGGTTAGACTGAGGACTAGATATTTTCCAACATGGTTCTATGCGGATTCACCAACTAAAAGAGCAAAAGGAGTTGCTATAGGCTTTGCAAAGAATATAAGGTTTGAGGTGGAGGAGAGATTGACGGATCTGGAGGGAAGGGAGGGAAGGTATCTATTTTTGAGAGGAAAATTACTGGGAATAGAGTGTACAATAGCAAACATATACAGTCCAAATAAGAGGTCGGAGAGGTTTATGAGAGAAGTGTTGAAGAGATTGATGGATTTTAAAAGCGGGTATATGATAGTAGCGGGAGACTTTAACATCTGTATGGACCCGCGGATAGACACCACTTCCTCTGTGAGGAGGGAGGAAAGCAAATCCTTGAGAATGTTAAAGAAATTAATGCATGAATGTCAGTTGGTGGACATCTGGAGAATTAGGAATATGAAGGAAAGAGATTATACTTTCTTTTCGCATGTTCATGAGACTTATTCTAGACTAGATTATATATTAGTAGAACATCGAATGATAGAGTTGGTGGCAGAAGTAAAAATTGAAGGAAGTACACTGTCGGATCATGCCCCAGTTGCAATGAAGTTAAGATGGGGTAGAGAAGGGAAAGAAGGTTATGTATGGCGGTTGAATGAGGCACTTCTCATGGAGGAAGAGATTGGTCAAAGAATTGAGAAGGAAATCGAATGGTTTTTTGGAAGAGAATGAAACAGAGGATGTGTAGGTTGCAACGGTGTGGGAAGCACATAAAGTTTACATCAGAGGTCTACTTATCGCAATGGGGGCAAAAAGGAAAAAAGAAAGGAGAGAATAGATTACTAAATGAAATATATGATCTTGAACAGGTGCATAAAAGGGAAAGATCTAAGGAGATAATGCAGATGTTAATAAAGAAGAAAGAAGAATTAGAGAATGTAATGGAGGAGGAAAAAAGAAGAGTCTTTAATAAAATAACAAGTGAAAGGTACAGATGGGGAGATAGGCCGGGAAAGTATTTAATGAGAACTTTAAGAAAGAAGAAAAATAGAAATTATATCGAGAAAATAAGAAATCCCAAGGGGGAATTTGTACACTCAACCAAGGATATTGCTAGAATATTTAAAGAGTATTATAATGAGCTGTATAATATCATACCTCAGGATACGCTTAGGAAAACGGAAACAGTAAATAGAGGGAAAAGAAAGACATACCTAGAGGAGGCAGGCCTACCGAAATTAAGAGAAACACAACGGAACTCTCTAGAGGCAGAAATAACTTTAGAGGAAATAAAAATAGCATTAGAAAGTATGGCGGGAGGGAAAAGCCCGGGTCCGGATGGATATACAGCTAAATACTATAAAAAATATAAAGAGCTTTTAATCCCCAAAATGAAGATTTATATGAACGCCTTGGGGAACGGGATGGAGATAAGGGGAGAGTCTTTACAGGCGAATATAGTATTGATACAGAAGGAAGATAAAGATCCCTCACAATGTGCGAGTTATCGTCCAATAGCGCTGCTGAATGTAGACACTAAAATATATGCAAAGGTTCTGGCAAATAGACTGAAAGAGCTGATGCCGGAGTGGATACATGGAGATCAGGTGGGGTTTGTCTCGGGAAGAGAGGGTAGAGATAATGCTTTGAGATCATTGTTGCTTATACAGGAGGGCAAAAAAGGGAAAACCCCAATGATACTGATGTCGATAGATGCTGAGAAGGCATTCGACAGAGTGAGTTGGGGTTTTATGATGGACACTCTGGAAGCATTAGGAATGGGAGATAGAATGAGAGGGTGGATTGGAGAGTTATACAGAGGACCCACCGCCACCATAATGGTAAATGGAGGAAGATCAGAGTACTTTAAGATGTCAAATGGTACAAGACAGGGATGCCCATTGTCTCCATTGCTATATGTGTTATCACTGGAGCCCTTACTGTCCATGATTAGGAGGAACATAGACATAAAAGGAATAAAGATAGGTGATAGAGAACACAAGTTAGTGGCTTATGCGGATGACCTGATGTTTTATGTTGGAAACCCTAGAACATCACTTCCAAATCTAATGAAAGCATTGAGGGAGTACGGAGACCTGTCAAACCTAAAAATTAACCCGACAAAGACCGAAATCTTAAACATAAATCTCAAAAATAGTGAAAAAGAAAAACTACAAGAGGAATTCCCTTTCCTTTGGAGAGACAAAGAATTAAAATATCTAGGAATAAAACTATCAGCCTCAAATAAGAACCTTTATAAAGCCAATTATATAACGCTATTAAATGAAATCAAGGAGGAGTTGAGAAGAGTGGGAAATGGAAATCCATCGTGGATAGGTCGCATAAACTTGATAAAGATGGTAATAGTCCCCAAAGTATTATATAAATTTCAAATGATCCCAATCAAACTCCCAGAGGCATATTTTAAAGAACTGAGGAAAATGATAATAAAATGCATATGGAGGAATAAAAAGCCTAGAATAGGTTATGAAACGCTGACCAGAAGTAAAGAAAGAGGAGGATTGGGGGTACCAGATTTTAGGAGATATTACAAAGCGGGGATTATTGCAAGAATCTTCGACTGGATTCATAATCTGGAGAAAACTTGGGTTAAAATTGAGAAAGCACTGAGTGGAAAACGTTTGAGTAATAGTATCTGGGTCCCTGCACAATACAGAGAATTAGAGGAGAGCACAAGCACGTACACTCTTAATGTTCTAAAAGAATGGGATTTATTACACAGACAAAAGGGGTGGGTTTTTAATTCACAACTAATGCCACTTAGGAACACAAAATATTTCATCCCGGGAAAAGATAGTATAGCAGGGAAATGGATAATAAAACAGGAGGCGCAATTGAGAGATATAATGGTAGGAGAGGAAATGGGGTCATATAAGGATATGGAGGAAAGAAAGGGTGAAGTCTTTAATAAGATGGATAGACTAAGATATTACCAACTGAAGAATTTCTTTGAAAGCCTTCCAAAACCAATAAGAACTAGAAAAGACTGGAATCCATTTGAGAGTATTTTTGAGTCACGGGGAAATGGTAGACATGGAACGGCAAAAATACACAAGATATTAATGGAACTTGATATAGACACAAAATTAATGCACATAGAGAAATGGGAAAGAGATATGGGAAGAAAAATAGAGGAGGAGGAGAAGAAGAAGATGTTCACATTAATTCACGAAAATATTAGTATGAGAGAAGTGGAAATAAACTATAAGTGTTTGAATAGATGTCCTTTTTTTTGAGACAGATAAAACTTTATTTTGGTGGTATTTATTCACCGCTGGGATTTTTATTTTTTTTGCTATGTAAATGAAAATGTCCAAAAATTTTGAAAAAAAGTGTTTTCCTTATAAAATGTTGCAAATAAATAATATTCCATCATAATTCTTGGCCAAAATGTATTCCGTTATCTTTTTAGTAAAAAAAATAAAATAAGCCAAATTAGTTTATAGCCAAAAATTATAATTTTTAAACATTTTTATTTACATTTTTATTTTTATTTAATATTTATTTATTTATTTTACATACTGTCACCCTAGCAGTACAGTGTCACCTGTGACACTGTACTACTTGTGGGGGGTGATGAAGATTTTTTTTTTTTTTTTACACTGATTGCTTTTACACCCATATAGGATGTAAAAGCAATCATTTCTCTTTCTCTCTGTCTGCATTCTTGCAGCCATTGAGAACTACTGAGTGAGCTGTGATTGGTCACAGCTTATCACATGGTACAAGGCTGTTGTGAATAGCCTTGTACCATGTGACCTCTGTGATCATTCACAGATTTCACACGTAGTAAGCAATGATGTCAGAAGTGACATCTTGCTTACTACTTTGCATGTGATCACTGATTGGCCAATCAGTGATCACATGATCGGGACCTCGTACAGAGGTCCCGTCCGATGATTGGTGTTTCACTGTGTCCGGAGGACACAGCGGGCACCGGGTCGTGGAGCGCGCACAAGCAGGGTGCGGGGAGGCGGTTTATAAACGGCCACCCGACCCTGCAGTGCCACCGTCCGGCCGTTTATATACATGGGCCGGATGGGAAGTGGTTAAAATAACAATTCCAAAAATGAATCCTAGTGACACCATAGCTAAATGAAAGTGCTGAGCAGAAAAAGCTGCTCATATCTCGCTCAGTAAACCCTTTGTCATTTATGTCTTATTGATAGCTCGCTCTATTGTCTGTTGACGGAAGACCATAACCCGGCAAGTCACTCTGCATTAACAGCTCAATTTCAAACATTTGCTTAAAGACATTCCTTTGATTCTGATGAAGATGAAAATTTACTAGTAATTGATTCTGTAATTTGGTAACCGAGGCCTTAGCTCAGCAATAAATGTTGTGAGGGCTCCTTTCCTGTTCCAGATATTGACTTACAACCCATCTGTATGCCATTGTGAGTGTTTAATCAAGTTATCGAATTGCACCAGCAGATTCTTTATGGCAGCCTAGCTGCTTAACGGCAACAACAAAGTGGAACACTCTGTACGCTTAGGAGAGGGAGAAGAAAATCAGGATTGGTCCCAATGATCATTAATATTGAATACTTTCTAAAAAATAACTAGCAGAGTTATAAATTGCATGCAGAGTAACCGGTATAAAAGGCGGATATATTATGCAAGTTTTGGATGGTAATTATTTTTTCTGACTTCCTCTTGGGACAGCCGCCAACCTGCTCAAACTTCCACACAGAGAATATCAATAGTCTCAATTTTCTGCTTGTTAAAATTTACCTTATGGAAACGCAGGTTGGGAGTTTTAACAAAATGCATCCAATTTGTTTTAGTGCAGCGCCAGTTACAATTGAATGCCACTGGATGCTCTAACAATTCTGGACATGGTACATCACATATATACTGTAGGTGTGTGTATACTGTATGTACACTATATTGCCAAAAGTATTAGGATGCTGCTTGAAAAAGGAGCGCACTTCCGCCTTCCACTGCCAGTGCATGCTCCGAAACGCGTCGCAGTGCACCCTGGGATCTGACGTCATCACGGCCACGCTGCCGCTACGTTCCAGCGTGCGTTCCATCCGGCTCTGAGGGAGGACGTGCACGCCGGCCAGCCTCACTGCTGTTCCCCTCCAGCCACCACGCTGTTCCAGCCAAGAGCTGACCTCCCCACATTGCAGTAAGATGACGGCTCTTCACCCGGGTTACCACCTATTGTTAACCACGGTTTTTATGCTTATGAATACTTCACACATGTGAGTGTTTCTACATTTAGACTTGAATAAAATGACTTATTGCACTTAGAGGAGCTTCTCTCCTTTTTCTCAATATTGAATTGGCCCACCCTTTGCAGCTATAACAGCTTCAACTCTTCTGGGAAGGCTGTCCACAAGGTTTAGGAGGGTGTCTATGGGAAGGTTGGACCATTCTTCCAGAAGTGCATTTGTGAGGTCAGGCACTGATGTCAGACGAGAAGGCCTGGCTCACAGTCACCGCTCTAATTCATCCCAAAGGTGTTCCATCATGTTGAGGTCAGGACTCTTTGCAGGCCAGTCAAGTTCCTCCACCCCAAACTCACTCATCCATGTCTTTATGGTCCTTGCTTTGTGCACTGGTGCGCAGTCATGTTGGAACAGGAAGGGGCCATCCCCAAACTGTTCCCACAAAGTTGGGAGCATGAAATTGTCCAAAATGTCTTGGTATGCTGCCGCCTTAAGAGCTCCCTTCACTGGATCTAAGGGGCCAAGCCCAACCCCTGAAAACCAACCCCACACCATAATCCCCCCTCCACCAAACTTTACACTTGGCACAATACAGTCAGGCAAGTACTGTTCTCCTGGCAACTATCAAACTCAGACATGTCCATTGGATTGCCAGACAGAGAAGTGTGATTGGTCACTCCAGAGAACACGTCTCTACGTCTCTACTGCTCTAGAGTCCAGTGGCGGCGTGCTTTACACCACGGTATCTGACGCTTTGCATTACACTCGGTGATGTAAGGCTTGGATGCAGCTGCTCGGCCATGGAAACCCATTCCATGAAGCTCTCTATGCACTGTTGTTGTGCTAATCTGAAGGCCACACCAAGTTTGGAGGTCTTTAGCTATTGACTCTGCAGACAGTTGGTGACTTCTGCGCACTGTGCGCTTCAGCATGCGCTGACCTCGCTCTGTCATATTACGTGGCCTACCACATGGTGGCTGAGTTGCTGTTGTTCCCAGTTGCTTCCACTTTGTTATAATCCCACTAACAGTTGAACGTGGAATATTTAGTAGCCAGGAAATGTCACGGATGGACTTATTTCACAGGTGACAACCTATCACGGGACCGCGCTTGGAGTCACTGAGCTCCTGAGAGCGACCCATTCTTTCACCAATGTTTGTAGAAGCAGTCTGCATGCCTAGGTGCATAATTTCATACACCTGTCGCCATGGAGGTGATTGGAACACCTGAATCCAATGATTTGGAGGGCAAGCTCAATACTTTTGGCAATATAGTGTGTATGTATATATATATATTTATTTATGTATTTTTTTTAAATCATGGGAAATACAGCTTCTTCTTGCCTTCTGTTCCATATATTGATTACCCCATTGTATCTAGAAAGTGTAACTCAGAAAGTTCTGCTCCCTATAAGCTATGGTTTCCATACATTGCACTGATGATGGCCAGCAAGTCTGAAATAGGGGGATTTAGAGTGACAACTAGTGGTAAGCTTCTGAATTATCTGTAAACCCAATCATTAAATCTCACAAGCTTAAAGTGGAACTGTATCTGAGAGCCACAAAATGAAAACACTATTTCATTTATTTTTTATATTCATAGCAAACTCCCTCACCCTTCCATGTCTCTATGCTTTATTTTGTTGAGAAACCACCTTGAAAAACACCCCCTAGCATTTCCATCTTGAGTAGGGAAAAATTATTCATATACTGTAGTATTTATTTCCTAGAATCCATCTGCCCTTAGCTCAAGCATGCAGGCAGGAGGGTGCATGTCATAAGGACCTTAGACAATTGGACCATGCAGGGAGAAGATGCTGTGGGGACATTCACTTACCAGATCCTCTGCCCCATAGCACACAGTGCTTCCCCATCTTCTGAAGATGGACTGTTCCTTGGCATCATCACATTCAACGCAGGGCTATGAACCCAGCATCAGTCCTGATGACATCAAGACCTTAGACCATTGGAGCACTAGGGGAGAAGATGCTGGGGGGACTGGTTTAGTAGGGAGGAGGATTAGGTAAATAAGCCTTCTTTTCTATGCCCTCTAGATCTAAACAAGCAGTAACAGTGGAAGGCAAATCAAAATCTAATAAAGCTTAAATCTACTCACATCCCCATTCTAAAACTAGTCTATCTACCCTGTAAAAGGAAAGATGCCTATACTTACCTATTCTAAAGTTGCTTCATTCCAGTCACATGATCGTCTTCCAGCGCCAGCTTCAGTGTAGAGAAGGGACAGCTGATTATGGACGTCCATAGTAATCCTATAGGCGACGCCATCACGCAGGCTCTGCAGCCATTGTTGGCTATCTCTCCTATTCACTAAAGCCAGCACAGGAGAGATCATGTGACCGGACCGAAGCAACTTCAGAATAGGTAAGTATAGACATCTTTCCTTTTACAGGGTAGATAGAAAAAGCTTAAAATGGGGGCAGGAGTAGATTTAAGTTAGGTTTTGACTTGCCTTCAACTTTAAGGTCCCATGTACACGGGACACTTCTACACGATGGAACCTGACTGCTGGAAAACGTAGCTTAAGAAACGTCTGTTTAGTCACGTTTGCATAACGCGTTTATGCTCGTTTGCGTTTAGAACCGTTTTTTTAAAGGTAAGCACAGGAGAACCTCCCAAATGCACAGAATGCACTGCAAAGTGGTAAATTATTAACTATTTAAGACTGTTTCAGGGAAATACAGAGAGTAGAAGCAGAGACAGCAGCATGTGTTGAGATTAGTTTAGGTGTGAGTTGCTCATTAACATGTTTTTTGTTTCCAAGGGTGGGAAAGGTGTCTGTTGGAGGGAGTCATTAAGGCCACCTGGCAGGGGGTCTTCATGAGGAATTTGAGGTGTGAATGGTCATTAACATATCTTTTGTGTCCAAGGGTGGGAGAGGTCTGAGGTGTGAATTGGTCATTACAATGTGTGACAAGCTTGGTAGGAACATCCTGTGTTCAGTGTTTTGTCCATTTGAGTACCTTAAAAATGATTTGCATGCATTTTTCATGATGAAAAAAGGCTCTGGACAGCATCGGGAACTGGAAGAGTAAAAAAAAAGTTCAAACGCAAACACTTACAAATGTGATTTGCCGCATTTAGCTGCATTTACAAGCATTTTGCGTTTGAAACGCTGATAAAATCGACTGCTGAAGGCAAACCTTCAAAAAAAGTCTGTAAACTCAAATGCCTGTAAACGACTGTAAACGAAGATGTGTACATAGACACATAGGAAAACATTAGGGAGAGTTCAGGGGCTGCTGAAAAAAAATGGTGAACAGCTCCTAAACATGAGTTTATCAGCTGCAGTCAGGGGAGGACTGACAACTCATGGGGCCCCCGGGCAACAGGGGATCATGGGGCCCCTGTGTCCTTGCCCAAACTCAAAAAAGCCTATGAAAAAGGTACCAGGGGCATCTCATGGGGCCCCCTACTGACCCCGGGCCCTCGGACAGTGCCCGAGATTCCAAATGGTCAGTCCGCCCCTGGTTGCAGTGTACATGAGCCTTAACCCTTGTAACACAGGTACAGCCCCACGGCAAAGGATAATCTTCAAGTTCCCTGGAGACGGGCTTTAACCAATGAAATGTAGAATGGAGACAAAAAGATAAACACCTTGAAGCAAAGAATGCAATCTCCCATACACACATTCCGAATAGGTTATAACAATACTTATTCTTTATTGTAGAAATCTATATGGAATAATCCCAGCTAAATCACATCATACTTATACGGATATTTTTGCAATATAAAGTAAATGCAGCTTGAAATACAATATTAGGAAAGCCAGTGTTAAGGCAAGTGTACTATTAGTAAACAAAAGGAAACAAGATGTTAGATCGCCGCGTTCAGCAGTCTGCGCTATCAGAGTGACTGCGCTCCAATTACTAAGAATGTACTTGTGAATGGAGGAAACTCCAGAGAAAAGGATGTGAGCATATCAGAATTAAAAAAAAAAGGAGTATAGAAAAGGAAAACGGTAAAACCGCTTTCGAAGTGACGGAAAACAAGCGAAAGTGCTTGAGCTGAGCACCAGGCAACAGTAAGAACCTGGCAGGGGCTCTGATTCTTCCAAACTCAATAAATAGTAAGCAGTACTAAACTTAAAAACAAACATTTATTATATTGCTGCTTACCAATTCTTAGATGTGATGGTTGCCAGGGGCGGACTGACCATTTGGAAACTCGGGCACTGCCCGGGAGCCCGGGGTCAGTAAGGGGCCCCATGAGATGCCCCTGGTTCCTTTCATAGCCTTTTTTGGGTGCGGTTTGAGTGTGGGCAAGGACACAGGGGCCCCATGATCCCCTATTGCCGGTGGCCCCATGAGTTGTCAGACCGCCTCTGGTCCCACCACTGCAAATTTAACTTTGTTCTTTAATCTTTTTTTCATTAAACTTTATTATTTTATCACATAAGGGACAAAACGTCTCCATGGGATACATTTTTTGTGAATGGTACTCTTTAATAAGATATTAGGGGTCTTGTAGACCCCTGATGTCTCACATGCTCTCCAGTGAAGCTACATTAGCTTCCTCACTGGCCACAGCAGACAAGAAAAATGACATCTGGACCTGGAAGTGACGGTTTACCAGCGGCGGACTGACCATTTGGAAACTCGGGCACTGCCCGAGGGCCCGGGGTCAGTAGGGGGCCCCATGAGATGCCCCTGGTACCTTTTTCATAGGCTTTTGTGAGTTTGGGCAAGGGCACAGGGGCCCCATGATCCCTTATTGCCCGGGGGCCCCATGAGTTGTCAGTCCGCCCCTGCGGTTTACACATCAGTTACAGGATTTTGCTAAGTAAAGAAGATCAGCAGACAGACATTGGCTGCTCTCCCTCTTATCTACTTAGCAGCACCCACCATGACATTCTTCGGTCTGCCATTGGGAGCATGGAGCCCAGGAACCATGGTGGGAGTACGTGGGGGAGAGTATGGGTTTAGGATGTCAATGTTCCTGGGGCATGTGGAAGATCTTCTGCCAGCTAGGCTTCTCACACTTAAGCTGGCCATACACGGGTTGAATTCCAAAAGAATTTTCTTTAGAAAATCTCTTCTAAGAATTTTTGTTCCAATTTTGCACCATTAGCGGGCCACAGAAAGATCTGATTTTTGTGCAATCATTGAATTTGAGTGATTGGGCATGTTGGAATTTTATGAAAAATTAATTCATTTCTAATCAATGATGGGAGAATCGTGCGAGAAATATAATCGAAAAAGAAACCAGCATGAGCTGTGACCTGGAAAGAAGAGAAAATTCTTGGCCATGGAAATTCTTTTCTGTAGCAAGATGTGAAATTGAAGGCTTGGTTGGTCAAATTTTGAAATCAATGGTGGCACCATCGCATTACAAAATGCCCGAAAATTCAGATTTTCTAAAGGAAATTTGTTCAGAATTCGACCCATATATGGGCTGCATTACACACATTCTGGCTGCTGTATCAGTGAGAAGTGTGTGTAAAACCCTCTTGCTGCCAACACATGGCATACACTGGTGGAAAGAAAAGGGTTAAAGAAAACCTGCAATGATAGAAACATGGAGCCTACCATGACTGACCTTTCCTCTAATTACTAGCTGCTTGATTCCTATACCGACCTGAATAATTTGAGTCAATGAGCCACCTTTGCAGATGCCCTTTTTGTGTAGCGCAACCTTGCATATGTAAAGAGCAGATAAGGCTGCCCCTATGTACATATTTAAGAAGATACTCACTGATAAGATTATTAACATTAAAGTAAATGTAAACCCTCACTAAATGACATTTAACTATCTACAGCACTGTGTATCATGAATAATTGCCTTGTATGGTCATGAATAAAATACTGTTTTCCTCCTTTTTTCATCTTTTGTTGACTGCTGATATCTTGTTTGGGGCTAATATCAGATATCCGTCACCATCTAAATACTTGGACATGATCTCCCAAGTGGTTCCATGATATATACCAGTGCTGAAGAACCTATGGCACGCATGCTGCAGTGGGCAAGCAGAGCCCTCTCTGTTGGCACGCGTACCAAGTCACCCCAGCAGCCAAGCATCGGATAACAGCGCACATAGGGTCATGAGTAAAATACCGTTTTCCTCCTTTTTTCATCTTTTGTTGACTGCTGATATCTTGTTTGGGGCTAATATCAGATATCCGTCACCATCTAAATACTTTGACATGATCTCCCAAGTGGTTCCATGATATATACCAGTGCTGGAGAACCTATGGCACATGTGCCGCAGTGGGCACTCAGAGCCCTCTCTGCCGACATGCGAGCCAAGTCGCCCCAGCAGCCAAGCATAGGATAACAGCGCACATAGGGTCATGAGCAGGGGCGAACTGACAACTCATGGGGCCCCTGGGCAATAGGGGATCATGGGGCCCCTGTGTCCTTGCCCAAACTCAAAAAAGCCTATGAAAAAGGTACCAGGAACATCTCATGGGACCCCCTCATGACCCCGGGCCCTCGGGCAGTGCCCGAGTTTCCAAATGGTCAGTCCGCCCCTGGTCATGAGTAAAATACTGTTTTCCTCTTTTTTTCATCTTTTGTTGACTGCTGATATCTTGTTTGGGGCTAATATCAGATATCCATCACCATCTAAATACTTGGACATGATCTCCCAAATGGTTCCATGTTATATACCAGTGCTGGTGAACCTATGGCACGCATGCTGTAGTGAGCAAGCAGAGCCCTCTCTGTTGGCACGCGAACCAAGTCGCCCCAGCAGCCAAGCATAGGATAACAGCGCACATAGGGTCATGAGCAGGGGCGGACTGACAACTCATGGGGCCCCTGGGCAAAAGGGGATCATGGGGCCCCTGTGTCCTTGCCCAAACTCAAAAAAGCCTATGAAAAAGATACCAGGGGCATCTCATGGGACCCCCTACTAACCCCGGGCCCTCGTGCAGTGCCCGAGTTTCCAAATGGTCAGTCCGCCCTTGGTCATGAGTAAAATACTGTTTTCCTCCTTTTTTCATCTTTTGTTGACTGCTGATATCTTGTTTGGGGCTAATATCAGATATCCATCACCATCTAAATACTTGGACATGATCTCCCAAGTGGTTCCATGATATATACCAGTGCTGGAGAACCTATGGCACATGTGCGCAGTAAGCACTCAGAGCCCTCTCTGCCGGCATGCGAGCCAAGTCGCCCCAGCAGCCAAGCATCGGATAACAGCGCACATAGGGGCCCTGCGCATGCTCAGAAAGTAGTAGCGGCACCAGGCAATGACATCATGAGCTTTCGCATGGTCGGTCAGTGCACTGCCAAGGATATATATATTGGGCTGGTTGTGAGTTTTAATACATCCGTTTTATTAATACAAGATGGTGGTCAGTGGAACTTTGCCCCTTTGTGCTGGTGGTCAGTGGGTTGTTTTTCCTAAACTAAAACCTCAGTATTCAGGTTTAATTGCAGTGTTGGCACTTTGCGATAAATGAGTGGGTTTTGGGTTGCAGTTTGGGCACTCAATCTCGAAAAGGTTCGCCATCAATGATATGCTATATGATACGTACAGTATATGATATAGTGGTTACCATCCTATGGAACTCCCTACCCCAATCTGTGCGATTATCTCCTAATCTATCCACCTTTCTTCTAATCTCCTAACCTATCCACCGATCTCCTAATCTATACCTGAATACCCTTCTCTTTAAAGAAGCCTACCCTGCTTCTAACTAGTAAACTGGTTTTTACTTCCTCCATTAGCTCATCCCTCACAGCTATTACCTTTTGTATCACTCAACCCTTCCTCCTAGATTGTAAACTCTAACAAGCTGGGCCCTCTGTTTCCTCTTGTACCAAATTGTATTATAACAGTAATGTCTACCTTCACGTTGTAAAGCGCTGCACAAACTGTTGGCTCTATATAAATCCTGTATAATAATAATAATATGCCTGATTGATCACAGCAAGCCCTACACAAAGGAGAGCCCAATTGCCCCAAAATGCATTGGCTGAAATCTTAAGAGATAGCATAAAAATATGGAACTGAATTGTTTTGTGTATAGCTCTTCCCTCGAGGGGTTCCCCCTCTACACACAAATAAGCTTCTGACTGGGGAACCAGCATTTGGTAAGCTACCTCCAGGAGTTGAGCCAATGGTGGACATATAAGAGCGCTGCCCTATGTGCTCCCCTCCTAATTACAAAACAAACATAAATATATCTCAATACAGTCCCTTATGACTTGTTTGAGAGTGAAATCAATATCTTCCAAATATTGTGTAAGTGCTCTTCATACAGTCATGCAGTCCCTGCTCTGTGTTCTCCACCAGTGGTCCCACTCACTCACCGACTCCTGTGGACTCTTATGATCAAACAAGAGTAGAACCCACTTTGGTGGATGAGAATTTCTGGTTCTGCTGTGACTTGTAGTCTACCTCTGTACAGCTGCACTGGCCTGTCTCAATCCATCAAATGTATCTCTAGGCTTCAGGACCCTTATAAGGTTTCATCCACCATCCATCAATGAGCTCCTGTAGGGTAAACCAGGTTTCCAGAAAGCCAGTGCAGACTTATGAGCTGCTTGTACTTCCAGACAAAAGGACAACATCAGAGAAACTGTGATAGTTTGCCATGCGCATGTAACAATTTAACAATTTGTGTGCATTCTTTTGTGCCCAGCTGACTACTTAAACTGATGTGTCACTGAAGAGAAGTTGCTTAACAGTCTTCAGTATGTTCCCGAGTTTCCTGAGACCTAATCCGCTGTATTTGTCAACCCCTGTATGGCTTCTCCCAGGACTTTGCCTCTGCTTGCTGCCTCAAAATCCGCTCATCCAGTACCCCTTACCTCCGTCTGATTACTGGACTTTACTTTGCCTGCTGATTCTGGATTGCTTTTCCCGGCTGTTACTGACCTTGGTTTGCTTTCTGGACTTGCCTGCCTGTCAGTTCGGTACCATGCCACCTGGATGACTTCTGCCTGCTTTCTGACTTCCTCTATTACCTTCTGCTGTATTGTCAAACTGTCTCTGCATCCAACCCTGAGGACTGTGACCCCAGTTCTATCCACTGTCATGGTCAGGGGTCAGGCTCGGAGACCAGTAGCTACAGCAATAGAGAGGCTTCCACCAACCAGCAGGATAAGTATGCAAGCAGGCCACCCAGATGGATGACATGGGCTCACCTGAGGTGAGGACTCTAAACACTAATCGGTGTTCGCCAGAGCTCTTGTTGGTGGAGAGTTTTGCAGCATGTTAGTACCAGGTCGTGGTAGCCCCACCAGGAGATGATCAAGCCATGATCAGTAAACGAGCCAAAGGTCAGTAACCAATTTTTGCACAGTTGGGATGAAGCAGAATTTAGTCAAGGAACAAGCCAAAGGTCGGTAATGAGTGTTAGTGGAGATACAGATGGGAGCAGGAGCCTTCAAATTCTTTGTCTCTGCCTTCTGGAAAAAAATTAATGATCCCTGTGTCACATTCTTGATAACATAAATATAAAAAGGTGAGACACTGAGAAGCCAAAGGTGCAAGAGAGGCCCCCACAACATTCCAGTGTCTACCAGGTACATGAAAGCCCCAGTACAGTGTCCAATCTTATATAAGATTTTGATGATTAGGTTTACATCATTTTAGCTGTTCACATATATTATAAAAAGCACTACTTACCCTGCTGTCTACACGTTGATAAAAGTGATTACACTAGAGAGGAGATGTGAATACACAACTTCTTCACTTTTGTTTTTTCATTTCTATAAACCTCCTTTGGGATGATTGTTGTAATTTAGGTGTTCTTCTTGGTAATAGCCAACAGGATACTTCTATGTGCTCATATATTTTTTAAGAGATCCCGAACATTTTAGTGCCCTCTAAGACTGCACTTAGATTATGTAAATCTTGGCCATCTCTAGTCAAGAGCAGTTTCTGTTTAGTACAATGCGAACTCCATTAAATTTCATGATCCCTGTGTCACATTCTTGATAACATAAATATAAAAAGGTGAAACACCGAGAAGCCACTTAATTTAGACTAACAGCACTTCTGACATTCCATTGAAATATCTTTGTTTACACTCGACTTATTTTATATTCTAAAGTATAAAGTAGGGAGTTTAAATTTGCAACTAGATTTAAGCCTCTGAAGTACTGTATATGGAATCCCAATCACTAAATCTCGTAGCTTAAAGTAGAACTTAACGGTATCTGCGCACCACAAGCTGAAAACGCTATTTAATTCATTTTTAATATGCAAAGCACACTCACTCATCCATGTCTCCATGCTTTATTTTGTTAAGAAATCAGATTGTAAACCCCCCCCCCCCCCAAGCATTTCTAGCTGTGGCCATCTTGAGTAATGTCAAGTGATCCATGTAGCAATTACTTCCTGGAATCCATCTGCCCCTAGCGGAGGCATGCAGGCAGGAGGGTGTACCTAGCTAAGAAAGCCCTTCTTCCCCTCCTCCAGTTGAAAGAAAACAATTTTCCTGAAAACGCCTGGGATGCATGACATCGTTTTGGCCTAGGCCAGAAACCAGGAAACAGCTGAAATGTAAAAAAAAATGTAAACAAGTAACTATAGTATACCTTCCTATCTATTTACTAATGCTAACACCAAAAGGGTTTAAATAATTAATGTAGATTGAGAAAGATTAGTTCCACTTTAATATGTTTGTTACTGGTGTTACCTCTGGCAAATGACACAGGCTTCCTAAAGGCATGGAGTCCAAGTGAAAGCTTGGTCTTCAGCAGAGCACCCCCAAGGAGTGATGTGCTGGAGATCCTTTTGACCCCCTGGCTATTTCACTGCTAGCTGTCACCGGTCATGGCCTTTGGGTTTGCCCCACCAAAGGGTCACTGAAGCAGAGTGTCTACAGTGACGAACTGGTGAAATGAGGCAGCAGTTTGCAGAAAGCAGGGCAGGGTGGGTAGCATGGGAGTAGTCAATGTTCATGTCCATCAAGGCAGATGGCCAGCATGAGAGAAAGTAGGGCTCAGCCCAGGGGCAGACTGACAACTCATGGGGTCCCCGGGCAATAGGGTACCATAGGGCCCATGTGTCCTTGCCCAAACTCAAAAAAGCCTATAAAAAAGGTACCAGGGGCATCTCATGGGGTCCCCTACTGACCCTGGGCCCTCGAGCAGTGCCCCAATTTCCAAATGGTCAGTCCGCCCCTGGCTCAGCCAGCAGTTGAGGAAGACAGCCGGCAAGGCAGATAAAAGGAATGGCCAACAAGGGCTCAGACAAGAGCAGAGTCAGGCAATCCAGGTCAGCAACAGATAATCAGAACAACATCATTTCCACACACAGGGTAGCTCGTAAGGAAACAGAGCACCAGCCAACAAAATGTTTGAATACCATTGTGGCTCCCCCATAGAGGGTGAGGGCCAGAAGACTTCAGACTTTGGATTACAACAAAGACAGCAGCCACCAGCACATGGGACACTTCTCATTGAAAAGTACTGTCCCTTGTGCTTTAAAGTCAACCAGTACCCTTAACTTGTAGGAAATACTTGATTTTTTTTTTTATTTACTTGTATTTTGTATCAGTGTTAGCTGATAACAGACACCCGAAAATCTCTAAGGGTTACAAAAAAAAAAAAGCCCTTGTTGATAATAGAAAGTTTTACCCTCTGCACAGCCAGAATGTCAGTTGTCAGCCATGAGCTCAAAAAGGAGGGTCAGTCTCCATAGGCAACTTACAGACATACACTGAACTGACTTTACTGGCAGGGAACAAATACAAGTGAAAAACATTACACACATCTATCCCTGAAAGGACTAATATTGATGGTAATCTTGCGAGCAACCAATAGAATAATCCCTCTTAAAGCCGCCTACACCCTTCACACACTCATATATGTGTCAAATTATACCGGGGGGATGTGTTGGCAACACTGATCCCCCTGAGGAAGCCATGTAACCTGTGGCGTAATGTGTAGGGGAGAGCAAGGTGACATCACGATGCTCACGGGATCAATGGACAGGTAATGAGAGGAAAGCCTGCGATTGTTATTTTATGCTTTATATATCCGGAGCGATTGAGCACCATGAAAATGTGAGTGGCATTTGAATGTTTTTAGCAATAAAGCATTTTTAAGGATAAAACTCTATATCTGCCTATTTCTGCTTTTTTACAGAGCGATAAAAGAGATAGGAGGCACGATAGATGCGTTAGAGATTGGAGATCCATCAGGGAGTTATCATTTAATAGTCCCACTAGGAGGACACCAGCGCTTTATGACCAAACGTTATAAAATGTGAGGTCAAAAAGCTCCAGGTGAGAGCACATCTTGGGTGATGGTGGAGGAGCACAATTTATGAAAATGAAGAGTTTGGTTGAATAGAACTGTGATATGGTGCAAAATTGGAAGATCAACAATAAATACACATTATTATATGGGACTTTTTACAACTATGTTATGATGATTTTTTTATATACAGTATATATGTTATGATTCATTGATTTAGGTATTGTCACAAGGGGTATTTTAGTATTGGGAGGCACTTCACTAATATATGTTTATGATATCCCTGAAAGAAAATGCTAAGGGGTTCTGATTCATACAAATGCCCATTGCTGATATTTTCTTGTATGGAGTAATTCTGCTTCTTATGTTGCAATTTGTTGCAAAGTTCAAATCTAAGCAAAAAGTACATTTTACATTCAACAAATCTGAGGATTAGGAGGGTTTGTTTCATCTCTGTATATCAGCTGAGGCCAGTCATTTCACTAGGCAGGGGTGGACTGACCATTTGGAAACTCGGGCACTGCCCGAGATCCCGGGGTCAGTAGGGATCCCCATGAGATTCCCCTGGTACCTTTTTCATAGGCTTTTTTGAGTTTGGGCAAGGACACGGGGCCCCATGATCCCCTATTGCCCATGGGCCCCATGAGTTGTCAGTCCGCCCCTGTCACTAGGTATATGTAAGCAGTGCCAGGACAAGGTCATCTAGAGCCCAGGGCAAACATGCCAAATGGTGCCTCCCCCCAAGATGTATGAATATTACGTGTCAGCAAAAATCTCCTCCAACAAAACAAACCAAGCATTAATATGCATGCTAAGCATAACTTCAACCTCCTCCCAGTACAAATCCACCCCCCCCCTCGCTGAAATCCTTCCACCAAGCAAAAGTCTTTGCCCCCCATCTTGCTTCCCAACACAAATCCTCCCACATCACTACTCCTGTTACATTACTATTTCCCCTCCTAGAGCAATTCTTATACCCTTCTTCCCCCCACATTTCCTCTTCCCACACAAATCCCCTCCCTCCAATCTCCTCGTGGTGCTCCCCACTTTACAGTGCCCAGGGCAGCCACCCCTCCTGCCCACCCCTTGTCCCGGCCCTGTATGTAAGGGTATACAACCACTTTAAAGCAGAGCTCCACCCAAAAGGGGCAGTTCCACTTCAAGCCTTTGTCCCCTCGCTCCCCATTAAGGATTGGCACCTTTGGGGAGTGGGGGGGAGAGGGTACCCGAATTTGACAGGTACCCACTCCCACTTCTGCTGCGATCGCCTGGGCAATTGGAAGTGGAAGTTGTCCTCTCCCCTTCCTCCCTGTAGTCTTCTGGGGCACGTGCCATTTCCCAGAAGACTACGGGGCCATTCACACAGTGAAGCATTTTTCGCACATCCTCAGTGGGTACCCAGCAGCGAAGCCGCAAGCTGTCACAGCCGGGGGCCCACACTAAAGATGCCGGCGCCAGGGAGAGAAGACGGCCAGTGAAACCAGCAGTGGTAAGGACACCGCTGGACCAAAGGACAAGTAAGTGGCTGTATTTTAAAAGTCAGCAGCTACAGTTTTTGCAGCTGCTAACTTTTATTTATTTTTATTTTTTTAGGTGGAACTCCGCTTTAATCTGGAGAATGGTTAGCACTTCCACCTTGCTGCACTGGGATCCCCATTTCGTATCCTGGCCAAAATTGGTCCTAGTGCGTGTATATATGAATGTGACATAGGAACCTTTGAATTGTAAGCTCCTAGAGAGGAGGGCCTGATGCAAATGCAGTACTGCATAAATTACCAGCACTATACAGTATAAATACCTGCAATTAATAAATAAAAATTGATAGAAGGAATTTTGAAATAGTTGGTCTTCTTTAATATGCACCAAGTTTTCTTCCCCAGAAATATACAGAATATTTTTTTTTCTAGCTGATTTCAGAATGCAAGTCCCGCCATCCAGCTCCAGAGCATGTTTACAGTGGAGTACATTATAGTGCAGTCCTTATAAACCCGGCTTCTTGACTTATGCTATCATAAGTGTTTGTGAGCACATCTATTAGTTTTTGTCTGAAGCACCGAGAGGCGGACAAATCACTGGCGATGTGTACTTAGCCATGTATCTGAAAAACTGATTATAACATCTTTATTTTCTGTACAGAGTAGAAAAGGTCAAATGTGTACAATATGTTCTGCGGTATTGTACCAGCTGATGCCTTGTAGTTAGTGTGTAACCCGCGCACTGCAGCAGATGCTAAACATTTTTCTTTCTTTCCTCTAAGACACCCGCTTTAAAGGGAATCTATAATGGGGTTTCATTCATTAAGGTATTTTGGGTTATTATTTAGGAAGGGAGAACCAATTGGCCAAGTTCAATTTATGACCCAGATGGGGCTGATTTACTCATTGCAGACAATCTGCTGAATGGCCTGTCAAATATATATATCTTTTTTATCTTTAAAGCAAATCTTGAATTATAATTACATTAATTCTCGCCATCCCTCTCCGTAATTAAAAATATGTAAGGATCATTGCCTGTTTTTATTCCTGTATTATGCCCCTTCCTTCTATATTGTTCGACTAGAATTTAGGGGCGGACTGATCATCTGGAAACTCCGGCACTGCCCGAGGGCCTGGGGTCAGTAGGGGGCCCCATGAGATGCCCCTGGTACCTTTTTCCTAGGCTTTTTTGAGTTTGGGCAAACACACAGGGGCCCCATGATCCCCTATTGCCCAGGGGCCCCATGAGTTGTTAGTCTGCCGCTGGCTCCATGCACACGGGGCATTTTAATAACGCTGGTAACATTAGCTGTGTAAAGTCGCGTTAAAAATGTGAATTTTTTTAGCTTTTTTTAGTGTTTTTGCATTAGCGTTTAGCTGATTGTGACGGGAGAGAATTTTGGGGTTGGGGGACCCCTGTTGTTCCTCTTATGTGTAACCCACCCTTTGCTTGTTAGGGGTACAGGGTTGTTTGTCCTGATATTGTGTATTGGTGTGGGGGTTGTTCATTGTTCACTGCCAAGTGGTTGTTCCATTGTTCTATTGTGTCTTGCTTGCCAGCAAACTATTATGGGATGTATGTGTCCCTGTATTGTCTGCTGCCACATGGTGTATCCCATTGTTCTATTGTGTCTTGCTGGCCAGCAAACTATTATGGGACCTATGTGTCCCTGTATTGTCTGTTGCCATGTGGTGTATCCCATTGTTCTATTGTGTGTCTTGGTTTGGTGGGGGGTGTTTCCTGCAGCCCTTCCCCCTGATGGGACGGCCTGCTGATGTGTTTTCTGTTCCTGGTTGTATTTCCCTGCCCTGTGTATATATCTTGTGTTTGTGTTAAAATAAAGCAGTTCTACTTCCTGTCTTAAGAAGCTTGGTGCTGTCTATTTCCTGCTTGGTCAGCGGTGGTGTCCGGTGATCTGTGTTCGGACAGGGAAGCGAGAGTACAACGGAAATACCCTAGCGCAGTCGGGGTCTGGTTCCGTTACAATGATGGTGATGATGCAGGATGTTGGAGGATGATTATGGATGATGATTATAATGATTGAGGAATATGGATGATGATGGAGGGTAATGATGATGGATATCGTTATCCATCGTTATATCGTGGATGAGGATGATGGAAGAGGATTATGATGTAGGGTGATGATGATGGGTGATAATGATGGAGTATGGTGATGAAGGATATCAGAGGATAATGATGGATGATGATGATGATGGAATAATGAAGGATGTTGGAGGATGATGATGATTGAGGAATATGGATGGTGATAATGATGAAAAAGCATGTATGAGGATGATGATGGAGGGTAATGATGATGGAGGTGGAGGAGGACAAAGGAGGGTGGATGAGGAAGATGGATGAGCATAATGATAGTGGGTAATGATGTAGATAGATGGTAATGATGAGGGATGATGATAAAGGATGTTGGAGGATAATTATGGATGATGATAATGGAATGATGAAGGATATTAGAGGATGATTATGGATGAGGATGATGATAGTGGGCAATAATGATGGAAAAGGATGAATGAAGATGATGATGCAGGGTAGTAATGATGCAGAAGGTGGATGAGGATGATAATAGAGGGTAATGATGATGGAGGATGATGGATGAGGATGATGGGTGAAGATGTTGAATAATGATGGATGATGATGACAATGGAATGATGAAGGATGTTGGAGGATGATTATGGATGATGATGATGATGATGGAGGAGTGTGGATGAGGATGATGATGGAGGGTATTCATGATGGGGAAGGATGGATGAGGATGGTGATAGAGGGTAATAATAATGGAGCAGGATGACGATGGAGGAGGGTGGATGAGGATGATGATGGATAATGATGATACAGACGGAAAGATGATGTTGATGATGGAGGTTAATGATGATGGAGGAGTATAAATAAGGATGATGAGGGTGAGTAATAATGATAGAGAAGGATGGATGAGGATGATGATAAAGGGTAATGGTGATGGAGGAGGGTGAATGAGGATGATGATGGAGGGTAATGATGATAGAGAAGGAAAGATGAGGTTGATCATGGAGGTTAATGATGATGGAGGATGATAATGGAGAAGGGTGGATGATGATGATGATAATGATGATAGAGGAAAGATGAGGTTGATGATGGAGGTTAATGATGATGGAGGAGGATAATGATGGAGAAGGGTGGAAGAGGATGATGATGGAGGATAATTATGAGAGAGGATAGATGAGGTTGATGATGGAGGTTAATGATGATGGAGGAAGATGATGATGGAGGAAGGTGGATGAGGATGATGATGGAGGATAATTATGATAGTGGATAGATGAGGTTGATGATGGAGGTTAATGATGATGGAGGAGGATGATGATGGAGGAGGGTGGAAGAGGATGATGATGGAGGATAATGATGGTAGAGGATAGATGAGGTTGATTATGGAGGAGGATGATGATGGAGGAGGGTGGAAGAGGATGATGAAGGAGGATAATTATGATAGAGGATAGATGAGGTTGATGATGGAGGTTAATGATGATGGAGGAGGATGATGATGGAGGAAGGTGGATGAGGATGATGATGGAGGATGATGGAGGATAATTATGATAGTGGATAGATGAGGTTGATGATGGAGGTTAATGATGATGGAGGAGGATGATGCTGGAGGAGGGTGGATGAGGATGATGATGGAGGATAATGATGATTGAGGAGGTTGATGATGGAGGAGGATGATGAAGGAGGATAATTATGATAGAGGATAGATGAGGTTGATGATGGAGGGTGATGATGATTCTTCACCAGAACAGGACTAGAAGGGAAATCTCCTAACGGGGACACTTGATCTGGTGACAGCTGTTATTCGGTTTTTTTCCTATCACTTTGTTGTGTGCGTGTAGGTTGTAGGATAGTAAGAGAAGGAAAAAAACTTGATAAGGGATTTAACCATTTCCTATTTTTTTTAAAAATGCAAAAAAAATGTTTTGCTTTAGATGCATTGCAAAAACTGACTCTACCCAAAATGATCCTTCTTACAATGTGAATGACAGAAACGGATATGAATGGTCCTGTAGTGCACAGAGTTATACGTTTGCGCTTTATAAATGAGTAAATACAATGTTTCTAATGATCTTTGAGTTAGAAGTAGTGCAGGGAGGGTTGCCATTTCTTTTTCTAGAACAAAGTTTGTCTTTACTACAAGCCACCTCAATGTATAATATCTGAAAGCCTCGTGTTTATTCTGTGTGGTCATCAGCTGACAACTGCAGTAAATCCATTTTTTTCAGTCTAGTGTCTCTCCGTCTATATAACACACACAGGGGACTCAGGTGTGGAAAATGGAAAATTACATGCACAAGGCAACATTATCTAATCAGGCTAAGTAGGTAAATTAAAATGTAAACATGGAATTGATCCTCATAATTGCATGTGTGTATACAGTATACCGATAAGTTATATTTCATACAAATGTCAATTGTGCTATGGCTTTTGCTGTTGCCTACAATTCAATAGTGACTAAATGCTTAAGAGGAAGACGGTCAATGTGAAATGACCAATTTGCAATCATTTACACCAGATTAGTGGCTGCTGCCTACCTTGAATGACAATCTTTGATATTGACAACCTTGAAGATACTGTTAAAGAGTACTCAATGGACAAAGTGACAGGTTTTCTTGATCAGGGAGTGATGCTGCCACAAAGTGGGAAGATAGTTTATGTTCTCCATGTGTAGTCCTCAAGCTGATCTACATCAGGCCATCTTAAGGAATATATGTGGAGAATATAATCCCTTTTCTCCCTTTGTGGCAGCATTGCTGCTCTGCTAAAGAGGGTGTTTTTGAAGCCCACAAAATGTGTTGGCTCCATCCTCTAAGGTTTCAACACCAGTCTTCCCGTACTTTCCAAGGTCTCTTTATAGGGCACCTTTCCATCTACTGATATTTGTCTTCCAATTGCTCTTCTACTGCCTGTGGGGGTTCTAAATCTAATCTTTAAAGCTACAGGGTTGATTTACTAAGACTAGAGAGTGCCAAATGTGATGCAGCTATGCATAGAAACCAATCATCTTCCAGCTTTTTATGTCAAAGCTTAATTGAACAAGCCAAAGTTAGAAGCTGATTGGCTACCATGCACAGCTGCACCAGATTCTGAGTGCTCCAGTTTTAATAAAGCATCTATATGTCTAATCCATATGTAATCCCTGTATTGGTTGATGCTTAAAAAGGGTTGGTGGCCTTTTCTCTTCCTCCAAATAACAGTGTTTAGGTCTTAGGACTTGTTAGTCAGTCCAAAGCACTGCATTCTGGGGGAAAGGATAAGGTTGCTCCCCTATAGCCAGAATTCTTTTGTTAAAATTCCCCGTTTGGAGGTAATGTAGGCTAACCCTACCCTGAGTCTAAATTCCAGTTGGACTTCGCTAGAGCTCCCAATGATGATGGTAGATCGGAAACCCTATTGTTCCCAGTTTTCTTTGCTGCTTTTATGCTGCAAACTGGCACCAGGTCATAGCCCTGGAGATCCCTCCAACAAGGGGTTGCTGGGACAGAAGGGCTACAGTGCAGGGCCTGTTCAAAGGGCTGTAGACAGGGGAGTAGTCAAGTCTAGGCAAGGGTTGAGGCTGCAAGGAAGAAAGCTGAGGAAAGCAGTAGGCAAGGGAGTCATCACATCAATCCAGGCTGGCAACTAGCTGGTCAATATTATAGCTCTTTGCTTGCAAATAATCTATAAGACACAGCACCAGCCCCTTCAAAGGCTGGTGCTTATTTACCTTTCTGCTCAGAGGACATGCCAAGTGTTGTCACTGGGATCTCTGGAAGTCCTAGAGGCAGTCCTAGGAATCCTGGAAATCACAACAGGGATCCTGTAAAGAATCTTAGAAGATAAGGCAGAGATCCTGCAAGAAACCCTGGAATGCTGAACACCAGAACCTTTTTGAAGGAAAATGGCACCAGGTCATGACCTTCAGAGTCATCTAAACAAGGTGTTGCTGGGACAGAAGGGCTACAGTACAGGGATTGTTCATAGGGTTGTAGACAGGGGAGTAGTCAAATCTAGACAAGGGCTGAGGCAGGCGGCAGACAAGAGAGTCATCAGTCCAATCCAGGTCAGAAACTGGCAGGTCAATATTAAAGCTCTTTGCTTGCAAGTAGCTGGTGATAAGACACAGAACCAACCTCTTCAAAGGCTAGAACTTTATTGCCCTTCTGCTCAGAGGACTTGCCCAAAATTGTTACAAGGGAGTAGTCAGGTGTAGGCAAGGGTTGAGGCAGGCTGGTCAACAACTGGTAGGTAAGTTTTATAGTTCTTTAGCTCTAAAACCTGAAATACCTTTCTGATCAGAGGAAATACCCAGCTTTGTTGCTGGGGACTCTGGAAGTCCTGGAGGTAGTGGAGGTTCTAGGAATCCTGGAAATCCGGGCAGGGATATTGCAGGTAAGCCTGATAGATGGGGCAGCAATCCTGCAAGGAATCACAATAGTTGGAGCAGGGCTCCTGCAAGGAATCCTAATAGTTAGATTAAGAGCTCCTACAAGGTGTCCCGGAAGACCTGTCAGGGATTATGTGAGTACTCTATCAGACTGTAATGCTTTTTTTCGCCCCCAAGGCATAATAGGCTCCATATACTGGTGGGAGCCAAGTCCAAAACCCCAGTTTACTAACCTTTTACGTTTTTTAAATATGTTAAAGAAAGCCCAATCTATTTATGCCCTTTCTAAGTGCTCTGTATAATGGTTTGAAACGCAACAATGCTCTCTGTAACATAAAATGCATTTTAGCCTGTGGGGGACAGGTAATCCTGTGACAGAAGCCTTTGAAAGTGGAAAAGCAATCTAGCCAAGCGCAAGGCCCCAGCAAATCCATGTAACTCCCTTTACAACAAGTATTTAGCAAACCAGAAATGTATTGTTGAATTAGTAATTAGTTTTTTTTCCCTTTAAGAGTTTCTCAGAGCTGTGATTTGTATTTATTTTATTATAGTCAGACTTTTTGTAAGAAAAATGACATAGGGGAAGATAGAAATTGCAAATCCTAAAAAAAAAATCAGCAATAATGGGAACATTGGTGATTTATTATGTGCGATGCAAGTCTTATGTGGAGCTCCATCAAATAAATAAACTATGCAAACGTAGAAAATGTCTGCGGAGACTGAAGGAGATTTTTATTTACGAAGTCACATTGCAATAGGAGATGGCGGTGTACGTCGTTTTTCATTCAAAAATGCTTCTAAATTACAGAAGGCCATTGATTCATCTATAAACATTTTCTGCTTAATAGCTAACAATTGAGATATTCCATTTAAATTCCTATCAAGGCTGGGTAAAGACCTTGCCTGGGTGATAAAGTAATAAAAAAGTTAATTTCACTACAATAACTTATCATCTGACTTCATACATATAGTCAAAATCAACACTGTAACCGTTATTAAAGGGGCAGTCTGGCAAAACTTGAACCTCCAATTGTGGGTCAATGGTAAGTCCACTTGCCCTGTTTTTTTTATGACGTTTAGACTTATTCAGTATTCTTATTCCTAAAACAGAATACCGGCTAAAAGTAAAAGAATAAAAATGAATATCTCATCAAAATTAAAAATAAAAAAATAAAAATAAACTAAATGAAAAAATAAGAAATTTTAACAGGGATGCAATGGGCTACAATAATGTTATAAAAAAACTAAAAATGAAAAAATGTGTTAAAAATACTATATATATATATACATATATTGTACTTTGAATTTCTGGCAAAGTGGAGCCTATTTAAAAAACAATTGAACTGAACCCACCCATCTAATCATCTTTAGATATGCATTCTAAAATATCAAGCAGTTGCAGGTTGTACAAAATTATTAATACAATTATTCAGGTAACTGGCTGTATCAGGATATTGCTAGCAGGGTTCACATTGATAAAACAAAATGTCTCTTAAATATTTTTTATTTTATTTATTTATTTTTGTGATTTGAGCATTTTCGGAATTCTATATGTCCTTGCATGATAATGAAAAAAAAAATAGCTTTTACTGCAGTACTTTTTTTTCTTGCCACTAGATGTCCTCAGTTGTCTGGCCAGCATTATTCCACCAGGGCCCACCCCCAGCCTGTGATTGGATAGGGAACATGAGAAGCCACATTGTGGTAATGTGTTATGGCTATTTTGGTGATTTTAGTAGCATTGATATATATGTATATATATATATCGTACACTCCCTCATCATCTCATGCCTGGACTATTGCAATTCCCTTCTCAACGGCCTACCCAAACGAACGCTATCCCCACTCCAGTCGATCCTAAACTCAGCGGCTAGACTCATCCACCTCACCAACCGCTCCACATCTGCCTCCCCCCTCTGCCAATCCCTTCACTGGCTCCCGATTGCCCAACGCATCAAATTCAAACTGCTAACTCCGACCTACAAAGCCATTCACAACGCCGCCCCAATCTACATAACTGACCTGATACCCAAATACTACCCTACCCGTGCCCTCCGCTCCTCACAGGACCTCCTACTCTCTAGCTCCCTGGTCTCCTCCTCCCACGCCCGATTGCAGGACTTCTCCAGGACTTCCCCCATCCTCTGGAAATCCATCAGACTGTCGCCTACCCTCCTCACCTTCAGGCGCACCCTGAAAACCCTCCTCTACAGGGATGCCTACCCCAACCTCACCTAACACCCGACCTCACCTAACAACTAACCTCCTCCACTCCTCCTGCCACTCCATCCCCCACAGCCATCTCCTCCTGTACCACCTTCCCCTCCCTCCTAGATTGTAAGCTCGAAAGAGCAGGGCCCTCGAACCCCTTGTGTATTGTATTGTTACTGTCTTGTCTCATGTTCTGTCCCCCTTGCTATTGTATAGCGCTGAGCATACCCTTTGGCGCTATATAAATACTGTATAATAATATGGAATAACATTTAACCCCTTCCCGCCGACGCTTCCCGGCCCTTTAAGAGTTTCATAAGCCGGGAGGCGGGACGGGCGGGGTGGGGTTTAGAGATCATGTGACCACCGTGATGCATCATCACGGCGGTCACATGATCGGGAAAGGTCCCGATCGAAAGGGCAGACCGGGACCTTTCCGTGAGTGCCGGACATGTGTGCTGGGAGCACGCAGGGTGCACACTCTCAGCATCTAGGCCCAGACGCCGGGAGGGCGCACATTTGTGTGCTGCCGAGGTGAAGAGGTTAAGCTACATGTGGTGTTTTAGAAGCTAGGCCTCCCCTACTCATAGCTAATGAACTCCTTGGACTGGTTCATGAGATCAGGACACTACAGGAAGTAGTGGGAGGGGAAAGAGGACTTAGACACAGCCATGTTCTGGGGAACAAAGGAAGCAATAGTAGTTCTGGAGGACTCTGCGAAGCAGAAGTAGTCTGGCAGGAGATCCTGGATACAAGTAAGTCTTCATCACCAAGAAAACCCAAGTTAAGTACTTCTTTAGTGTAATAGCATACATTGTTAATTTGCTAGGAAGGATATGTAGCTTGTGTATGTGTATATTGTATACATTTTTTTGTAATACTCTGTAGGCCATATTTTGCTTTCCTAAAATTGTACTTAATTTGTGTGAGTACAGCATTTTTGTTTAGTAGAGCAAACATTAACACTACAGAGGTTGTTATGCTTTCTTGCTTTTACCGCAAAGAACCTTCAAAGACACAAGGCAAAACAGATAATCTCATTGCTCTGTCACTCTGCTTTCTCCTCTTAAGAGCATGCTTCTTGTCAAAACAAGAACCGGTTGGCTCCTTGTGCTGCTTCTTTTTCTCAGCCTCCAGCTCTGCTGTACTGGGGTAGGAGGCTGAGAGCAGGTCACATTCAGGTACTTATACTGCATATATTTAAAAAAATAAAGTTGATGATGTCTTAAAGAGCATGTAAACCGAACATTTAATTTTCCTGATGTTACTTCTATACCATGTATTTGTCCAAAAAAGTCTCCTGTTCTCCTTGTATTGCTTCCTTTGTGTGGGTTCCCTGGTGTTCCTGCCAGCCCCTTTGCTTTCCAGGTAAAAAATGACCACACTAGGCAGGAGAGCACAGCGCGGTCAGTTCTCTAGCTGTGCTGGAACTCAGCCTGCTCTCCTCGAGTAATCAAATGTATGCTCACACCTTCCCTGCTGCACAGCCATTCACTGGGAAGTTCAGTGTGCTGCTGTTTCTCCTCCCCCAGCTCTGTGTGCTCAGCTATATGCTTAGAGAGAATGTGATCACTTATAAAACAGGAAAATTATATATTTATAATATTTTGGTTTTTTTTATGTTTATACACTTGAAATCTACTTTAAACTGAATGGGTTGTTTTACAAGGTGAGAGTTTACATACACGAGAATGATTACAGAACCTATTTTGTGTGCCTGTTATATCTGTCTAGAGTTGTATATATTGTTGATCCATTTGAATAAATCAATTCAGATTTTAAAATTATTTTAAACGATTTCCTGCGACCCGGACATATTTAATGTTTCATTGGTTACGTGAATATCGATGTTCAGCAGCTGTAAATCTTCCTAAATAAAATCATCTTTGCTGGTTTGTTGTATTGGACGCGGTGTTTATTAATAGTGACAGATGTAAAGCGCCATGACGCTTTGTTCAATATTTATTGTATGGTCAATAAACAAGGCTGGCGCTCAATAACAAAAAACATTCATTGAGACATGTACGATTCTCATTTCTCAAAACTCTGACAAAATGTATAAACCACACACATAAAAAAAAATATGTTGAGTATCTAGCGACATCTGCCTGCTCTACATAATTTTGAACAGAAACTGTTTTTTTTTGTTGGCCTATGCGAATTTAAAAATGTACACATTTAAAGTGATATTAAAGGCAATTAAAAAAATAAAAATCATGTTATACTTACCTGCTCTGTGTAATGGTTTTGCACAGAGCAGCCCTGACCCTCTTCTCAGGTCCCCACTGGCACTCCTGTCTCCTCCTCACTGCTGACTGCCCCCAAAACAAGCAACTTGCTATGGGGGCACCCAAACAGACTCGCTCCTGGGCCACTGCTCTGTGTGTCCATGCACACACAGAGCCACTGCTTGGCCCCACCCCTTCTCTCTCCACATTGGCTCACTGGCTGTGATTGATAGTAGCGGAAGACAATGACTCCCACTGCTGTCTCAGCCAATGAGGAGAGAGAGTGCCTGGAGAGCCGAAGCTCTCGTGCACATTGCTGGATTGCTATGAGGCTCGGGTAAATAATAGGGAAGCTGCTGCAAACAGAAGGGTTTTTTTTACCTTCCTGCATAGAAACCTTGAGCCTTTACAAACACTTTCAAGCTAAACTTCAGGCAACCCTCTAATACACAGATGAGGTACATACTACCTGCTTGAAGATTTGTACTTCTGTCCATTCAGTCCTGAGTTTTAAATAGCTCTGCCACATAACAAACACACCCTTGTCTAGCAGGGGAGTGGACCTGATCTTTCTTTCTTTTTCTTTCTTTCTTTCTTTCTTTCTTTCTTTCTTTCTTTCTTTCTTTCTTTCTTTCTTTCTTTCTTTCTTTCTTTCTTTCTTCCTTTCTTCCTTCCTTCCTTCCTTTCTTTCTTTCTTTCTTTCTTTCCTTCCTTCCTTCCTTCCTTCCTTCCTTCCTTCCTTCCTTCCTTCTGAGCTGCATGCTCGGATAAGAGATTTTGGGGGGATCCCCACGCCATTTTTGTTAAAGTTTGGTGTGGGGGTTCCCCTCAAAATCCATACCGGACCTGAAGGGCTTGGTATGGGTGGGGAGGAACCCACGTGTTCAGAAAAAAAATTTAATTTCCGGCCAATGCCGGCAATTCTCTCTATATTCAGCTGTCAGTGGGGAATGTTTTCACTACTACAATACCGCCTACTCATGCAGTATTTTAGTGCATATTCAGATGTGGTAAGATACCGCTTAGTTAATTGTTTCCGCTTGACCACAAACTGAACAGAGGGGATGTTCGGTCCATCACTAGAATCAAGTAAGTGTTTGGGGACGGGGGACGGGGGGGTTAAAACAGAAGGGGAACCTTTTTTATCTTAATGCAGAAAGTGCATTAAAGTGGTTGTAGACCTCAGACATGAAATATGAACAAAGCATAGCCCTCTATAGTGTGTACTTGTCTCAATCCAGAGCAAGTGTCATATCCATCTGCTGCTTTGTTCCTCTGCTATCAGCATGAATCACTTCTGATAAGTTTTCACACCAAGGGAAAAATTGTGACAGGGGAGATTGACATCCTCAGCTCTGTTACTGTGTACCATGTGGAGGGGGAGGGAGGGTGTCTCTTCCTTCCAATCAGCTCTCAGAGAAATCCTCACTGAGCTCTGCAAAATGGAACTTCAGCTTCCTGCCCCCTTTTTTTGACAGCTCTACAAGCTTTATAAATTCTGCACTTTTAACGGATGTAGAGAAGAGAAGAGTGCAGATACACAGGTACAACATATGTAGGAGGATTTGTTTCACCTGAGTCCAGTCACTTCACTGATCATATTTAGGGGTTACAACCACTTTAAAGTATTACCAAACCCACAACAGTACAATCAGTCTGTATATGCAGTAAAGCATGCTGGTTATACTCACTGTGGAACCTGAGGGGTTATTCCTCTGGATTGTGTACAAAGGCTGTTCTCTGATCCTGTCCTTCTTCCACTGTCCCCAAATCCATCCGCTGATAGTACAGAGCTCTAGGAGTCGCTCTGCACATGCTCAGTTTAGTGTATATGACTAGATAGCTTTTTTTTTTCTTTGGGAGGGTCCATGGGACCAGCCCAGGACCAATCAGCGCTATCCAGACAGAAGGTCAGGGCTATGCATCATAGGCCAGTCAGAGGAGAATGAAAACTCCTCCTACAGGCTTTAACCAATGCTCTGCTGGACACTGATAGAAGTCACAAGACTGCTCTAACGGCTGATGAGAAAAGGTATTTAGCAGTTTATATTTAGTGACCAGATAGAGTGAATGCAGGGTCCTGGAAGACCAGAAATAGTGAATGGGGGGTTCGGGGAGACCATATATAATGAATGCAGGGTCTGGGGAGACCAGATATAGTGAATGCAGGGTCCGGGAAGACCAGATATAGTGAATGCAGGGTCTGGGGAGACCAGATATAGTGAATGCAGGGTCCGGGGAGACCAGATACAGTGAATGCAGGGTCCGGGGAGACCAGATATAGTGAATGCAGGGTCCAAGGAGACCAGATACAGTGAATGCAGGGGCCTGGGAGACCAGATATAGTGAATGCAGGGTCCGGGGAGACCAGATATAGTGAATGCAGGGTCCGGGGAGACCAGATACAGTAAATGCAGGGTCCGGGGAGACCAGATATAGTGAATGCAGGGTCCGGGGAGACCAGATACAGTGAATGCAGGGTCCGGGGAGACCAGATATAGTGAATGCAGGGTCCGGGGAGACCAGATATAGTGAATGCAGGGTCCGGGGAGACCAGATACAGTGAATGCAGGGGCCTGGGAGATCGGATATAGTGAATGCAGGGTCTGATGAGACCAGATATAGTGAATGCAGGGTCCGGGGAGACCAGATACAGTGAATGCAGGGTCCGGGGAGACCAGATATAGTGAATGCAGGGTCCGAGGAGACCAGATATAGTGAATGCAGGGGCCTGGGAGACCGGATATAGTGAATGCAGGGTCCGGGGAGACCAGATATAGTGAATGCAGGGTCCGGGGAGACCAGATACAGTGAATGCAGGGTCCGGGGAGACCAGATATAGTGAATGCAGGGTCTGATGAGACCAGATATAGTGAATGCAGGGTCCGGGGAGACCAGATATAGTGAATGCAGGGTGCGGGGAGACCAGATATAGTGAATGCAGGGTCTGATGAGACCAGATATAGTGAATGCAGGGTCCGGGGAGACCAGATATAGTGAATGCAGGGTCCGGGGAGACCAGATATAGTGAATGCAGGGTCCGGGGAGACCAGATATAGTGAATGCAGGGTCTGGGGAGACCAGGTATAGCGAATGCAGGGTCTGATGAGACCAGATATAGTGAATGCAGGGTCCGGGGAGACCAGATATAGTGAATGCAGGGTCCGGGGAGACCGGATACAGTGAATGCAGGGTCCGGGGAGACCGGATATAGTGAATGCAGGGTCTGATGAGACCAGATATAGTGAATGCAGGGTCCGGGGAGACCAGATATAGTGAATGCAGGGTCTGGGGAGACCAGATATAGCGAATGCAGGGTTCGAGGAGACCAGATATAGTGAATGCAGGGTGCTGGGAGACCAGATATAGTGAATGCAGGGTCCGGGGAGACCAGATATAGTGAATGCAGGGTCCGGGGAGACCAGATACAGTGAATGCAGGGTCCGGGGAGACCAGATATAGTGAATGCAGGGTCTGATGAGACCAGATATAGTGAATGCAGGGTCCGGGGAGATCAGATATAGTGAATGCAGGGTCTGATGAGACCAGATATAGTGAATGCAGGGTCCTGGGAGATCAGATATAGTGAATGCAGGGTCCGGGGAGACCGGATATAGTGAATGCAGGGTCCGGGGATACCAGATATAGTGAATGCAGAGTCCTAGGAGACCAGATATAGTGAATGCAGGGTCCTAGGAGACCAGATATAGTGAATGCAGGGTCCGAGTTTAGTAACATTTTAAGTTAAAAAAATTTAGATTTTAGTACTACTAATTCTAAACTAATTACTTCTAAAGCCTAGAGAATTTGGGGTACTGTAGCTTTTTGCTATTTCTCGGGTGCATGCATTTTTAAAACTTGACATGTTTGGTATCTATTTACTTGATGCAACCTTGTTGTTTATATTTTGTTAAGAAAAATTATAGAAGACTGTGCTTGTTTGCACTAGTTTTTTTTCCAGAAAGTATGCATTTGATAAATAGCTACACAAATATCGTGTAACATGAAAACAATTGCAACTGCCACTGTTTTATTCCCCAGGGCCACTGCTTTTAGAAAATATATCATTGTTGAGGGGTTAAAGTAATTTCTAGCACACAATGCAGATTTTAGCATGTGTGAACAAAAATGGCCCCAGTAAACAGGTGGTTTAAAGATAAAACTCAGGAAGATATAAGAGACATAAATGAAAGCAGTTTGTAGGAAATAATTCATAAAGGCTTACATAGTCATTCACCCTAGGTTATAAAAACAGCTTTATATTCACTCATATAACATAACTATGATCTGAGAGAAAACCTAATGATAAAAAAAAAGACAAGTTGGTAATTCATTAAGATCCCACACCTTAATGGCCTGTAAAACATGTAATAAATTTAAAAAAAGATCTATATTTATCATACTATAATCAACTATATAAATGAAGTCACAGGAAGCCATGCTGAGAATTGTTCATTGTGGTTATATTTCTACAATAAATCCAAAGAACCTTCATGTAAAAGGCTTACATATTGGAGCTGATTTACTAAAGGCAAATAGACCGTGCACTTTACAAAGTGCAGTTGTGCTTTGCAAGAGCAGTTTCTCCAGAACTCAGTAAATGAGCTTTGCTGACTTCCATCATCCAATCACGTGCAAGCAAAAATTCTGTTTTGTTCCCTTGCATGTCATTGGGTATTGTTTGCAAAGTGAATCTTTACCTCATTTATTAAGCGCACAGTCTATTTGGTTTTAGTAAATCAACCCCATTATGTGCAAATTTTGACTGAATATAGAGAGATAGATAGATAGATAGATAATAGATAGATAGATATAGATAGATAGATATAGATATATAGATATATATATACACACACTATATTGCCAAAAGTATTGGGCCTCCCCTCCAAATCATTGGATTCAGGTGTTCCAATCACCTCCATGGTCACAGGTGTATAAAATCATCACCTAGACATGCAGACTGCTTCTACAAACATTGGTGAAAGAATGGGTCGCTCTCAGGAGCTCAGTGACTCCAAGCGTGGTCCCGTGATAGGTTGTCACCTGTGCAATAAGTCCATCCGTGACATTTCCTGGCTACTAAATATTCCACGCTCAACTGTTAGTGGGATTATAACAAAGTGGAAGCAACTGGGAACAACAGCAACTCAGCCACCAAGTGGTAGGCCACGTAAAATGACAGAGCGGGGTCAACGCATGCTGAAGCGCACAGTGCGCAGAAGTCACCAACTGTCTGCAGAGTCAATAGCTAAAGACCTCCAAACTTGGTATGGCCTTCAGATTAGCACAACAGCAGTGCGTAGAGAGCTTCATGGAATGGGTTTCCATGACCGAGCAGCTGCATCCAAGACTTCCATCACCAAGTGCAATGCAAAGCGTGGATGCAGTGGTGTAAAGCACGCCACCACTGGACTCAGTGGAGATGTGTTCTCTGGAGTGACCATTCACGCTTCTCTGTCTGGCAATCTGATTGACATGTCTGGGTTTGGCAGTTGCCAGGAGAATGGTACTTGCCTGACTGCATTGTGCCAAGTGTACGGTTTGGTGGAGGGGGGATTATGGTGTGGGGTTGTTTTTCAGGGGTTGGGCTTGGCCCCCTAGTTCTAGTGAAGGGAACTCTTAAGGCGTTAGCATACCAAGACATTTTGGACAATTTCATGCTCCCAACTTTGTGGGAAGAGTTTGGAGATGGCCCCTTCCTGTTCCAACATGACTGCGCACCAGTGCACAAAGCAAGCTCCATAAAGACATGGATGAGTGAGTTTGGGGTCGAGGAACTTGACTGGCCTGCACAGAGTCCTGGCCTCAACTCGATAGAATACCTTTGGGATGAATTAGAGCGGAGACTGCGAGCCAGGCCTCCTCCCCCGACATCAGTGCCTGACCTCACAAATTAAGCTTTGTCAATAAAACCTGGAAGCTGATTGGTTTCTATGCACAGCTGCACCAATTTGTTTCAATTTCCAGTTTTAGTAAATAACCCGCACAGTGTTACCCAAAGCCTAAGCTTAGTTTTTTTTTTTTTAAATCAGCACAAGGGATGGTATTTATATGCATGTATCCCCTGCAGGGGTGGACTGACAACTCATGGGGCCCCCGGGCAAAAGGAGATCATGGGGACCCTGTGTCCTTGCCCAAACTGAAAAAAGCCTATGAAAAAGGTACCAGGGGCATCTCATGGGGCCCCCTACTGACCCCAGTGCCCGAGTTTCCAAATGGTCAGTCCGCCCCTGGTCTGCTGAGAGTCGCAGGGGGGAGTGGAGTGCAGTTGGAGCAGTGGCTGCCATTGATTGTCTCTGTGTGAGACATATGCTGTGTGCGTTAAAGGGCTCAAGGCTGTGTGCGTTCATGGAGTCCAACGCTGTGTTCTGGGACTAGCCAGTGGTCTGGAAGGCCCATATTAGAAGAGGTACTGCTAACCAGCAGGGCTGATAAGGAGTAGCCAGGAGGCTTGGTAACTTTTCATTTGTATTTACCATTGGAGAAGAACCCCAGCAGGGGCGGAGTGACCATTTGGAAACTCGGGCACTGCCCGAGGGGCTGGGGTCAGTAGGGGGCCCCATGAGATGCCCCTGGTACCTTTTTCATAGGCTTTTTTGAGTTTGGACAAGGACACAGGGGCCCCGTGCTCCCTTATTGCCCAGGGGCCCCACGAGTTGTCAGTCTGCCCCTGAACCCCAGTGTGGGAAAGCTTATTTTGGACTTTTGTGATTTTGTTTCTTGTCTTTTAACCTCCTTAGCGGTATTCCCGAGTGTAGCTCGGGGTAAAATTTCAATACCAAGAGCGGTAACCCTGAGCTACACTCGGGCTTACCATGCGGCGTTGCTCAGGGGGTCCCTGCAGCACTTACCTTGTCCTTCACTCCCGCGATGTGTCCCCTGCAGCGTCCCCAGCCATCTCCTCCGGCCAATGCCGGCATCCGGCTTCCGTGTTCCGGTCCCTGTGACGTCGGGACGTACGGGCGCCGGAACCGGCGGGAAATTTGAAATTTTTAAAAAATGTCATTTTTGCTGTCATTGCTATTTCAATGCATTTTACATATATTTTGTCCCTACTGCTTTGTCCTGTGCCCTGCCTGCATTTTGACTGTTCTTTCTGCCTGGAAACTTAGAAAAGTCCATGGCGTTAAAAAAGCGTCCCTTTACGTCAAAAGTGGTTTTAGAACAGCGATAGTAAATCAGAACCACTTGCAGAATTGAGTAATAATGATTCGTGGGGGAAATTCGTCATCAGACACTGAAAACGATTTTGTGACTTTGCTCAGCGATGTGCGAATTTGCCTCTGTATTTCAAATTTCAGCGTTTTTGGTTTGATTATATTATTGAATTAAATTTGTTATTATTATATTATTATTTTTTATGATTATTTATTAAATTATAATTTATGATTTCGTGTTTCAAGTTTTATCATATCCGGAATGTTTACTAGACTCTTGTTCGGACAGATTTCAGTGAGTTATTCCTAAAAATTACAGCCTACAATAAAAAACTACATATTTCCATGCAAAGAAATGGTACCGCTTTCAGCACAAAAAATCGGAAAGAATCATACCGCCGAGGAGGTTAATAAAAGTGGGCTACCAAGCCCTGAAAAAGAGTTTCTGACTAGCGTGGACTCACTTGGAAAGAATCTACCACTAGAGCTAATCATCCCCCATGTTACACTACATACTCGCTGACCAGCTCTGCTATCATCAGTGATACAGTGTTAGAACCAAAGAAGATACAGAGGGGGAGGCTACAAACAGGCTATGCAGTCTACAAAGTGTTACACTTACACATTACTTAACAATAAGAAATATATCTAAAGCATTAGGGGGGACCCTGGATCAACAGGACTGGCAGAACATGACCCAAACAATATCTAAATGTTCTAGGAATGTCATTATCCTTGAGAATGCCTACAAAATTCTATACCGATGGTATTATACGCCTGCTCGTCTAGCTAGTTTTATCCCTACATATTCTCCAGTCTGTTTTCGAGGTTGCCAACAATTGGGCACCATGGCTCACATCTGGTGGACTTGCCCTAAAGTAAGCAGGTTGTGGATTAGGGTGTACGCCCTCCTCCGCACTATCCTTCACACAGACATTAAGCGTAACCCGTATGAAGCGCTTCTATTTAAACCACTGGAGGCTCTTCTCCGTTCTGAACGGCAGCTGGCATCACACTTATTTATGGCAACTCAATTGACAATTGCAAGGGCTTGGAAGACTCCTGTCCTTAGTTTTGAGGCTGTCAAAAACCGGATGAATTTCATCATGGTTAATGAAAAATTGACGGCCATATTGTTGGATACCCATACAAAATTTTTGCAGATATGGCGTCCCTGGTTGGATGTAGCTCAACCCTCGAGATTCGACCAATCCCTTCTGTCGATATGAGGATGGACTTTGCTGTGATCCCCTTGGAGCCCCAACTTCCCCCCCTTCTTTTTTTTTTTTTGTTGTTTGTGATTAGAGATGAGCGAATCGAACCAGGCGAACCGGAATTCGAGTCGAATTTCAGGAAATATTCGATTCGCGGCGAAACCGAAATTTTGCCTACTTCGGGTGCGCGAATCGAACATTTCCCGATCAGCCGGCAAAAGTGTCCCTGCAGTGAGCTCCGCTATTTCTGACAGTTCTCTGACAGAAGGAACACATGTTTAGCGGTTGAAACATTGTATCTATTAGTTTCCATTTAGGATACAGATGTTTCAACCGCTGTACATGTGAAGAAGCTGTGAGAGAACTGTCAGAAATAGAGGAACTCTGCACATACACTTTTTGCCGGCTTGGAATTATTCTTCTTTTCATCCTACTTCTTCTTCTTCTTCTTCTTCTTCATCCTCATCCTCATCCTCTTCTTCTGAGGATGAGGATGAGGATGAAGAAGAAGAAGAAGCAGTAGGATGAAAATAAGAATAATTCCAAGCCGGCAAAAAGTGTATGTGCAGAGTTCCTCTATTCTGCAGATACACTTAGAGGAGCTCTGCACATACACTTTTTGCCTGTTTGGAATTAATCTTATTTTCATCCTACTTCTTCTTCTTCTTCTTCTTCATCCTCATCCTCAGAAGAAGAAGAAGAGGATGAAGAAGAAGAAGAAGAAGAAGAAGTAGGATGAAAATAAGAATAATTGCAAGCCGGCAAAAAGTGTATGTGCAGAGTTCCTCTATTCTGCAGATACACTTAGAGGAGCTCTGCAGATACACTTAGAGGAGCTCTGCACATACACTTTTTGCCGGCTTGGAATTAATCTTATTTTCATCCTACTTCTTCTTCTTCTTCTTCTTCTTCATCCTCATCCTCATCCTCAGAAGAAGAAGAAGAGGATGAGGATGAGGATGAAGAAGAAGAAGAAGTAGGATGAAAATAAGAATAATTCCAAGCCGGCAAAAAGTGTATGTGCAGAGCTCCTCTAAGTGTATCTGCAGAGCTCCTCTAAGTGTATCTGCAGAATAGAGGAACTCTGCACATACACTTTTTGCCGGAAACCGCTGTATGGAGGGAATGTCCCAGAACTGTCATAAATAGTCTATTTCTGACAGTTCTGGGACATTCACTCCATACAGCTGTTTCAACCGCTGTATGGAGGGAATGTCATAGAACTGTCAGAAATAGACTATTAATGACAGTTCTGGGACTGTCCTTCCATACAGCGGTTGAAACATTGTATCTATTTGTTTCCATAAATGGATCCATTTATGGAAACAAATACATACAATGTTTCAACCGCTGTATGGAAGGACAGTCCCAGAACTGTCATAAATAGTCTATTTCTGACAGTTCTGGGACATTCACTCCATACAGCTGTTTCAACCGCTGTATGGAGGGAATGTCATAGAACTGTCAGAAATAGACTATTAATGACAGTTCTGGGACTGTCCTTCCATACAGCGGTTGAAACATTGTATCTATTTGTTTCCATAAATGACATTCTGCAAATACACTTAGAGGAGCGCTGCAGATACACTTTTTGCCGGCTTGGAATTAATCTTATTTTCATCCTACTTCTTCTTCTTCATCCTCATCCTCATCCTCATAAGAAGAAAAAGAAGAAGTAGGATGAAAATAAGAATAATTCCAAGCCGGCAAAAAGTGTATCTGCAGCGCTCCTCTAAGTGTATCTGCAGAATGTCATTTATGGAAAAAAATAGATACAATGTTTCAACCGCTGTATGGAGTGAATGTCCCAGAACTGTCATAAATAGTCTATTTCTGACAGTTCTGGGACATTCACTCCATACAGCTGTTTCAACCGCTGTATGGAGGGAATGTCATGGAACTGTCAGAAATAGACTATTAATGACAGTTCTGGGACTCTGACAGTTCCATGACATTCCCTCCATACAGCGGTTGAAACAGCTGTATGGAGTGAATGTCCCAGAACTGTCAGAAATAGACTATTTCTGACAGTTCTGGGACAATCACTCCATACAGCTGTTTCAACCGCTGTATGGAGGGAATGTCATGGAACTGTCAGAAATAGACTATTAATGACAGTTCTGGGACTGTCCTTCCATACAGCGGTTGAAACATTGTATGTATTTGTTTCCATAAATGACATTCTGCAAATACACTTAGAGGAGCGCTGCAGATACACTTTTTGCCGGCTTGGAATTAATCTTATTTTCATCCTACTTCTTCTTCTTCATCCTCATCCTCATCCTCATAAGAAGAAAAAGAAGAAGTAGGATGAAAATAAGAATAATTCCAAGCCGGCAAAAAGTGTATCTGCAGCGCTCCTCTAAGTGTATCTGCAGAATGTCATTTATGGAAAAAAATAGATACAATGTTTCAACCGCTGTATGGAGTGAATGTCCCAGAACTGTCATAAATAGTCTATTTCTGACAGTTCTGGGACATTCACTCCATACAGCTGTTTCAACCGCTGTATGGAGGGAATGTCATGGAACTGTCAGAAATAGACTATTAATGACAGTTCTGGGACTCTGACAGTTCCATGACATTCCCTCCATACAGCGGTTGAAACAGCTGTATGGAGTGAATGTCCCAGAACTGTCAGAAATAGACTATTTCTGACAGTTCTGGGACAATCACTCCATACAGCTGTTTCAACCGCTGTATGGAGGGAATGTCATGGAACTGTCAGAAATAGACTATTAATGACAGTTCTGGGACTGTCCTTCCATACAGCGGTTGAAACATTGTATGTATTTGTTTCCATAAATGGATCCATTTATGGAAACAAATACATACAATGTTTCAACCGCTGTATGGAAGGACAGTCCCAGAACTGTCATAAATAGTCTATTTCTGACAGTTCTGGGACATTCACTCCATACAGCTGTTTCAACCGCTGTATGGAGGGAATGTCATAGAACTGTCAGAAATAGACTATTAATGACAGTTCTGGGACTGTCCTTCCATACAGCGGTTGAAACATTGTATGTATTTGTTTCCATAAATGGATCCATTTATGGAAACAAATACATACAATGTTTCAACCGCTGCATGGAAGGACAGTCCCAGAACTGTCATTAATAGTCTATTTCTGACAGTTCCATGACATTCCCTCCATACAGCGGTTGAAACAGCTGTATGGAGTGAATGTCCCAGAACTGTCAGAAATAGACAGAAACTGTCACAGAACTGTCCTTCTTCTCATCCTTCTCCTTCTTCTCATCCTTCTTCTCATCCTTCTTCTCATCCTTCTTCTCATCCTTCTCCTTCTTCTCATCCTTCTCCTTCTTCTCATCCTTCTCCTTCTCCTTCTTCTCATCCTTCTCCTTCTTCTCATCCTTCTCCTTCTTCTCATCCTTCTCCTTCTCCTTCTTCTCATCCTTCTCCTTCTCCTTCTTCTCATCCTTCTCCTTCTTCTCATCCTTCTCCTTCTTCTCATCCTTCTCCATCTTCTCATCCTTCTCCTTCTCCTTCTTCTCATCCTTCTCCTTCTCCTTCTTCTCATCCTTCTCCTTCTCCATCTTCTCATCCTTCTCCTTTTCCTTCTTCTCATCCTTCTCCTTCTGCTTCTCCTTCTCCTTCTTCTCATCCTTCTCCTTCTTCTCATCCTTCTCCTTCTTCTCATCCTTCTCCTTCTCCTTCTTCTCATCCTTCTCCTTCTTCTCATCCTTCTCCTTCTTCTCATCCTTCTCCTTCTTCTCATCCTTCTCCTTCTCCTCATCCTTCTCCTTCTTCTCATCCTTCTCCTTCTCCTTCTTCTCATCCTTCTCCTTCTCCTTCTTCTCATCCTTCTCCTTCTTCTCATCCTTCTCCTTCTCCTTCTTCTCATCCTTCTCCTTCTTCTCATCCTTCTTCTCATCCTTCTCCTTCTTCTCATCCTTCTCCTTCTTCTCATCCTTCTCCTTCTTCTCATCCTTCTTCTCATCCTTCTCCTTCTTCTCATCCTTCTCCTTCTCCTTCTTCTCATCCTTCTCCTTCTCCTTCTTCTCATCCTTCTCCTTCTCCTTCTTCTCATCCTTCTCCTTCTCATCCTTCTCTTTCTTCTCATCCTTCTCCTTCTTCTCATCCTTCTCCTTCTCCTTCTTCTCATCCTTCTTCTCCTCATCCTTCTCCTTCTTCTCATCCTTCTCCTTCTCCTTCTTCTCATCCTTCTCCTTCTCCTTCTTCTCATCCTTCTCCTTCTCCTTCTTCTCATCCTTCTCCTTCTCCTTCTTCTCATCCTTCTCCTTCTTCTCATCCTTCTCCTTCTCCTTCTCCTTCTCTTTCCTCATCTCCAAGGGCATTTAAATTAAAGGTACAGTGTTCTGCACTAATTTAAAGGCTCTCTGAAGCCTAGAAACCCTTTTTATAAGTCATCTTCGTAGCGAAGAAATTCGCATCGAATCGAATTTCACACTGGAATTCGCCGAATCAGCCGAATCGAATTTTTGAGAAATTCGCTCATCTCTATTTGTGATGTCCGTGTCTCTCTACTGTATGTCTTTTCCTATCCTGCTGTTCAATCTGTCCTTGGATATATTTCACGGATTGTGCTTGTTGTTTTCTGCGCTACGTCCGCAATACTATTTACGCAATTTAGATTTTTTTATACACTCTCTGGGTTATGAACATGAACAATTTTTTGGAGAAGCCTCTTCTCGTGCCTCTCCTGTTTTCTATAATGTTGATGTAGCAAAAATTCTCTTTGGAGTTTACATTATCATTGACCCACAAAGGTTTGTTAATCATTCCCTTATAATCCCTTTCCCCATCCTTTCCTACAGGGCTTCTATGTAAACTCTTCAGCTTATGCCTTTATTGATGCATGCCTTGAACAAGCTCCTCGTCATTTAATATGATTCATAATTGTTGCTCATTGAATCTATGCTCCGAATGTCTGTTTATCTTTGCTTAATATTCAATAAAGCTCTTTGTAAAAGAAATATATCTAAAGCAAGATCTTCCAATAACCAGGCCTTATTAATGGTTCTGATCATAAAGTAAGTAGGATCTCTTATCATTTCCAACTGCCATTTCAAGTAGCTTTCAAGATATAATTCTGTGGGAACACTTGTTAAAGCTTAACAAAAGTGTAATATCGACATTTTCTGTATGTGACTCCTCTTTAGGTATACAATATATCTTGAACAGTACTTTTATTGGAATGAGACCATACTTTCTTTATAATAAGAACTAATAGCGAGCCTAGCCTTTGTCTGGTCTTACGTATGCTATAACAAAGTTTGCTGAAACTATTACAATGAATCCTTCAGTATATAAAAGTGTTTTTTTTTCAGAAGTGTATGAAGACTAGCTCCCATTTTAGTTAAAGTTACTGCATTATATAAGGAGAGGAGGATATTAATGGATAAAGTATAATTCACCGATACTCTACTGGAATTCCCCATCTTTATGTTTGAATAATTGCGTAAAAATAAGCTAGCGTGTTTCTAGGATATAAATGTCCTTCTAATTGTGTAAAGATGGTGATGGTGGCATCACAAAAATACATTATATACTTATTGAGCCACACAAAAAAATGTAGGGAACCCAACTTGGGTAAAGTGACCATTTGTGAACGTCAATGTAGGGCTATGTAAAAAGTTCTAAAATACTAAAATGCTTGTATCAGTATGTGTAAATGTGACAGATAGAGATCCAGCCTGGATTAAGCCAGTGCGTACGGACCCTTAATTTGTTTTGGGTTGCTTTGGCCATTCAGCTAAAAATTGAATAGTGGTCATCTGATCATTTTGGGAGAGGAGATGGGAAGACGTTTTAGTGGTCCAAGGTTGGAGGTAACTGTAAGCTTCTACAGTTCCTTAGTTGTGTATATCTATAAAAATCTGTAGAAAGACTATAGCTTTCTTTAAGAACGCAGTTCTGTACCCTTACTTTACCTGCATTTAGAGAAAAGCATCTTGAGATCAATTATTCATTCCTGCTGCATCAATCAGACTGAAATGATCAGTGATTTCTTCGAGGAGCCGAAGCCTCATAGCCTCAATCAACCATATTTTATAACGCAATCATGACATAGACTCTGCAACTGCTAGATGAGATCTTTTTCATCATAAAACTCCAATCTAACCGAGAACTAAGCTGATTTTTTGTCATAAATATCTTCCGTTTTCCTTGCATTTCATAGTATAATTAAGCAGTGCCTTATTTACTATGTAAATGTGTAATCACGCAGCTTTGCACAGTTTGTGTGTTTATGTTGTTTGTAGCAGTTGACTGGAGGAAAAAAACATTTCCCATATGGGAGGCTATTTAAAGGCTGCACTGCATACTATTTCAAGAGGAGAAAGTTGGGGAAGATTTATGCAATCCTACAATTAACTATATACCCGATGTCATTTCTTTGGGAAAATGAAATAAAAGTCTTTTACTACTGGATTCAATTGTATGTCTACCAAAAACGTTTTTTTTTCCATTGGATAGAAGGAGAAAAGTTAGAACTTGTCAGGTTCATACTGCTTTTCATGGCTAATATAGAGATTTCCACTCACTTCCTGTTCTGGGGATAACCTTTTACCAGAGAAAAGGGAAAAGAAAATATGCAACAAGGAAACTGATAACAATAAAAAGCTACCAAATGTTCTAGAATTCCTCTACTTTCAGTTTTTCAGCTTCAGCGTTAATACACCTTACCAGGGCTGCTGTTAGAAACAGGCCCAGACTGGGACAAAAAATAGCCCCGGGCATTTTAGACTGAGCAGCCAGTTTCTTAGGGGGGGTGTAAGGGCAGTTGGTGATGGAATAATAACAGAGTCGGTCCTCTGCACAGTAATATAAAGGGGCACTGTGATATAAAGGGGAATGCAGTGTAAAGGGGCACTGCCCCTTTACATTACAGTGCCCCTAGAGATCTAATAACAGTGCCCCTATATATTCAAAGAGATGGCCCAATCCAGCAAAGAGACATCCCCATATAGCGAAGACAGGATGTCTCTTTGCTGGACAGGGATGTCTCTTTGCTGGATGGGGATGTTCCTTCTTGGACTTGGCTGTCTTTTTGCTGGATTGGGATGTCTCTTTGCTGGACAGGGATGTCTCTTTGCTGGATAGGACATCCTTTCTTGGACTGGGCTGTCTCTTTGCTGGTTTGGGATGTCTCATTGCTGGACCCAACTGGGCAAAGAGACATCCCAGTCCAGCAAAGAGACAGACCGTCCAGCCTGTCCAGCAGAGACAGCCCGTCCAGCAAAAAGACATCGCCATACAGCAAAGATGGGATGTCTCTTTGCTGGACAGGGATGTCTCTTTGCTGGATGGAGATGTCCCTTCTTGGACTGGGCTGTCTCTTTGCTGGATTGGAATGTCACTTTGCTGGACCCAACTGGGCAAAGAGACAGCCCATTCAGCAAAAAGACAGCCCATCCACCACCGCTACAGACCTGTCACAGTGTGCCAGGGCAGTGGGTGAAGAAGAGAAGCCGCCGTTCTCCCTTCAGTGCAGCGGCCAGCCGAGGAGGTGTCCCTGTGTCAGTGGCGCTTCCTGCTTGTCTTCAAGAGCCGTCATTGCCGCTCCTCCTGTCAGCCCTGCTTTAGGCATAGCCACACAGTGGGAGGTGAGCAGCAGCCGCTGTCTGTATTAGCCCCATCCAGACCGTGGTCGGCGCTTACCTCTCACTGACATCTTAAACCCGGCAGCCCTGGCCCACTGGGCAAATGCCCGGTGTGCCCTATGGCCCGTCCAGGCCTGGTTAGAAATCATAAGACCCCATAACAGCCTACTTGGTAGGATCCCCCTTTTCCCAGAAAATATCTAAATTATATTTTCAATAAAAATACACTAAAGTCATTATTAGCAGACACAAACACAACTTACATAATTCCTGCTAAATCTATAAGATAAAACTATACTGAGTTAACAAATAAAGCTGTGCATATAAATTAGGTTTTTGGACTCACATTCACATTCACATGGGTGCTGTGGCCGGTACAGAGTGAACCAACAGTTTGTGTGGCTGAAGCTTCCTGGGGCTGTGTGCAGGCAGCCTATGTTAAAATGAGGAAGGGTTGTAACAACGCAAACACTGCATAGTCCTGGGAAATAGTAGTATGGGGTGATCGTGGTATTAGTGGCTACTGTATAAAGAGCGTAGGATTCCGTGTGGCACTGACGGCAAGGCTTCCAAATAAGCTGTAGCAACCTCTGTAGATGAGAAAAGGAGAGAAGCGCCTCTAAGTGCACTTAGAGGCGCTTCTCTCCTTTTCTCATCTACAGAGGCAGCCTATGTTACTCTACAGGGTTGCAGCAGCTGTACGAACACAGCCACAGGTCCTACTTTGACTGGCATGTTGGTGCACGTGTAATGCCCAAATGTAAAAAGCATGACTCTTTAAATCAGTGGTTCTCAACCTGTGGGTCGCGACCCCTTTGGGGGTCGAACGACCCTTTCACAGGGGTCACCTAAGACCATCGGAAAACACATATTTCCAATGTGTAAAGAGCAGCTACTCTGTAGAAAGCAGCTACTGTGTTGAAAGCAGCTACTGCGTTGAAAGCAGCAGTATTGGAGGTAAAACGACACTTCATGAATTATAATTACTGGGTAAATAATTTTATGGTTGGGGGTCACCACAACATGAGGAACTGTATTAAAGGGTCGCGGCATTAGGAAGGTTGAGAACCACTGCTTTAAATGATAGCAATTGGCATCATCAGATTATGCTCCACAAATTTGTCCAGGTGGTTGTTCACTACTTGTATTCCAGCGTAATTACTATTTATCCACTGTAAAAGATTGGCAGTACAACATTATGGTGTAAATCATTATCTACTCTCTTTTCCCGCACCAAATAGTCCCTTTGCTCTTCATTACCAAAATGATATATTCAGCTTTAGTTTGTGCAATGTGCAGAGTTGTTCACTCGCAGGGTCGTCACTGAAGTGCTCAGACATTTCATTTTTGTTTAAGTTAAATAAGGAGATTTATTCCGCAGTGACTCCTTTAAAGAATCAACATCATGAATTTGTCTTCTGTCTTCCAAGTGGATCTTGCTAAATTCATCAGACAAAATTTATGCCACACAAAAAAAAGGGCCTCTGGATACTGACAGATGGTAGAAGTCGGACCCTGTTGTGATTTGACCTTATTAAATTACTTCCTAAAATCACACAGAGATAATTGGTCTATTGGGTTACACGAAAAGAGATAATGTTATCAAATTAATGTCTGCATTAAGTAGAAATCCATTTTGTTATAATATATGCTCTTTGCTAAAACATATTTAAAAGAAGATGGCAGTTTGGTTGATCTTTGTGTACCCTTTGGGAAAATATAACTTTACTTCCTGCTCTGGTGACCACAAAGTCATACAAGCTCTGCCCCTTGTGTCCTGTTATTATTTTAGTAAGAACTAATGCTAAAATGTGCTAAGGGAGGGAGCATGGGGTCTGTTTTATACACAGGACTATTTTTCAACTGCATAATAGAAAAAAGAGATGGTTTCATGTGTCTGTAGCACCCTCCTAGTGTAGTGTAGGCTGGTAGGTAAATTTAGCTAGCTCTTGTGTAATCAGAGTAGTGGGGATTGATTTATATATAAGTAAAATGCAGCGCTATTAATATAACATAAATGGTTAAATGGATAATGATAAGACACAGTCCAGTAAAAGGTGCTCGTTGATTCCCGGTGCAAATGGTAGAAATGCGCACTAACCAGAAGCGTATAGGTAATACGCATGTGAATATATATCCTGAAGATTCCCCTCTCCTTTCTGGTCTGATCACGGGAATAGCTGGAAAGAATGAAGATCAAGCGCCCTCCTGTGGTGGAGATGTGGTCCAGCAGGTCAGAGAAATCTTTGCCAAGATGTAGTTCCCCCTCTCAGGAGCTCAAAATGTGGCTGCATATCCTCTTCAGGGGCCGTAGAGTGGGGATTGATTATTTAGGGTTACTCAGTATCTAACAGACTGCTGCTCTGATTACAGAGTGAGCAGCCTGAATTTTTATGGGACTCCAGCCAATTCCTAGGAAGGTGTGCCCAGTAGGTGGTTGGGGAACTCATAAATAGTCTGAGGCTCGAGGTAGCAGAGAGCAGAGCTCCTGGGTTCTCTCTTGCTGGAGAAGACTCCTGTGCAGGGGGCTCTGCCCCTGGGGCAGGAATACTAGATGGAGCCTCTGGGAAGATACCAAGGTCCCAGCTAGGCTTATCTGGGGGCCTATTTGCAAGATTAAGTCCTGAAATCAAGTAGGGTCTAGAGAAGCTCACTGGAGAGAGCCAGGAGGAAGTTGGTGAGGGAAGAGTCCAGTTGTCCTATGGTGGTCATTGAGAAGAGCCTGGTGGATATCAGAAGGAGGCTGTGGCTGTGTGAGTAAATGACCCCAGTACTACAAAGTCATTGACTGTGTGTAGCTTTTAGTCTATGGAAGCAGTCATAATCACTCATTAGCATAGAATTTCTATGGGACATTCTTTGTGTCCAGTATAGCAAGACAGCTAAGGAGTCCTCAAGGTATCCAGATCTTCAGTTTTTGGGGTATCCCATGCCCCTCATCCCCATCCAAGTTCTACGTTCTTATAAAACCAAGAACAAAAGTGCCCCTAGACTGTATCTTTGAGCCAGTGAAAGAGTGAAGAAAATGCTGTGTGCCTGGCTGTGAGTGCTCTATCTGGGAGAATAGAACTAACTTCACCAGGAACTTGTTAAGGGGTGCTCTATGTCTCTTAACCTCTTGCCGTCCGCCTGCTGTTTATAAACGGCAGGGCGGTGGCACTCCAGGGGCGGGTTGCCGTTTATAAACGGCACCCGCCTTTTCTATCTGTGCGCACTCCTTGGGAGCGCACAGCACTGCGATTCGGTGCCTGCTGTGTCCTCCGGACACAGTGAAACACTGATCGTCGGACGGGACCTCTGTACGAGGTCCCAATCATGTGATCACTGATAGGCCAATCAGTGATCACATGCAAAGTAGTAAGCAAGATGTCACTTGTGACATCATTGCTTACTACGTGTGAAATCTGTGAATGATCACAGAGGTCACATGGTACAGGGCTATTCACAACAGCCTTGTACCATGTGACAAGGTGTGACCAATCACAGCTCACAATGGCTGCAAGAATGCAGACAGAGAGAAAGAGAAATGATTGCTTTTACATCCTATATGGGTGTAAAAGCAATCACTGTAAAAAAAAAAAATCTTCATCATCCCCACAAGTAGTACAGTGTCACCATGGTGACACTGTACTGCTAGGGTGACAGTATGTAAAGAAAAAAAAAAAAACATAAATAATAATATAAAAAAATAAAATAAAAATGTAAAAAAAATGTTTAAAAATTATAATTTTTGGTTATAAACTAATTTGGCTTATTTTTTTTTTTACTAAAAATATAACGGAATAAATTTTGGTCAAGATTTATGATGAAAGATTATTTATTTGCAAAATTTTATAAGAAAAAACACTTTTGTAAAAATTTTTTGGACATTTTCATTTACATAGCAAAAAAAATAAAAATCCCAGCGGTGAATAAATACCACCAAAATAAAGTTTTATCTGTCTCAAAAAAATGGTAAAAAACTGGGTACAGTATTGCATGACTGCGCAATTGTCATTCAAAGTGTGATAGCGCTGAAAGCTGAAAATTGCCCTGGACAGGAAGGGGGTAAAAGTGTCCGGACAGGAAGTGGTTAAACTATAAAGAGCCCTCTGATTCTTCTCAACACCCCCTATACCCTCTCACCCCTCTAAAGTCGTTTGCTGAAATTAACCACAGGAAAATAAGGCATAACATATCACAATTTGTAAACTTTGAAGTTTGATGAAGCTGTCCCCTCTAATCCAGTTGCCCCAGGCACATTTCCTCAATTCTGAAAGCACTGGAAGTAAAACCTTGACAAAGAGGCTAACCATTACCCACTCTATAAAAAATTAACAGCTTCCCGACCGCCCTATAGCAGGACTACTGCTACAGGGTGGCAGGGCTGCCCAAAATCACGTATATATACGTGATTTTGCAGTTCCAGGTAGGGGGTCTTAATTGCCCCCCTGCCATGCTGATCACCCTCCCTGCCCACACCCGATTCACCCAGTTGCCTGGGCCCCCCTGCTGGCCTGGACTGGAGGACTGGTGGTACCCCCTTATCCACGTCCCTGCGTGAAGGGGTTAAACTTTATATGAGATTTAGGTGATTGGGTGTACATCGCCTTTAATCAGTTTTGAAACAGTTAATTGTTGCTGCCAGACGTTCCTTAGCCAGTGACAAAGTTCTCTGTTCTGAAAGTCTAGAAACGTATTTGTAGATGGCTATTAGGTTTGCCATCCACTCTAAGTACTTATAGCCTTTGAAATGAAACAGTCTGTCAATTATTCCCTGGAAACATGGTTGGCCTTAAACGAGACGTTCAATGTCATCCATTTTGAGAAATGCTTCCTCAGCAAACACTTTGAAGATTTACCTCTTAAAGTTTGTTTTCCTTTTACCCAATCACCTGTCGCCCCCTACGGGAAACAATAACTTGTTTGTTAACAGTTATGCCCCAGTGATAACGTCATCACTTGTGGAATACTGAACAAAAATGACAATCTGGTAAACATATGCTGATGCATTTAAAAAAAAAACTGTATTCATTTTAAAGTATAGCTACCCCATAGTCAATTTTCTTTTAGTTTTCAATTAAATAGGGAATAGTAGGATTTTTGTCCAGTTTTTAATGGTGTGGGTGTTCTGTTTCAAGTGCTGCTTTATGCATTGATATCCCTTCCGGTACCCAGTCCATCCACTTAGTTTAGTCGCTTGTTGACTTGGCACCAGCCACAAGCAGTTTAACTCTTCATAAAGACTAGTGTTGGGCTTGATGTTCGGCCATTTGTGTGTTCGGCGAACACAGTGCATGTTGATTGGCCAAAGCAATGCTCCTGACCACAGGTCAGGTGCAATGCTTTGGCCAATCACAGCACATGACGACTTCACAAGGTGGGGGGGTGACCCTGCCCCCTTGTGACATCAGCACAGTCTTTAAGAACTGTCACCTCTTTGCAGCTACAGGAGCCAGCGTCGAGAATGTTCTTTTTTGCGGTCGGCAGTGGCGGCAGGGATCGTGATTGACATTGGAACTACTTAGTGGGAAATTTTTTAATTTTTGTTTTTAATAAAGGACTTGTTAAAGACTGTCTTCTGTCGTTTTTTACAAAACACTTTTTTCTTTTTTTTTTTAATTTGTGAATGAGTAGCGGTACCATGTACCCCAAACTCCTTCACATGGGGGGGGGACTGGGATCTGGAGGCCCCCTTGTTAAAGGGGGGCTTCTAGATTCTGATAAGCTCCCTACCCGCAGACCCCCACAACCACCAGTCAGGGTTGCAGGGAAGAGGCCCTGGTCCCCATCCACATGGGGACAAGGTGCTTTGGAGGGGAGCCCCCTGCTCCAAAGCACCCCCCATATTGAGGGCATGTGGCCTGGCATGGTTCAGGAAAGGTGGGGTACTCATTGTCCCCCCCTATCCTGACCTGCCGGGCTGCATGCTCAGATAAGGGCCTGGTATGTATTTGGGGGGGGAACCCCACGCCATTTAAAAAAAAAAAGTTGTTGTGAGGTGTGAGGGGTTCCCCTCAAAATCAATACCAGACCCGAAAGGCTTGGTATGGATGGGGGTGGGGGATAATTATTTTTGCATTCAGCTTTCAGCAGGGAACTACACTGAAGCTGAAACATTAAAGAATGTTTTCACAATTAAAATACCGCATGATGTAATAATATAACTCGTGCCATATTTTAGTAACTGAGCAGTATCTTACTGCATACTCAGATGTGGTAAGATACTGCTTAGTGAATTTCGAAGTTCACGGTCGAACATTTGTTAGGTTTGAATGTTCGACGGCGAACCGAACAGGGGAGTGTTCGGCCCATCACTAGTAAAGACCCAGAAGTTGAACCCAACACAATTTTACTTCAGCTACTTGCAGTACAGAGGAAGCTTTTCCAGCCATTTGAAGTGTAAGAAGACAATGAGGGTTATTTACTAAAATAGGAGAGTGCCAAATCTGGTGCATCTCTGTATAGCAGTGTTTCTCAACTCCAGTCCTCATGGACCCCCAACAGGTCATGTTTTCAGGATTTCCATTATTTTGCACAGGTGATTTGATCAGTTTCACTGCCTTAGTAATTACCACAGCTGTTTCATCTGAGGGAAATCCTGAAAACATGACCTGTTGGGGGTCCATGAGGACTGGAGTTGAGAAACACTGCTGTATAGAAACCAATCCGCTGCCAGGTGTTATTGTCAAAGCTTAACTAAACAATCTAAAGTTAGAAACTGATTGGCTACCATGCACAGCTGCACCACATTTTAGTAACTCTCCCCCTAAGACCTGTCCCTGTGAATAACTAACACCAACTGAGGAATCTTGGAAGAAATGGGGAGGGTCTAACTAAGGCTAAACTAACTAGCAGTAAATAGGAGGGGAAGACAGAGTATGATCCAAACATCACATATTAAACAAGTTGCAGTGGCCAAAAAATGCCACTAGATGTCAGCATACTACAGAAAACATAATACAGTCATACAGATTAATATAATACAGACTTGCTCCCAAGCCAGGGGCGGACTGACCATTTGGAAACTCGGGCACTGCCCAAGGGCCCGGGGTCAGTAGGGGGCCCCATGGGATGCCCCTGGTACCTTTTTCATAGGCTTTTTTGAGTTTGGGCAAGGACACAGGGGCCCCATGATCCCCTGTTGCCCGGGGGCCTCATGAGTTGTCAGTCTGCCCCTGTCCCAAGCCATTGCACTGTGTGTCCACAGCCATGACTTGGCCCCTCCACCTCTCTCTCCTCATTGGCTCACTGACTATGAATGACAGCAGTGGGAGCCTATGGCCCTGGAGAGCCGAGGATCTTGTGCATATCATTGGATCGTGGTGGGGCTCAGGTAAGTATTAGGGGGGCTGGGGGGAGCTGCACACAGATGATGCATTGAATGCATTAAGTTAAAAATCTTGAGCTTTTACAACCACTTTTTGTACGCCAAATACCCTTGGAAACCTCTCTGTAAAGATAATGGTGACATCATCATTGTGCTGTACATAGCCTGTGCAAAGAGCAGAGCTATGGATGAAAACCAGAAAGACCCACCAATTACAGGTTGCCTACAGAAACTACAGGAGGGGCGGAGACAAGACCAGTCATCCTGTGTGTATACAGAGAGCAGCAATGATCGGTCTTCATCACAGGAAGCTTCTGCACAGGGACAACGTTTTACACTGGATTACTGCACAGATCTGGAGGAAATATACAACACACACCAAGATTCAAGTAATAAAATGCAGAACTCTTGTATTTAGACAAAAATTGCCTAATCCAGAATTTACCTTTTCAAAGAAACATATAAAAACTGCTTGGTAAAGAAATAATTTTTGGTTATATCTGTCTCTCTTTCAACAGAGAAATGACCACACCTCGAAAAAATCAGCCTGGTTAAAGGTGTTTCAGAGAGAAACTAAAATCCTCTAAGTGCTAGTAATTTCACCCCACCAGAAACAGCTACCGGAGGCATTGGATATTTCGTCCCCCTGGTTGGGCCACTACTGGAACTTACAGGGCTCCTAGTCAAAAACACAATTTGGGCTTTACACAAAACAATAGGAAGTGCCTTCTAAGGGCATCATAATATAACTTTGTTTAGGCCACTGGTCCTCCCCCCGGTGTGACTTCCACCTCTGGGCCAGGTATGTGGTCCACAGTGGATCCAACGCTTCCTGGTCCAGGCTGTTGAGCAGTTTATCCACTGCTGTCAGATAAAAGATTTTCCTATCCTGGCAATCCCTTTTGGCATGGGACCCCAGCTCCACAGCAATATTTTTGATGGGCACTTATATTCTACATACACTATATTGTCAAAGGTATTGGGCCAGTCCTCCAAATCATGTGATTCAGGTGTTTCAATCACCTCCATTGCCACAGGTGTATAAAATCATCACCTAGGCATGCAGACTGCTTCTACAAACATTGGTGAAAGAATGGGTCGCTCTCAGGAGCTCAGTGACTTTAAGTGTGGTACCGTGATAGGTTGTCACCCGTGCAATAGGTCCATCCGTGACATTTCCTGGCTACTAAATATTCCACACTTAACTGTTAGTGGGATTATAACAAAGTGGAAGCAAATGGGAACAACAGCAACTCAGCCAGCAAGTGGTAGGCCATGTCACATGACAGAGCAGGGTCAGCGCATGCTGAAGTGCACAGAAGTTGCCAACTACCTGCACAGTCAATGGCTAAAGACCTTTAAAATTCATGTGGCCTTCAGATTAGCACAGTAACAATAATAGAGAGCTTCATGGAATGGGTTTCCATGGCCGAGCAGCTGCATCCAAGCCTTACATCCCCAAGTGCAATGCAAAGCGTTGAATGCCGTGGTGTAAAGCATGCCACAACTGGACTTTAGAGCAGTGGAGATGTGTTCTCTGGAGTGACCAATCACGCTTCTCTGTCTGGCAATCTGATGGATGTGTCCTGTTTTGGTGTTTGCCAGGTGAACGGTACTTGCCTGACTGCATTGTGCCAAGAGTAAAGTTTGGTGGAGGAGGATTATGGTGTGAGGTTGTTTTTCAGGGGATGGGCTTGGCCCTTAGTTCCAGTGAAGGGAACTCTTAAGGAGGCAGCATACCAAGACATTTTGGACAATTTGATGCTCCCAACTTTGTGGGATGGCCGCTTCCTGTTCCAACATGACTGCGCACCAGTGCACAAAGCAAGGTCCAGATTGGGGTGGAGGACCTTGACTGGCCTGCACAGTAGAGTGCTGACTTTAACCCGACAGAACATCTTTGGGATGAATTAAAGCAGAGACTGCGAGCCAGGCCGTCTCATCCGACATCAGTGCCTGACCTCACAATTGCGCTTCTGGAAGAATGGTCCAACCTTCCCATAGACACCCTCCTAAACCTTGTGGACGGCCTCCCTAGAAGAGCTGAAGCTGTTATAGCTGCAAAGGGCGGGGCCAACTCAATATTAAACCCTACAGACTAAGACTGGGATGCCATTAAAGTTCATGTGCGTGTAAAGGAAGGCGGCCCAATACTTTTGGCAAAATAGTGTATACAGTCAGGTCCATAAATATTGGGACATGGACACAATTCTAACATTTTTGGCTCTATACACCACCACAATGGATTTGAAATGAAACAAACAAGATGTGCTTTAACTGCAGACTGTCAGCTTTAATTTGAGGGTATTTACATCCAAATCAGGTGAACGGTGTAGGAATTACAACAGTTTACATATGTGCCTCCCACTTGTTAAGAGACCAAAAGTAATGGGACAGAATAATAATCATAAATCAAACTTTCACTTTTTAATACTTGGTTGCAAATCCTTTGCAGTCAATTACAGCCTGAAGTGTGGAATGCATAGACATCACCAGACGCTGGGTTTCATCCCTGGTGATGCTCTGCCAGGCCTCTACTGCAACTGTCTTCAGTTCCTTGTTCTTGGGGCATTTTCCCTTCAGTTTTGTCTTCAGCAAGTGAAATGCATGCTCAATCGGATTCAGGTCAGGTGATTGACTTGGCCATTGCATAACATTCCACTTCTTTCCCTTAGAAAACTCTTTGGTTGCTTTTGCAGTCTGCTTTGGGTCATTGTCCATCTGCACTGTGAAGCGTCCAATGAGTTGTGAAGCATTTGGCTGAATATGAGCAGATAATATTCCCGAAACACTTCACAATTCATCCTGCTGCTTTTGTCAGCAGTCACATCATCAATAAATACAAGAGAATCAGTTCCATTGGCAGCCATACATGCCCACGCCATGACACTACCACCACCATGCTTCACTGATGAGGTGGCATGCTTAGGATCATGAGCAGTTCCTTTCCTTCTCCATACTCTTCTCTTCCCATCACTCTGGTACAAGTTGATCTCGGTCTCATCTGTCCATAGGATGTTGTTCCAGAACTGTGAAGGCTTTTTTAGATGTAATTTGGCAAACTCTAATCTGGCCTTCCTGTTTTTGAGGCTCACCAATGGTTTACATCTTGTGGTGAACCCTCTGTATTCACTCTGGTGAAGTCTTCTCTTGATTGGTGACTTTGACACACATACACCTACCTCCTGGAGAGTGTTCTTGATCTGGCCAACTGTTGTGAAGGGTGTTTTCTTCACCAGGGAAAGAATTCTTCGGTCATCCAGCACAGTTGTTTTCCGTGGTCTTCCGGGTCTTTTGGTGTTGCTGAGCTCACTAGTGCGTTCCTTCTTTTTAAGAATGTTCCAAACAGTTGTTTTGGCCACGCCTAATGTTTTTGCTATCTCTCTTATGGGTTTGTTTTGTTTTTTTCAGCCTAATGATGGCTTGCTTCACTGATAGTGACAGCTTTTTGGATCTCATCTTGAGAGTTGACAGCAACAGATTCCAAATGCAAATAGCACACTTGAAATTAACTCTGGATCTTTTATCTGCTCATTGTAATTGGGATAATGAGGGAATAACACACACCTGGCCATGGAACAGCTGAGAAGCCAATTGTCCCATTACTTTTGGTCCCTTAACAAGTGGGAGGCACATATGCAAACTGTTGTAATTCCTACACCGTTCACCTGATTTGGATGTAGATACTCTCAAATTAAAGCTGCCAGTCTGCAGTTAAAGAACATCTTGTTTGTTTCATTTCGATGTCGATGTCCCAATATTTATGGACCTGACTGTATGTGAGCTGCAAATTGTCATTCCTTTAATAAAGTTCTTCTTTCAATCTGCTTTATTAAGTACAAAACAACAAACACTACTGCCAGATCACTGGCGAGTCACGGAAAAAGAGCACAACACGAATATCGCAACAGTAGATTACTTCTTACAACTGCACTTCTACAATAAAGAGAGCCAGCACAATGCTTAATTCCCTATTCCAGCGCCACAGCTACCACTGGAGGATCTCCCTAGTTATCTACAGAAGACAGGCCATACCATCAAAAATAACTTCATGAGTCCCATGGAGTGCAAATTTCAGGGTAATGCCCAAAAGGTGAGAAGAAAAATATAAAGGGTCAAACAGACAGGGGAGGAGAGCAGGGTCCGTAGGAAGGATGGGGGGAAACCCAGAGGATGAGGAGCCTGTTGTGTGGACCAGTGTGACCGTCACTGAAGGTGGCTATGCTCACTAAAGATCAATATGTAGAGATGTGCAGAAAAATGTGTTTCATTTCATTTCAGATTGGTCCATTAAGTTAATAATTTCATTTCGTCATATTCGTTATGTTAGAATGATTTGTTTTTAGAATTAATTTCTTATATTCAGATTAGTTTTGTATATTAGTTATTGTGGAATCAATTTGAAATTCAAATTTCGGAAGGCTATGTGCTTTCTATTTTAGTCTAATTTATTATATTCAAATCTATTTTATTTTTTCTATTATTATACAGGATTTCTATAGCGCCAACAGTTTGCTCAGCGCTTTACAATATAACGGGAGACAATACAACAACAATACAGTTCAATACAAGAGGGATAGGAGCTCCTTGGAGCTTACAATCTAGGAGATTCTTTTAAATTCTGTCTATTCTATTCTATTATATTCTATTCTATTTTATTCTGTAAAGCAGCTTAAGTAGGAATCATCATCTTATTTTCACTTTTATACCTAAATGTATTTATTGCAATATGTTTCCATTTCTAGTTCAAAATCATTTTCAAATTTGGATTAATTTTCAAATTCGCAAAATTTGTTTTGTAATAATTTATTTCCGATTCATTGAAATTTGTTACTATTGTGATCTAAAAAATGCAGCGCTAAAATTATATTGACCATCAAGTGCAAAAAATGTTCAAAATGAAATGTTCAAATATATTATCCTTTCATATAGCACATTAGAAGTCCTGTAATGAGAAAGCGTTCCAAAATTGCAGTGGTCAAGGTGATGCAGTATACTCCTGGTTACTCCATAAGGTAATAGTACAATAATGCACTTACCAGAAGTACATACAAACTGGGCGTTGTATATAAAAAATCCGTGGAGACTTCAGGGTCTGGTCAGGTCTGGTCACCGGAAAGGCGTCCTCTAGGGCTGCAGCAGACTCCCAGGGATGGTGTCACTCACACTTGGGGGTCATCATAAGCACACCAGAAGGTCCACCGCCGTTCAAACTCCAGGATCCACACCTTCCTAGTTAGCTCGAGATAAACGAGCCCGGGAGGCAAAATGGTAATAATAGTGTAATCTCGTTTATTAATCCAAAAAGTAGTATAAAATTGTAGGGCACTCACATGCACAACAGTAAGAAAGGTTATTCCATCAACCCTTTCAAAAAGCATATATTCACACATCTGGAAGAAACAGCGTCAAAATAGGGGATTCCCCTGACATGTTTCGTGCGAACCGCACGTTATCAAAAAATCTAGCAGCTTCCCATTAGCTTATCGTATATCTAACATGTATCTAGTTGTATGCAAAGTTGCGCTCATTCATTTCTGTTTACTTGTTATTATTGTGATTTGGAAATTCGGATACATCCAAACCTCCGAATAACAATAATTTTGTTTGAATTTCGATTTGTAATGAAATGAATTGCACATGTCTATCAATATGTACATACCTGGCCTATGGACTCCAGACCTTCTCAAACCCATTCACTAGTGCTATGCTTGAAAGCTTTCCTTTAAAAATAATCCAAGACACCTTGTGCTTGAACATAGAAATAGGTACTGTAGTCTTCTTCTACGAGTGAGCAATGGTAAGCTTGGCCACCAAGAGCATAAATAATATAATTTATTTATGTGGAGCAGGAATCCTTCTCCGATGGTTCATTCAATAAGGCAACACTTGGTACTTGTGGCACTGGTGTTCCATAACCCTTATTATTGAGGCAAAGACCTTGTTCCAGAAGCCACGTATTTTAGTTTATTCCCACCAAACAGGATACATGGTACCATAGGAATGACAACCTGAAAAAACACAGTGGTGAGGAGGTCGTATTTAGCTTCAAGAGATGAAGAAGAACCGTATACCATCTGGTCAGAACCTTCACATTCACTTCCACCTTCACATTTGATCCTTTACATTTGCTTCAAGATATATCCAGAATACCCTTTATGCCAAGCGGATAATAAAGTTCTGTTATGCTGCACTTTGAAGGTGCCCTTGTTGTTTTGTGTTTCCATTGCAGAGATTCCTCCTTGTCTCTTGGAAGAGCAGCCACGGAGGCAGTTAACCCCTTCACTACTATGGACTGTTGTTGAGTTCTCTAATACATGCAATATGCCACTAATTATACATCATCTTGTATACATTCCCTCTTCTATTTTCCTTATTGATGGTTATTACCTATTGGGAGTTTGAGTTTTCTGGTGTCCTTGTATGTGCCAGCCTTTACATTTTTTTCCAATCTGTGCTTTATAAATATGTCAATAAAGTTATTGTTCTTAAAACCCAATAGAACCCTCTATTTACACTCACCGGTCACTTTATTAGGTACACCTGTTCAATTGCTTGGTAACACAAATTGCTAATCAGCCAATCACATGGGAGCAACTCAATACAATTAGGCATCTAGATGTGGTGAAGATGACTTGCTGAAGTTCAAACTGAGCATCAGAATAGGGAAGAAAGGGGATTTAAGTGACTTGCTTGTTGGTGCCAGACAGGTACGTCTGAGTATTTCAAAAATTGGGCGGCACAGTGGCTTAGTGGTTAGTATGTCTGCCTTGCAGTAAATGGGTCATGGGTTCGATTCCCGAGCATGGTGCCTCCTGCATGGAGTTTGCATGTTCTCCCTGTGCTTGCGTGGGTTTTCTCCCACACTCCAAAGACATGCTGGTAGGTTAATTGGATCCTGTCTAAATTGTCCCTAGTATGTGTATGTATGAATGTAAGTTAGGTACCTTAGATTGTACACCCCTTGAGGGTTAGGGACTGATGTGAATGTTCAATATATATATATGTGTAAAAACGCTGCGTAAATTGACAGCGCTATATAAGTACCTGAAATAAATAAATAAATCTATAGGGATTTTCACGCACAATTATCTCTAGGGTTTACAGAGAATGGTCTGAAAAAGAGAAAATATCCAGTGAGCAGCAGTTGTGTGGATAAAAATGCCTTGTTGATGTCAGAGGAGAAAGGGCACACTGGTTTGAGATGGTTTTGAGATGATAGAAAGGCAACAGTAACTCAAGTAACTACTTCATTACAACCAAGGTTTGAAGAATACCATCTCTGAACGCACAACATGTTGAGCCTTGAAGAACATGGACTCCAGCAGCAGAAGACCACACCGAGTGCCAGTGTCCCCATCTTCTGATGGCTCCTTCCAGCAGGATAATACGTCATATCACAAAGCTCAAATCATCTCAAACTGGTTTCCTGAACATGACAATGAGTTCGCTGCACTCCAATGGCCTCCACAGTCACCAAATCTCAATCCAATAGAGCACCTTTGGGATGTGGTGGAACAGGAGATTCACATCATGGATGTGCAGCCGACAAATCTGCTGCAACTGCGTGATGCTATCATGTCATTATGGACCAAAATCTCTGAGGAATGAGTCCAACACCTTGTTGAATCTATGCCACAAAGAATTAAGGTAGTTCTGAAGGCAAAAGGGGGTCCAACTAGCATTGGGTACTATCAAGGTTTATCTAATAAACTGGCTGTTGATTGTAAATTTGTTAAATACATTCCAGATGCATCAAAACAAAAAGTGTGCAATGCCTACTGTTCAATTTCATTCTAAAGCAGCCACAGCTTGAGTAGAAAAGCTTGTCCCCTGCTAGTATACTGCAGAGAAGGACCCTTGCTTTCTGGAAGGGAAGTAATAATAACTTTGCAGATGCCTGACACACCCTTTGCTGAGTCAGAACCAAAACTCTCCAATCAGAAGCTAGCATGGGCTTTGCTGACTGTAGAGCTATAGGTCTGACCAGGGGTGGACTGACAACTCATGGGGCCCCCGGGCAATAGGGGATCATGGGGCCCCTGTGTCCTTGCCCAAACTCAAAAAAGCCTATGAAAAAGGTACAAGGTACATCTCATGGGGCCCCCTACTGACCCCGGGCCCTCGGGCAGTGCCTGAGTTTCCAAATGGTCAGTCCGCCCCTGGGTCTGACTTATTAAGGGGCGTGTCAGATCTCCGCAATGAGTGCATTGCCTCCCCGCAAAGAATAAGTCAACACGGGTCAATTTTCGTACGATTTTTTGTTTGAAAATCGAACCTAAGAATAATCGGCTGATTTTCTCTCTGTTAGTGGGGCAATGGCACCGGCCGATTTTTGTGGTTCTTCCTCATTTCGTTTATTGGGCATGCTGGGCAGCACAGTGGCTAAATGCTTAGCACATCCATCTGGCAGTGCTCAGATCATTGGTTCAAATCCCAGCCATGGCACCACCTATCTAGAGTTTGCATGTTCTCCCTGTGCCTGTGTGGGTTTTCTCCCACACTCTAAAGACATGCTGGTAGGTTAATTGGCCCCTGTCTAAATTTGCCCAGATATGTGTATGTATGAATGTGAGTTAGGGACCTTAGATTGTACACCCCTTGAGGGTTGGAAACTGATGTGAATGTACAATATATATGTAAGTGCTGTGTAAATTGACAGTACTATAGAAGTACCTGAAATAAATAAGTCAAATAAATGTTAGAAAATTTGTGAAAAACGACTGATTTTCAAAATCATCGGTGGCACCATCGGATTACAGAACAAACTTTTTTGTTCAGAATTTGACCCATGTATGACCTGCTTAAAGGTCCCACTCTGCACCATGCTGGCAGAGGGCAGGCTTTTCTACATAGGCTATGGCTGCTTTACAATGCAAATGAACTGTAAGACATTGATGACGTTTTTAGTAACTGGATTGTATTTAGCTAATCTTTTAAATTAACTTTTTTTCTATTCAATAAAAGGTAACATTTTTTTTTTAATATTGGAATTATGTAAGATATTACATGTTTTCAATTCTGCAATGTTTTACCTATTTTTATAGTGAAGACTAACTGAAAAATCTATCCAGTGAATAAAAACTAAAATCCTTTGTTAGTCCAACCATTTATAAAACGAGGCGTTAAATTAAAACCCGATAAAACATTCAAAATTAACCCAATAAAATCTTACTGGATTTAATTTTACTTTTATAGGGATGAAGTCATGAAAATATTTCACATAGATTGCGGCACGTTGGAAGTTGCTTCTAAATATAGTTTCTGTACAAGTGGAATTAATCTGCCTTATTTGCAGACAATTAACAAGCACACAGTACACCTTCAGAATATCTGCTGCACCGTTTCAGCATTAATAGGAATTGGAATCACTGCATCCATTTCTTTTAAAACGTTTACTTTCATGTTTGGCCATAGCCAAATAATATATAAAAATAATTAGATCAACTGTCACCAGGGGCGGACTGACCATTTGGAAACTTGGGCACTGCCCGAGGGCCCGGGGTCAGTAGGGGGCCTCATGAGATACCCCTGGTACCTTTTTCATAGGCTTTTTTGAGTTTGGGCAAGGACACAGGGGCCCCATGATCCCCTATTGCCTGGGGGCCCCATGAGTTGTCAGTCCACCCCTGACTGTCACTGTAATAATGTATTCACCTTCAACCCCAGGGGCGGACTGACAACTCATGGGTCCCCCGGGCAATAGGGGACCATGGGGCCCCTGTGTCCTTGCCCAAACTCAAAAAAGCCTATGAAAAAGGTACAAGGGACATCTCATGGGGCCCCATACTGACCCCGGGCCTTCGGGCAATGCCCGAGTTTCCAAATGGTCAGTCCGCCCCTGTTCAAGCCACAAATTTTCCAACTTTTCTCTGCCACTAGATGTCCTCAGTTTGATAGCCAGCATCTTTCAACCCACTTCGTCTGAACCCAGGTCATCTTGGACCCGCTCAAGCATGTGATTAGACAGTGAAAGAAGAAGCTGCAGGGTGGTGAGCTCATCTCTCTGTCACTCTGCTTTCTCTGCCTATCAGCAAGCCCCTGGTCAGCACATAAACTGATTGACTCCTTGTATTGCTTCATCCTTTCATGCACCAGCCCTGCTGTAGAGAGACTCCAACTAGCTAAACGTAGGTCATGCTGAAAGAACTGAATGTTCTTCTTGCATTAAAAGTAAATAAATAAATACCATTTAAGCTCGGTTCACACTGCCACTTGTGAGACCCCAATTTGCATGACGTGAAATCCTTTGTTAGTCAATGAGAGTTTTTTTAACCACTTGCCTACCAGGCACTTATACCCCCTTATTTACCAGGCCAATTTTCAGCTTTCAGCGCTGCCGCACTTTGATTGACAATTGCACGGTCATGCAACATTGTACCCATATGAAATTTTGATCATTTTTTTCTCACAAATAGAGCTTTCTTTTGGTTGTATTTAATCACCACTGGGTGCTTTACTTTTTGCGCTATAAATAAAAAAGTGCAAAAAATTTGAAAAAAAAAAAAAAGTTTCTTTGTTTCTATTATAAAATTTTTCAAACAGGTAATTTTTCTCCTTCACTGATGTGCGTTGATGAGGCAGCACTGATGGGCACTGATAGGCAGCACTAAAGGGCACTGATAGGCAGCACTAAAGGGCACTGATAGGCAGTACTAATGAGGTGGCACGGATAGGCGGCACTGATAGACAGCACTAATGAGGTGTCACGGATAGGCAGCACTAATATGCAGCACTGATAGGCGGCACTGATAGGTGACACTGATGATGGGTACTGATAGACGGCACTGACTGGCATCACTGCTGGGCACTGACTGGCGGCACTGACTGGCACAACCCCTGGGCACTGACTGGTGGCACTGACTGGCAGCACTGCTGGGCTGCACTGGTGGGCAGCACTGGTGGGTGGGCACAGGTGGGTGGCACTGGTGGGCACAGGTGGGTGGCACTTCTGAGCACAGGTAGGTGGCACTGCAGAGTGGCACAGGTGGGTGATCTGCTGGGCACAGGTGGGTGGAGCTAGTGGGCGCACTGCTGGGCACAGGTGGGCGGAACTTGCGGGTGGCACTGCTGGGCACCGATCATCAGGGCACTGATCATCAGTGCCCTGATGATCGGTGCCAATCCCCGCTCTGACAACTGCCGGTTCTCGGCAGTACTTTCCTCACGATCTGACAGCGTGAGGAAAGTGCAGCCGAGAACCGGCACTTGCATTTCCCTCTGATCAGCGTGTCATTGGACACCGCTGATCAGGTGGTAAAAGGCCGCTGTGATTGGCCTTTTACCACATCACGTGATCAGCTGTGTCCGTAGGACACAGCGATCACGGAGATCGCCGGGTGCGCGCCCCCTGGGGCGCGCAGGAGAGCGCGTTCTGGGGGGACGTCATATGACGTCCACTCAGAACTGGCCGGCCGCAGTGAAGCCGTCATTCGGCTATCTGCGGTCGGCAGGTAGTTAATTAGCACTAATGAAGTCGCTCCAACCAGGGGCGGACTGACAACTCATGGGGCCCCCGGGCAATAGGGGATCATGGGGCCGTGTCCTTGCTCAAACTCAAAAAAGCCTATGATAAAGGTACCAGGGGCATCTCATGGGGCCCCCTACTGACTCCAAACTTTAGAAAAGGTTCCTGTACTACTTCAAGGCGACTTCTATCCAACTCGTGCCCATAGACTTTAACCACTTTACAACCACGCTATAGCCAGAAAATGGCTACAGCATTGTTGTCCAGTTCTGGGAGGGCGTCATATATTTACATTTTAGCATAGGACAGGTGTCCCTGTCTTGACCATTTGTCAGGTACCTCTGGAGTTAGTTTGGTATGCCCCAATTTGTGGTATACCATGGCTGCCATCATGTAAACAAGGAACAGGAGCCATTTGTAGAGCAGCTGCTGGTTTCCCAGTCTAACACAAGGATGGTGTTGGATCTGGCCCATTCTAACATGTTTAATGGCCATTTAGGTGTAGAAGAAACAAGAGTGATTTAAGATGCACTTTTTCTTATTTCGCATTCAAACATTATTTGAGGCCTATTGTAAATCTTTCCCTGAGCATCAAACGAATGCACCCCATCCACATTTTGATGTCTGCTGGCACCCTTGCCTATAATTGAGGCCACTTTAGGAGAGTTGCAATGGATCTGGTTCGGTTGCTAGAACATTGGGTTGCTAGGGACCAGAATGTTGTGGTAGTCCTTGACTATTCAAAAGTGATCCCTCTCATGTTTTCCCATAGAAGTATTCGTAAGGAAACTTTCACAAATCAAGGCACCACTTTCATGTCAAAGATAGCTAAAGAACTTCTGTATGTCAGTTGTTGAAAATTGCTTACCTACACACTTCATGGGCTTTCTGCATGTGAACTTTTGTACAGTACACATCCTTGGGAAACCTGGTTCCAACTAGGCCCATCCCTAGAGCTCATCCATAGCCTCTATGCCTTATATGTGAGCTGACTGAAGCCAACCGAGCCCATCCTAAGCTCATTCACAGCCTTTATACCTTAGATGTGAGCTGACTGAAGCCAACCGAGCCCATCCTAAGCTCATTCACAGCCTTTATACCTTAGATGTGAGCTGACTGAAGCCAACCGAGCCCATCCTAAGCTCATTCACAGCCTTTATACCTTAGATGCGAGCTGACTGAAGCCAACCGAGCCCATCCTAAGCTCATTCACAGCCTTTATACCTTAGATGTGAGCTGACTGAAGCCAACCGAGCCCATCCTAAGCTCATTCACAGCCTTTATACCTTAGATGTGAGCTGACTGAAGCCAACCGAGCCCATCCTAAGCTCATTCACAGCCTTTATACCTTAGATGTGAGCTGACTGAAGCCAACCGAGCCCATCCTAAGCTCATTCACAGCCTTTATACCTTAGATGTGAGCTGACTGAATCCAACCGAGCCCATCCTAAGCTCATTCATAGCCTTTACACCTTAGATGTGAGCTGACTGAAGCCAACCGAGCCCATCCTAAGCTCATTCACAGCCTTTATACCTTAGATGTGAGCTGACTGAAGCCAACCGAGCCCATCCTAAGCTCATTCATAGCCTTTACACCTTAGATGTGAGCTGACCGAAGCCAACCGAGCCCATCCTAAGCTCATTCACAGCCTTTATACCTATATGTGAGCTGACTGAAGCCAACCGAGCCCATCCTAAGCTCATTCACAGCCTTTATACCTATATGTGAGCTGACTGAAGCCAACCGAGCCCATCCTAAGCTCATTCATAGCCTTTATACCTTAGATGTGAGCTGACTGAAGCCAACTCTCTCCCTCACTCTCTATGCTATGAGAGCCTGCTGCTGGGTGAAATATGCTCCTGCTGACCAACTACTAAAAAGGCTTAAGTGCTGCCTGTTTGTTTTGGGAAACCCCTTTAGTGGGCAGCCTGTAAGTCTGAAACTGATGTAAGTTTAGTTAGTGTCTTGGACAAGTAGATGTTTTATTTGTTTTGAGCTGTGGACTTTCCTTATAAAACCCTTTGCAATGAAACTGCTCTTGTTTGTTGCCTTACTGAATAAAAGTGCTAGCCTGCTTGGCCTGTTCCTCAGTGTCCCTGTTTCATTCACAGTTTGGTGCTGCCAAGACCAATTGAGCTTGTCCCCTGACAATATACACCATCATGTTATAAACTGTAAGATAAAAATGGCCAAAACGATATGCTTTTTCCTGCCAGAAGTTTTCACAAAACACTTTTTGCCACTCTCTGTATTCTTCATTCCAACAAAACCAAGTTCCTAGCTGCTTCCCAGTAGCTACAATTAGATTTGGGAGAGAGAAAAAAAACACACATCAAAAAGGGGGTAGAGGCGCATTTAGTATGCATATTTAGGGAGTCTTAAATTTATGTACTCGTACAGAACTGAAGATCACAGTCAAATCTAATCTTACTCATATCCCAAACCATCTGTTTTTTCACATTCGCTATTGCCTAAAAACAAAGATTTCTTTATTTGACAATGTCTTGTAGATTAACTCTGAAGTGTCGTGAATTGCCTGAGACGTGCCGGCCTGTAAATTATAATCAAGCATCTAAATTTCAAATGACTGTACGCAAAAAAAAAAAACACATAGCTATTTTCCTCTTTAATAACCTAATTGGCATGCAGAATCAAAATGAGCAAGCACAATGCCGATGGAATGCAGAATGATGAGTCGAAGCTACTGATAGAGGCCTTTGATTAGCAAATGTTTATTATGTTCTACACGGATGTAAATTCCTGTGTCATTATTCAAATGAAAACCTTGCATTTCTGCATTTTATCGGGAATGTTTTGGCAGAGCAATGAAAGGGGGAGTCTGTGAAAGCGAATACTATCGGGAGATTAATAATAAGTATTTGTAACCATTCTTGGAATACATTGACATGTTTATTTTTAATGTTTTAAAATTGCTTTTTGGAAAATTCGATGTTTGGTGTTATTGTTTGGGTATTTCAGAGACTGCATTGTCAGGATTAGCTGGTTAAAAAAGTAGGCTAAATAATTCAAGAATCTCTAAGAAGAGAGGAAAAAGATTCAAAGGAAACACTACAGTAGTTTTTGAGTAATTTTATCCTTTTGTTAAATATTTAGATTTTTTTACTTTTATAAACATATGTATATAATATATACATACACTATAATGCCAAAAGTATTAGTCGGCCTGCCTTTACATGCACATGCACTTTAATGGCATCCCAGTCTTAGTCCGTAGGGTTCAATATTGAGTTGGCCCCGCCCTTTGCAGCTATAACAGCTTCAACTCTTCTGGGAAGGCCGTCCACAAGGTTTAGGAGGGTGTCTATGGGAAGGTTGGACCATTCTTCCAGAAGCACATTTGTGAGGTCAGGCACTGATGTTAGACAAGAAGGCTTGTATCGCAGTCTCCACTCTAATCTAAGGTCAGGACTCTGTGCAGGCCAGTCAAGTTCCTGCACCCCAAACTGGCTCCTCCATGTCTTTATGGTCCTTGCTTTGTGCACTGGTGGGCAGTCATGTTGGAACAGGAAGAGGCCACCCCCAAACTCTTCCCACAAAGTTGGGAGCATGAAATTGTACAAAATGTCTTGGTATGCTGACAACTTAAGTGTTCTCTTCACTGGAACTAGGGGGCCAAGCCCAACCCCAGAAGAACAACACCACACCATAATCCCCACTCCACCAAACTTTACACTTTACACCGTTCTCCTGGCTACCACCAAACCCAGACACATCCATTGGATTGCCAGACAGAGAAGCGTGATTGGTCACTCCAGAGAACATGCCCCCACTGCTCTAGAATCCAATGGTGGCGTGTTTTACACCACGGCACCGCACGCTTTGCATTGCACTCTGAAGGCCACACCAAGTTTGGAGGTCTTTAGCTATTGACTCTGCAGACAGTTGGTGACTTCTGCGCACTGTGTGCTTCAGCATGCGCTGATTCCCCCCTCTGTCATTTTACGTGGCCTACCACTTGGTGGCTGAGTTGCTGTTGTTCCCAGTTGCTTCCACTTTGTTATAATCCCACTAACAGTTGACCGTGGAATATTTAGTAGCCAGGAAATGTCACGGATGGACTTATTGCACAGGTGACAACCTATCACGCTAGGAGTCACTGAGCTCCTGAGAGCGACCCATTCTTTCACCAATGTTTGTAGAAGCAGTCTGCATGCCTGATTTGCCTGCATGTGTTTGATTTTATACACCTGTGGCCATGGAGATGATTGGAACACCTGAATCCAAGGATTTGGAGAGGGTGCTCCAATACTTTTGGCAATATAGTGTTAATATAGTGCACAGTGGCTAAATGGTTAGCACTTCCACCTGGCAGTACTAGGTCCGTTGGTTTGAATCCCAGCCACGGCACCACCTGCCTGGAGTTTGCATGTTCTCCCTGTGCCTGCATGGGTTTCCTCCAGGTACTCTGGTTTCCTCCTACACTCCAAAGACATGCTGGTAGATTAATTGGATCCTGTCTAAATTGGCCCTAGTATGTGTATGTATGAATGTGAGTTAGGGACCTTAGACTGTACGCCCCTTGTGGGTTAGGGATTGATTTTAATCTACAATATATATCTGTAAACCGCTGCGCAAATTGACGGCGCTATAACAGTACCTGAAATAAATAAATACTGCATGTGTGTATAGACAGCTACTCTCCTGATGACACCTACGGAGGCCTCAGAGGATCACGAGTCCCTCCTGTACTCTGTTCTCTCTGTATGGCAGCTGCTGAACAGCGCCACCTGTGCACAGAGGCAGAACTACATCTGCCTACAGTCAGGATTAGAGCAGCAAAGATTGGAAGGCATATAATGAAGTAGGTATGATCACAGACAGGTAGAGTACTGTGTGGGGTGGCAGATCAGCAGTATCAGTAGCTGGCAAAGGGGAGATTACATTTGAATGAATAGTTACAATCAGCAGCTTGTCAGCCACAGCTTTTAGTTTAACCATCCAGTCAGTAGGACAATTCTACTTTAAGTTAATGGTTGTTGAAGTGATCATGAGCTTATAAGCAGTAGGGGGGATACCAAGGGCCAAAGCCTTACGAATCTGGCCTACTGGAAAATTCTTTGTTCCAACACAAGCCTTTCATCCATTGTAGTGAATAGTTTAAACTGCATTCAAACTCTAACAAAAAACATCTGTTGTTTCCTTCCTTTCATTCTGTTAAATATACCATTGGAAGCATTTTGTTATTCTTGTGTGTTAAGTGCAAAAAAAACTAACTGTGTAGATCTTTTCAGAAATTCAGAGCTGTCTTGTGTTCTCTTGGTTATCTCAAAGAGCCATCCAAGTTCTCATCTTGAATTACAGAATGCGTAGCATTTTTGTTGTAGAGATCTGAGTGGGAGTGGATAATTAGTTTAGCAAATGGTACTAGGCAGGGCTTATACCACTAAATCTGCAAAAACAAAGTGTGTTGTTAGCCCAGCTAAGCGCATTTCTGGCATATCAACAGGTATCACATGAAAGAAAAGCAAAACCAGCGCTCAGGTCCATACATGTCCTAGGAACATGGTACCAGTCACTCACTGAAGTGCAGCCCTCTAAAGATAGGGGAATCTTGATAATGCTGGGAAAAAACAAAAAGGGAGTACTCTACTCTACATCTTTTCAATACGTTCACATGAGCTCTATTTTTTCTCTTTAAAGACCATGCAAATATGCCTATTGATATTACTGGAAAAAAGCAAAAAAGGCGCACTCTACTCATGCATTACCGTGGTAAAAAAGAATTTATTGAAAATGAAAAAAGTGTATATTCACAAACCAAGAGTCATAAATAAAAGCAAGGAACCAATGTGACAGTCCCAGCAAATGGTGGTCTTGCAACAGGCTGTGCTAACGTGTTTCGGGAGAAGAGCTCTGAGGAAGGGAGCTTGTCTCCCGAAACGCGTTAGTACACCCTGTCGCAAGACCACCCTTTGCTGGGACTGTCACATTGGTTCCTTGCTTTTATTTATGACTCTTGGTTTGTGAATATACACTTTGTCAATTTCAATAAATTCTTTTTTGTCTTGGTAATGCATGAGGAGAGTGCGCCTTTTTTGCTTTTTTCCAGTAATATCAATAGGTATATTTGCATGGTCTTTAAAGAGAAAAAATATTGAAAAGATGTATAACATGTCTTTTTTGTTTGCTTTTACATGCACTTTGGTATAAGATTTCCTGTTTAGGTCTGTTAGTAGCACAGCAGTAAATTATTTCTGGAATACTAAACTCAGCCATGTCACCTGCTAGCTGATAAAAGTCCTTTAATTTTACTTTAGTGATAAGGTCCCCATGGGCTGAGCTATTAATGACCAAATTTATTATCAGTAAAGGTATCTGCTGTTTTTTTACGGGCTCTGAATTATAAACCGGTATTACTTTGTGAACTCTTTGAAGAATGCACTATGAAGGGCATCTTATCTAAATTTTTGGCAATCTAATATTCAAAAGGTCAAATAAATATTGTAGTGTACTTATTAATGTTTTAATCAGAACTTTCAGTCATGTTGCTCAGTGGGATTTTTTTTTTCTACTATCATTAGTAACGTCTCACAGTAAGAAAGAAATAGACTGAATATCCAGTGACATCTTGTGCATATTAATTACTTAAAATTGTATTGTGCATTGTGGCGTACTGTCCAAATAAGATGATTGTTATATTAATGGAAATTAATTTTGAAAGGAAATTAAGTACACACATGCCCTGCTGGAGGGAAATCATAGCTGGAGTCAATGCTTAAAAAGCATTAAGCGTAAAAAAACATGTTCTTCATTTCAAATATTCAAATGTTATTTAAGCCTAAAAAAAATCACATTTAAGCATCCAGCAGAAAAGATAAGAAAACTGACACATTTTGGGGGTTCACATGCTTTAAACCCCCAAAAAGCTTTGGCCTTCTAATCTTGCTGATCATATATATATATATATATATATATATATACTGCATATATTTATTTATATGTACAGGGCTTCTTTTCTCAGACAATAGGTGTAGGAACCCATCCTATCCAGTAAACTCCCTTCCCCCAATCCCGCCATTCCTGGCAAAAGAGAATTAAGGGGTGTAGTCAAGGCTCACCTTCTCTCCCCTGTCGACAGCCCACCTTCTCTCCCTATCCATAGCCCACCTTTTCTTCCCATCCATAGTCCACCCTCCCCCCCCCCGTCCACAGCTCACCACCCCCTCCACAGGTCACCTTCTCTACCCTATCCAAAGGTCACTTTCTCCCCACCCCATGTCCACAGCTCACCCTTTCCCCCCCTCCACAGGTCACCTTCTCCCTCCCTTTCCACAGCTCACCCCCCCATCCCCCCCGTTCACAGCTCACCCTCTCCCCCCCTCCACAGGTCACCTTCTCCCTCCCAGTCCACAGCTCACCCCCCCATCCCCCCCGTTCACAGTTCACCCCCCCATTCACAGTTCACCCCTTTATTCACAGCTCATCCTCTCCCCCCCATCCACAACTCACCCTTTCTCCCTCATCCATAGCTCATCCCCCCATCCACAGCTTACCCTCTCCCCCATCCACAGCTCACCCCCCCATCCACAGCTCACCCCCCCATCCAAGGCTCACCCCCCATCCACAGCTTACCCTCCCCCCCCATTCACAGCTCACCCTCTCCCCCATCCACAGCTCACCCTCTCCCCCATCCACAGCTCCCCCCCCCATCTACAGCTCACCTCATTCCCCCCACATTCCACAATTTACCTTAGCATGAGCCCCTCCTCATCAGCAACTCCCCTTTTTACCCTCTGTCAACATGTCATCTGTGCACACCCCCCCTTCATCCACAGCTTACACCCCCAGTCCACAATCACCTCCACCCCACCCCCATCCACAGCTTATCTCTCCCCATGCACATTTCACTGCTGCAACCCCTATCTACAGCTCATCCCAGTCCACAGCTCTCAACTTCTGCACCCCACAGCTCTCCTGACTCTGGACAAAGCAGGGGTGGACTGATCATTGGGGAACTTGGGCACTGCCCGAGGGCCCGGGGTCAGTAGGGGGCCCCATGAGATGTCCCTGGTACCTTTCATAGGCTTTTTTGGGTGTGATTTGAGTGTGGGTGAGGACACAGAAGCCCCATGATCCCCTATTGCCCGGGGGCCCCATGAGTTGTCAGCCCGCCCCAGTACAAAGCACCCTCCTCCCACCTACAGCTCTTACTTTGCACAATCAACCCCCTCCATTCCCCCAGCTCTGACCTCTTCAGAACATGCACAAGTCTCTCTGCACAACCACCCCCTCCCCCCTCTTCCTAGCCCCTTAACCTCAGCAGTTCCCTCACCTAAAGTTGCTTCAAAGGCTCTAGTTTAAGGCAGTGAAGCTGACTCCATTTTATTAGGCATTAGCCCCGCCTGTCGGATCTGTGTAGCAAAGAGCCGAGGAGGGATTTCAGAGTGCTTCACTTGGCTCAGTGCTACACAGGTCTGACAACCAGGGATAGAAGGATGCCTCTGGAATCCATTAAATGCCAAAAGCTGTGGCGTCTAGCACCCATCAAGTAGACGTGGCACATCTGCTAGCTGGCACCAGCACACAGAAGCCATTGGAGGAAGTGAGTGGTATAGAAAATGTCCTCTTCGACTTCTGTGTTATGTGACTGGCTGGAGAGGAACAGCGTTCCACCACATTCTCAAAAGTATTGGGCCAGCCCTCCAAATCATTGGATTCGGGTGTTTCAATCACCTCCTTGGCCACAGGTGTATAAAATCATCACCTAGGCATGCAGACTGCTTCTACAAACATTTGTGAAAGAGAGGGTTTAATAATATTATTGTGCTCTCTCCCACTGATATCTTGTTCCTTTGTGTACCTACAGCTGTCCTCATCTTAGGGTTGCTATCTCATCCCTTTAAAACTGAACACATATTATTTACACAGGTTCTGAGGCTAGTTTAATGCAGAGAAGACACTGAGATGAATTACCACCTTGATCAGCCACAGAACCTGTGCAATTAATATGTTTTGTTTTAAAGGGATGATGGTGTCACGTTCAGGGGTGAGACCTGGAGACCAGTTTCTACAGCAGTAAAGTGACTGGCACCAACCAGCTGGATAGGTATACAAGCAGGTCAACCTGGAGGATAACATGAGCTCACCTGAGGTGCAGGGTCTATGCCAGGGGCGGACTGACCATTTGGAAACTCAGGCACTGCCCAAGGGCCCGGGGTCAGTAGGGGGCCCCATGAGATGCCCCTGGTACCTTTTTCATAAGCTTTTTTGAGTTTGAGCAAGGACACAGGGGCCCCATGATTCCATATTGCCCGGGGGCCCCATGAGTTGTCAGTCCGCCCCTGGTCTATGCACTAACCAATAGTCACCAGAGATCCTTATGGTGGAGATGGGGCTTGGTTGCATGTTATTACCAGGTCACGGCCCTTAAAGATCACCCCACCAGGAGGTGAGCAAGTCGGGATCCAGTAGCAGATATAGCAGATAGGGATCAAGCAGAAGTGTAGTCAGTAAACAAGTCAAAGATCCCTAACAAGTGGCTGTGGGTAGGGATCAAGTAGAAGCATAGTCAAGACACAAGCCAAGGTCGTAAGGTAAGGCATTTTAAGGCCTCAAGAAATAAGATTGGCCATCAGTACATCAGGATTGATCAATTTTTACATATATCCCATAGTTTGTAGACTATAACTTTCCTACAGACTACGTTACATACACTGATTAGGGTTATTTTCACCAAAGAAATGTAGAAGAATACACGTTGGCCTAAATTTATGAAGAAAGATTACTTTTTTTGCAAAATTTTATAACAGAAACAAAGAAAAACTTTTTTTCCAAATGTTTGGTATATTCTTTCAAATTTCAATTTCAATTTCAAATTTTCTTTGTATATTTAGCTAAAAAAAACAACCCAGCGGTGATTAAATACCACCAAAAGAAAGTTCTATTTGTGTTAAAAAAAAGTTTCAAGTTACAAATTTCATATGGGTACAGTGTTGCATGACCGTGCAATTGTCATTCAAAGTGTGACAGCGCTGAAAGCTGATAATTGACCTGGGAAGTGGTCAGTATTGAAATGCTTAAATGAGAGTTTTTTTGTGCCTGGAGTTCAGCTTTAAGAATGGAAAAAATGAATGACACCATTATGCTTTCAACTTCACAGAAATACAAAAGAACAAAAAAAAAATAAAGTTTGTTGTTTTTTTTTCTCTTATTTCCAGCAAAGCTAACAATTGACAGAGAACATTTTTCAGAAGCCGAGGCTTTAATATCACATTATCCAAAAGGGAAATAGGAATGTCTAGCAAAGAGATGTTGACACGAAAGCCATAGGTATGACAGTGAAAAATGAGCTGCCGAGGGTTTGCGCTGCTCTGTGAATTAATTTAGGATTTAAAATATGACCTGTAGATGATGACCATGCACTTGCATAAATGTGATCAAAATGTCATAGCGGGAAAGAAAAAAAAAACGCTTGTATTCGGTTCAGCTAAAGAGAAAAATGAACTGGACTATTTTAATTTGAAATTCATTTTCTGGGTGTAATCAGACATATATGTGAAGGATCCGGACATCCTAATCCCATTTTTCATTTGTGGGTGGATGTTAGTGGACTGATCACAGCAGCTCTTTGACCTTGCAAGTGAAGGGAAGGACGCTGCTCAACCGACCCCAGGAGTCCAATGTAGAGGAATGGCCTCAGTTGCCGTACTTGCCACTCCCACTGACGCGTTTCGTCCCACCTACCAGGGCCTGGTCACAGACCTCTGTCCCCGGTAGGTGGGGTGAAACGCATCAGAGGGTGTGGCCAGTATGGCAGCTGAGGCCATTCCTCTACATTGGACTCCTGGGGTCGGTTGAGCAGCATCCATCCCTTCACTTGTATTGGCTGACACTGGAATCACTCAGACTCATGATCCCCTCTTCTCAGTTGCCGGTGGGGTGATCTTTTTCCTTCCATCCATAGCTTTGAGTGGCGCCATAAGGTATACTTTGGACTTTGACCTTGCAGCAATGGGCTCTTGGACTCCGTTCCCACTAGAGGCGCATCAGATTGCCTGTGTACTTTGCTGGGTGCGGGTGCTGCTTTGATTTTCTACCTTAACCTCAAAATATGCTTGTAATTAATTGGTTTTCAACTAAACTGCATGTGATAAAGGTAACTAGGCTGTTCTCTTTGCAAGGGAAGTTGCACGTTGCAAAGGAATTTTCTCCAGAACTTAGTGAATGAGGTGACGCTCTGTTGACTTCCATCATCCAATCATCTGCAAGAAAAAAGCAATTTGTTTTATTTTCCTAGCACGTGATTTGCAAAGTGAAATTCCCCCACATTCACTACGCTCTGGTAAAAATTCCATTGCAAAGTGCAACTTCCCTTGCAAAGTGAACAACCCATTTCCCTTTAATAAAACAAACCCCTGTGTATCCGTATGACTTTGCAGCCGGTAATTGCGGATGCTGGAACAGGCACGATTCCCACAACCACCCGCAATAGTGTGAACCTAGCCTTATTTATGACATTTAATGTGCTTGGTGTTGATGTTTTAAAGCAGAACTCCAGCCAAAAACTTATTTATGTGTCCTTATTGCTGATTAACTAGCCTGATTATGTCATCAATCTTCTGGTTCACTCAATAGTTGCTCTGAAATATGTATTTTCAAATCAAACCATTAATTCTCTTTGGTTTCCTGTTTTTAAGACCGGTGGCTGCAATGCCTCCTATTCCCCCATCCATTGGTCTTGGCACATCCCTTCTGTAGTTCTTTCTCCAGGAAGCAGTGATGTCATTCAGGACACACTTGCAGCAGTGGTGGGACCAGGGGCGGACTGACAACTCATGGGGCCCCCGGGCAATAGGGGATCATGGGGCCCCTGTGTCCTTGCCCACACTCAAACCACACCCAAAAAAAGCCTATGAAAGGTACCAGGAGCATCTCATGGCGCCCGGTACTGACCCCCGGCCCTCGGGCAGCGCCTGAGTGATTGAATGGTCAGTCCGCCCCTGGGTGGGACCGAGACGCTCAGACACATTCAACATGTAGAGTTCTATTGTACCCGCCCACATTCACTTCAATTCCCTGTGGTTGATGGAAACTGTAGTTTCCTTTTCCTGCAGAGAAAGAGAGAGGAGAGGATATGATGCAATCCCTGCTGTTACACCTCCTTGACACAGCAGAGGTTGTTACCTTTTGAATTACAGGGATGAAGTCATGAAAATTAAATTAGACCTTTGTCCTAAATGTTAAGGATTTGCAGAGGGGGGTGTGCTGATGGATGAATTTTTTGCCTATCCCAGATATAAACCCAAAAGGAAACATATATTATACATCATATATATATATATATATATATATTGCGGCTTGCCAATTCTTAGATGTGATGTCTACATTTGTTTTATTTTTTTAGAATTTCTTTCTTCTATTTTCACCTGGTGATCCAGCCAGTATGTCTGTTGTTTTTCAAAAGAACAATAACTTTTAGATGTATCTGTTTACAGGGATGAGACAAACCATTTAACACTGTCAGCGGTGCTTACAATGATCAGCTTTTATTTATTTATGTAAAAACTTTGTCTCAAAAGGACAAAACACGGTTGACTGCAACTGAATATAAAGTGTGAGCTGGTGTTTGGCTTCAATGTGTTAGTGTTTCTAAATCTGTTAGTACATCTAGCACTCCCCTCCCCCCAGACTGACGATGCTGCTGGCTGCTCTGCCTCCTGTGCTCCTTCAACCAGACTCTAATACAGGAGGTGTGTTACTGGCTAGATCAACAGGTGAACACAGAGGGAAAAAAGCCTAAATACAGAAAACTGATAGGGAAATGTAGTGTTAAATGCACTTTAAACACTAAAACATTGAAGCCAAATTCCAGCTCACACTTTATAATCAGTTACAGTAAACGTTTTTTTTTTACCTTTTGGCATAAAGGTTTTACATAAATAAATAAAAGCTGATCATTGTATGTACCCGTTAGCAATAAATGGTTTATCTCATTTTTATAGCTGATACATTCTGCTGGAGAGCTTGTTCTTTTGAAAAACAACAGACTTACTGGCTTGATCTCCAAGTGAAAATAGAAGAAAGGAAGCCTAAAAAAGAAAAGTAATGTGGCCACCACATCTAACAATATAATAAATGTGTAGTCATACTAACGGTTAGCCAACAGCTAGCTATTAAAACTGACAGAAGCAGTGTTGTGTTTCTTTCCAAACCTGAATTCTGTGAATAGTTCTGCAAAACTGCAATACAATCACATAAACTGAAGTTATAATATGCTTGTATACATGTCTTTTATAACTGCATACAATGAATACATTTCTTACAAACAGCTACCTACAAATCACATTGAATACATTGAAATGTGATCTAGCAGTACACTCAGCGGCCACTTTATTAAGTACACCTGTTCAATTGCTTGGTAACACACATTTCTAATCAGCCTAAGCACATGGCAGCAACTCAATGCATTTAGACATCTAGATGTGGTAAAGACAACCAAGTTCAAACTGAGCATCAGAATGGGGAAGAAAAGGGATTTAAGTGACTTTGAATGTGGCACGGTTGTTGGTGCCAGACGGGCTGGTCTGAGTATTCAAAAAACTGCTTATCTATTGTTGTTTTCACACACAACCATCTCTAGGGTTTACAGAGAATGGTCCGATAAATTGAAAATATCCAGTGTGGACAAAAAACCCTTGTTGATGTCAGAGGTCAGAGGAGAATGAGCAGACTGGTTCGAGATGATTGAAAGGCAACAGTAACTCAAATAACCACTCATTACATTTAAGGTATGCAGAATACCATCTCTGAACACACAACATGTCATACTTTGAAGCAGATGGGCTACAGCAGCAGAAGACCACACCAGGTAGCAAGGTGTGCCTAATAAAGTGGCCAATGAGTGTATGTGACTTTAACAAACACAATGAAAAAACTTCCAGGCATACAGTGCCTTGAATAAGTATTCATACCCCTTGGAATTTTCCACATTTTGTCATGTTACAACCAAAAATGTAAATGTAGTTTATTGGGATGTTATGTGAAAGACCAACACAAAGTGGCACATAATTGTGAAGTGGAAGGAAAATGATAAATGGTTTTCAAAATTTTTTACAAATATGTGAAAAGTGTGGTATGCATTTATATTCAACCCCCTTTACTCTGATACCCCTAACTAAAATCTAGTGGAACCAATTGCCTTTAGAAGTCACCTAATTAGTAAATAGAGGCCATCTGTGTTTAATTTAATCTCAGTATAAATGCAGCTGTTCAGTGAAGCCCTGAGAGGTTTGTTAGAGAACATTAGTGAACAAACAGCATCATGAAGGCCAAGGAACACACCAGACAGGTCGGGGATAAAGTTGTGAAGAAGTTTAAAACAGGGTTAGGTTATAAAAAAATATCCCAAGCTTTGAACATCTAACAGAGTACTGTTCAATCCATCATCTGAAAATGGAAAGAGTATGGTACAACTGCAAACCTACCAAGACATGGCCATCCACCTAAACTGACATGTCGGGCAAGGAGAGCATTAATCAGAGAAGCAGCCAAGAGGCCCATGGGAACTCTGGAGAGATCCACAGCTCAGGTGGGAGAATCTGTCCACAGGACAACTATTAGTTGTGCACTCCACAAATCTGGCTTTTATGGAAGAGTGGCAAGAAGAAAGCCATTGTTGAAAGAAGCCATAAGAAGTCCCGTTTGCATTTTGCGATAAGTCATTTGGGGGACACAGCAAACATGTGGAAGAAGGTGTTCTGGTCAGATGAGACCAAAATTGAATTTTTTGGCATAAAAGCAAAACGCTGTGTGTGGCAAGAGTTGAAAATTGCTGTTCCCAGATGCTCTCCATCCAATCTGACAGAGCTTGAGCTATTTTGCAAAGCAGAATGGGCAGAAATGTCCCTCTCTAGATGTGCAAAGCTGATAGAGACATCCCCAAAAAGACTTGCAGCTGGAATTGTAGGGAAAGGGGGTCCTACAAAGTACTGAATACAAATGCACACCACACTTTTCAGATATTTAGTTGTCAAGAATTTTGAAAAACATTTATGATTTTTCTTCCACTGTGCCACTTTGTGTTGGTCTATCACATAAAATCCCAATTATTATTATTATACAGTATTTATAAAGCGCCAATGGTTCGCTCAGCGCTGTACATTACAAAGGGAGACAGAACATGTGACAGAACAATACCAATACAATGCAAAACATGAGGGGATTGAGGGCCCTGCTCTTTTGATCTTACAATCTACGAGGGAGGGGATAGTGGTACAGGAGGAGATAGCTGTGGGGGATGGAGTGGTAGGAAGAGTGGAGGAGGTCGGCAATTAGCAGGGGGGGGGGGTAGGCTTCCCTGAAAAGGTGGGTTTTCAGGGTGCGCCTAAATGAGAAGAGAGTAGGTGATAGTCTGATGGATTGGGGTAGGGAGTTCCAGAGGATAGGTGATGGCCTGGAGAAATCCTGGAGGCGGGCATGGGAGGAGGAGACCAGGGAACTAGAGAGAAGGAGGTCTTGAGAGGACCGTGCGTGTTGGGTGGTACTTGGATATTAGGTCGGTGATGTAGTTTGGGGCAGTATGATGGACAGTTTTGTATGTCAGTGTTAGGAATTTGAATTTGATCCGTTGGGCAATCAGAAGCCAGTGGAGGGATTGGCAGAGGGGGGTGGCGGAAACAGAGCGGTTGGAAAGGTGAATGAGTCTGGCTGCCATGTTCAGCGGGGATAGCCAGCGGCGAGGCAGGCCAGTGAGGAGGGAGTTGCAGTAGTCGAGTCATGATATGATGAGGGAGTGGATGAGCTGTTTAGTGGTTTCTGGGGTTAGGAACGTGCAGATTTTGGCGATGTTGTGGAGGTGGAGTCTGCATGAGTTTGTTAGTGATTGGACTTGGGGCTGGAAGCATAGGCTGGAGTCCAGAATGACACCAAGTACTCTGGCCTGCGGGGCGAGCCTAATAGTGGCATTGTTGGACGTGATGGAGAAGTCAATGGGGGGTGGTGTGGGGGGAAGATTAGGAGCTCGGTTTTGGAGAGGTTCAGTTTAAGGAAGTGGAGCGACATCCAGTCTGATATGTCGTTTAGTAGGATTGTGATTCGGGCGGAGACCAAGGGGGTGAGGTGGGGGGTAGAGAGATAGATTTGTGTGTCGTCGGCATAGAGGTGGTAGTTGAAGCCGTGAGAGTGTAAGAGTTGGCCAAGGGAGGAGGTGTAGATGGAGAAGAGAAGGGGCCCGAGGACAGAGCCTTGAGGGACCGCAACAGAGAGAGGGAGCGAGGGGGAGGTGGTAGCGTTATAGGTAACGCTGAAGGAGTGTTGTGATAGGTAGGACGAGAGCCAGGAGAGAGCAGAATCTCTGAATAAAATACATTTACATTTGTGGTTGTAACATGACAAAATTTGAAAAATTTCAAGGGGTATGAATACTTTGTCAAGGCACTGTATGTGTTTCAAAGGGAGAATGGAGGAAATCTCTACTGGCGTTCTTCTAGAAGCTGAAATGGGACTGCAGTGGTTTATGGGCAATCTTTATTCTTAACAAACATTAAAGACTTCCTGTTCTTTATTGATAAGGGTGCAATTGCAGTGAATGCCCAACACATGACTTCCTACTCAAACACAATGATGTCAATACAGAACAGTAAATCTTTGGTTTTGGGTTTAATACCACTTTATTCCATTCATAAAAAGATTGAAACATGCGCCATACTTTGACCAATATAGCTTCTTTTTTATATAGACAGACATGTAGTGCATAGAAATTCTACAGCGTACCGTTATTTTTCCCACCCTACTCAATACCACTTGACTCCTTTGTTTGCTGGAACTTTATAATACATGCAGGGGTATTTATAGGCATTAAAAAAAACCCACCAGACGCCCCCAAGAGCAGTATCAAAAACAACCTTACATTTCAGGATAATATTGCATCCAGAAAAACAAAAAAGGAACTATCTATGAAGATTGTTTACTTTTTTGAAAGAGTTCTTCTTTTATAGAAACTCAGATACAGGCGCACCTGATAAAATCTGGCATATATTTACCTTTTTTTTCTCAAAGATTTCCATTTGCAAAGGAATGCTCTTTGAAAATGTTGTTTATTTGGTGAACTTCTGGAGATGATTAATGCATAACGCTCTCTTCAGCTTCTAACACTGGGAAAAAACACATGTGTGTCTACAACAAAAGAGGACTAAATAATTTAATCACCCTATTCAGAGTTTAGATGTAATTTTAATGAGGCAGGAAAACATAACTTACTAAGAAAAAAAAATATATATATATTCTTGAAGTTAACAAGAATGAAATTTTTGTACCTTTTCTTCAGTCCTGCAGATCAGAGAATGTTCTCATGCAAAGCTTTAGTTCTCTGGCACTCGTGTGGTATAATGGAACAAGCATAAAAACATTTTAAAAAAAAGGTAAAAGATAATATAGAAAGTTTTGCAGAACATTCAAAGTGAAGTCGGGTGTCTCCAAAGACACAGATAAACCTACATTGCGATGAATGAGACTCACAGGTTAAGGAGATAGTTCCATGTGTCATAGGGGACAAGAGAGGATTATGGAGAAAAAATAAGATGTTAAAGGTAACCTGCCAAAGCAATTCAGCGGCTTTTTATCCTCCTGCTAGATCAGTGGTTCTTAACCTGGGTTCGATCGAACCCCAGGGGTTCGGTGAGTCAGTCTCGGGGGTTCGGCGGAGGTGACCCACACCCGACTCATATGATTTGTGATGACATGCCCAGTGGTCGGCAAGCCGCGGCTCTTGTGTGCCGGGCGCCCGCTCCCCTCCCTCCTCTCGGGCGGCAGGGACTCAAATGCAATGATTGGCCAGTCTCGCTGCCACTCACATCCTGATAGCCAGTGATTGGCTGTCAGGATGTGTGTAGGCGGGGCAGCGTGACGAACGTGAGAGGAGCTAGGCTCCTCTCACAGTCCGCCCTGAAGACCGTAACGGCGCGGGAATACAGCGAGAGGAACGCGCGGAGCAAAGGTAAGTGAATTGACACAGGGGGGACTTGGGGACTTAATATGGGGGATGAATTAATATGGGGAATGAATTACTATAGGGGGGATGAATTACTATATGGGGGATGAATTAATATGGGGAATGAATTACTATAGGGGGGGTGAATTACTATATGGGGGATGAATTACTATATGGGGGATGAATTATTATATGGGGGATGAATTACTATATGGGGGATGTATTACTATATGGGGGATGAATTACTATATGGGGGATGAATTACTATATGGGGGATGTATTACTATGGGGGATGAATTACTATATGGGGGATGAATTATTATAAGGGGGATGAATTGCTATATGGGGGATGTATTACTATATGGGGGATGTATTACTATATGGGGGATGAATTACTATATGGGGGATGAATTACTATGGGGGATGAATTACTATATGGGGGATGAATTACTATATGGGGAAGGAATTACTATAGGGGGGATGAATTACTATATGGGGGATGAATTACTATATGGGGGGATGAATTACTATGGGGGATGAATTACTATATGGGGGATGAATTACTATATGGGGGATGAATTACTATGAGGGATGAATTATTATGGGGGATGAATTACTATATGGGGGTTGAATTACTATATGGGGGTTGAATTACTATATGGGGGATGAATTACTATATGGGGGATGAATTACTATATGGGGGATGAATTACTATGGGGGATGAATTTTCATACCGCTTGTTACAACATATCTTTGCGAGCAATCCTTTTCGAGGATGCTGGACATAAAGACGAAGAAAAGGAACAGACTTTGTTGCGAAAATGACATGAGAGTGGCACTTGCCAAGGTAATGCCGCGCATTTCTGAACTGGCCTCTGAAAGACAACAGCAGAAGTCACACTGATTTGCGGTAAATATTCATTATTTTGTTTTTGTGTGAAAATCATGTTTTAATGGTTTTGTTCTTTGTTCTTAATGGTTTTGTTCATTTTGTGCACCTATGTATAAATATATACCTATGTTTTGAATTTTAAAAATCATATTTTATTTTTCCAATTAAGAAGGGTTCGGTGAATGCGCATATGAAACTGGTGGGGTTCAGTACCTCCAAAAGGTTAAGAACCACTGTGCTAGATAAAGATGGTTACAACTGGTTCGACAATTTGCAACTTTTTAATAAAGGTTTATAAATCATCAAATCTTAAAGTGTTACAATATAGGGTCTGGGATTAAAAATCCCATTTCAGTCTTTGCAGATGACACCAAGCTGTGCCGTGGAATAACGTCTTTACAGGAATTTACAAGCCGACCTCAATGCTCTGTGTAATTGGGCAACTATGTGGCAAATGAGATTTAGTGTTGATAAATGTAAGGTTCTGCACTTGGGGGCTAAGAATATGCATGCATCATACATACTAGGGGGGGGGGGGTACAACGGGGGGGTCAATGGTGGAGAAGGATCTGGGAGTTCTGGTACATCACAAGCTTAATAATGGCATGCAATGCCAAGCTGCGGGTTCTAATGTGAGCAAAATCCTCTCTTGTATTAAAAGAGGTATAGACTCCAGAGAGAGAGATATCATTTCCCGGTACAAATCATTAGTAACACCTCATCTGGAATATGCAGTTCAGTTTTGGCCACCAATTCACAAAAAGAACATTGGGGAACTGGAGAAAGTACAGAGAAGGGCAACCAAACTGATAAGAGGTATGGAGGAGATCAGATATGAGGAAAGATTAGAGGAACTGAATTTATTCTCTCTTGAGAAGAGGAGATTAAGGGGGGATATGATCTCCATGTATAATACATAAGGGGGGGATATGATCAACATGTATAATACATAAGGGGGGGATATGATCTCCATGTATAATACATAAGGGGGGATATGATCTCCATGTATAATACATAAGGGTGATATGATCTCCATGTATAATACATAAGGGGGGATATGATGTCCATGTATAATACATAAGGGGGGATATGATCACCATGTATAATACATAAGGGGGGATATGATCTTCATGTATAATACATAAGGGGGGATATGATCTCCATGTATAATACATAAGGGGGATATGATCTCCATGTATAATACATAAGGGGGGATATGATCTCCATGTATAATACATAAGGGGGGGATATGATCACCATGTATAATACATAAGGGGGGGATATGATCACCATGTATAATACATAAGGGGGGATATGATCTCCATGTATAATACATAAGGGGGATATGATCTCCATGTATAATACATAAGGGGGATATGATCTCCATGTATAATACATAAGGGGGAATATGATCTCCATGTATAATACATAAGGGGGGGATATGATCACCATGTAAATTACATAAGGGGGGGATATGATCTCCATGTATAATACATAAGGGGGATATGATATCCATGTATAATACATAAGGGGGGATATGATCACCATGTAAATTACATAAGGGGGGAATATGATCTCCATGTATAATACATAAGGGGGGATATGATCTCCATGTGTAATACATAAGGGGGGATATGATCTCATGTATAATACATAAGGGGGGATATGATCTTCATGTGTAATACATAAGGGGGATATGATCTCTATGTATAATACATAGGGGGGATATGATCTCCATGTATAATACATAAGGGGGGATATGATCTCCATGTATAATACATAAGGGGGATATGATCTCCATGTATAATACATAAGGGGGGTATGATCTCCATGTATAATACATAAGGGGGATATGATCTCCATGTATAATACAGAAGGGGGGATATGATCTCCATGTATAATACATAGGGGGGGATATGAACACCATGTATAATACATAAGGGGGGATATGATCTCCATGTATAATACATAAGGGGGGATATGATCTCCATGTATAATACATAAGGGGGATATGATCTCCATGTATAATAAATAAGGGGGGTATGATCTCCATGTATAATACATAAGGGGGATATGATCTCCATGTATAATACAGAAGGGGGGATATGATCTCCATGTATAATACATAAGGGGGGATATGATCTCCATGTATAATACATAAGGGGGGATATGATCACCATGTATAATACATAAGGGGGATATGATCTCCATGTATAATACATAAGGGGGGGATATGATTTCTATGTATAATACATACGGGGGATATGATCACCATGTATAATACATAAGGGGGATATGATCTCCATGTATAATACATAAGGGGGGATATGATCTCCATGTAAAATACATAGGGGGGAAATGATCTCCATGTATAATACATAAGGGGGGATATGATCTCCATGTATAATACATAAGGGGGGATATGATCACCATGTATAATACATAAGGGGGGATATGATCTCCATGTATAATACATAAGGGGGATATGATCTCCATGTATAATACATAAGGGGGGATATGATCTCCATGTATAATACATAAGGGGGGATATGATCTCCATGTATAATACATAAGGGGGGATATGGTCTCCATGTATAATACATAAGGGGGGATATGATCTCCATATATAATACATACGGGGGGATATGATCACCATGTATAATACATAAGGGGGGTATGATCTCCATGTATAATACATAAGGGGGGATATGATCTCCATGTATAATACAGAAGGGGGGATATGATCTCCATGTATAATACATAAGGGGGGATATGAGCTCCATGTATAATACATAAGGGGGGATATGATCACCATGTATAATACATAAGGGGGATATGATCTCCATGTATAATACATAAGGGGGGATATGATCTCCATGTAAAATACATAGGGGGGGAAATGATCTCCATGTATAATACATAAGGGGGGATATGATCTCCATGTATAATACATAAGGGGGGATATGATCACCATGTATAATACATAAAGGGGGATATGATCTTCATGTGTAATACGTAAGGGGGGATATGATCTCTATGTATAATACATAAGGGGGATATGATCTCCATGTATAATACATAAGGGGGGATATGATCACCATGTATAATACATAAGGGGGGATATGATCTTCATGTATAATACATAAGGGGGATATGATCACCATGTATAATACATAAGGGAGGATATGATCTTCATGTATAATACATAAGGGGGGATATGATCTCCATGTATAATACATAAGGGGGATATGATCTCTATGTATAATACATAAGGGGGGATATGATTTCCATGTATAATACATAAGGGGGATATGATCTCCATGTATAATACATAAAGGGGGATATGATCTCCATGTATAATACATAAAGGGGGATATGATCTCCATGTATAATACATAAGGGGGTGGATATGATCTCCATGTATAATACATAAGGGGGTGGATATGATCTCCATGTATAATACATAAGGGAGGATATGATCTCCATGTATAATACATAAGGGGGGATATGATCTCCATGTATAATACATAAGGAGGATATGATCTCCATGTATAATACATAAGGGGGGGATATGATCACCATGTATAATACATAAGGGGGGATATGATCTTCATGTATAATACATAAGGGGGGATATGATCTCCATGTATAATACATAAGGGGGATATGATCTCCATGTATAATACATAAGGGGGGATATGATCTCCATGTATAATACATAAGGGGGGGATATGATCACCATGTATAATACATATGGGGGGGATATGATCACCATGTATAATACATAAGGGGGGATATGATCTCCATGTATAATACATAAGGGGGATATGATCTCCATGTATAATACATAAGGGGGATATGATCTCCATGTATAATACATAAGGGGGAATATGATCTCCATGTATAATACATAAGGGGGGGATATGATCACCATGTAAATTACATAAGGGGGGGATATGATCTCCATGTATAATACATAAGGGGGATATGATATCCATGTATAATACATAAGGGGGGATATGATCACCATGTAAATTACATAAGGGGGGAATATGATCTCCATGTATAATACATAAGGGGGGATATGATCTCCATGTGTAATACATAAGGGGGGATATGATCTCATGTATAATACATAAGGGGGGATATGATCTTCATGTGTAATACATAAGGGGGATATGATCTCTATGTATAATACATAAGGGGGGATATGATCTCCATGTATAATACATAAGGGGGATATGATCTCCATGTATAATACATAAGGGGGGTATGATCTCCATGTATAATACATAAGGGGGGATATGATCACCATGTATAATACATAAGGGGGGATATGATCACCATGTATAATACATAAGGGGGGATATGATCTCCATGTATAATACATAAGGGGGGATATGATCTCCATGTATAATACATAAGGGGGATATGATCTCCATGTATAATACATAAGGGGGGTATGATCTCCATGTATAATACATAAGGGGGATATGATCTCCATGTATAATACAGAAGGGGGGATATGATCTCCATGTATAATACATAGGGGGGGATATGAACACCATGTATAATACATAAGGGGGGATATGATCTCCATGTATAATACATAAGGGGGGATATGATCTCCATGTATAATACATAAGGGGGATATGATCTCCATGTATAATACATAAGGGGGGTATGATCTCCATGTATAATACATAAGGGGGATATGATCTCCATGTATAATACAGAAGGGGGGATATGATCTCCATGTATAATACATAAGGGGGGATATGATCTCCATGTATAATACATAAGGGGGGATATGATCACCATGTATAATACATAAGGGGGATATGATCTCCATGTATAATACATAAGGGGGGGATATGATTTCTATGTATAATACATATGGGGGATATGATCACCATGTATAATACATAAGGGGGATATGATCTCCATGTATAATACATAAGGGGGGATATGATCTCCATGTAAAATACATAGGGGGGAAATGATCTCCATGTATAATACATAAGGGGGGATATGATCTCCATGTATAATACA